>NC_141142.1:70738331-71338331 GCF_053477565.2 Lygodium microphyllum
GGCACAAAGGGCGATGGTGTGGTGGGTGACGACGATGACAATGCCTAGGCCATGACCCACTAGGTCAGAGAGAGAGAGAGAGAGAGAGAGAGAGAGAGAGAGAGAGAGAGAGTAACCTGCCTACAACATGCCCAGGAAGATGATCACCAGCCTGCGTGCATGATCACGAGCTTGCTACCTGCACTACCCACACAACTTCAAAAGTGACGGGAGAGCCAAATTGGGAAAGAGCCAGAGAGAGAGAAGACGTCATGCATTAATGCATTAAAGTGACCTCAAACACCTCGATTATAGATGATTGTGGGAAAGAACAAGCTTAGGGAAAGAAATGGAGGTTCGGGAGTTTACCGAGCTAACAACCAAAATAAAGTAGTATAGATATAGATGGGCTTAACCATTAAGCCACAATCATCAAATTTTTAAAACATATACATATAGTATTTAATTGATGCCCTATGCATGAGAAATACAAGAAGCTAAATGTAAAAGTTGTTCTAACTGTTAGAAACTAGCGTTCCTGGCGCGCTTCGCGCGCAAGGAACGCTATCCCGCTTCGCGGCAGCTTCGCTGCCGCGAAGCGGGGTGCGAGGGAAGTGAAGCTGCCGTGCTATCGCACGGCAGCTTCACATCCCTATCGCACAGTGGATAATGCTATCACAAAAACATCGCATGCTTTACTCTCCTCTATATCGCACGGCAACTTCACATCCCTATCGCACAGTGGATAATGCTATCACAAAAACATCGCATGCTTTACTCTCCTCTATATCGCACGGCAGCTTCACTTCCCTATCGCACAGTGGATAATGCTATCACAAAAACATCGCATGCTTTACTCTCCTCTACTCACAACCCCTCTATCTCTCATCCCATTTACACCTCCCCCCTCTATCCACACTCACTCAATCACTCCTAAATCAATTGCATTCAATGGAGTCGAATGCACTATGTATGGAACATCTCTCTCTCTCTCTCTCTCTCTCTCTCTCTCTCTCATGTATAAAAGACCAAATATGCATTTGCATCAAGGAGTACATAGACTCATATATACATGCAATGACCATGCACCAAACTTATAGACTTGTATCTATACTTGCTCTGCAAAACTTATAGAAACAACTTGTATCCTTGGATGTTACAATGAGAAATAACATTCCTACGGTGAAACAAACCACAAATAAAAGATATATGGGCCACACCACAAATTTAAGTTTGTCCAAGCATTGCATGCAAACTCCCAGTATTAATAACCCACATAGGTGAAGCAAAGCCCGAAACCAAAGTTTCTTCTAGAGACTACACCAATAACCTTGCACCACAATTTCAAGTATCAACAAACCACAAAGTGTCACTCCATGATTGTGCCTATGCATCTACATCCAAATGTTACAAAAAAATTTACAGTTCCCATAGGGTCTAACCAAAACGAAGCTTTTCTTTCTTTGAGAAATAATTGGAAAATTTTCCACTCTCCAACATAGCATGGCCAGGCAAAGCAAGTCCGATCGCCACTCTTCGTCTTGTTGATGGTACAGGGACATAATAGTATTTCCGCTCTTCAATATAGTATGGCCAGGCGAAGCAAGTCCAATCACCACTCAACATTAAAACAACAACACCTGCTATGCGCAATAGCTAGAAGTAGCTCTTCATGATCATTCGACGTTACAATCAGAAATAACATTGCTACGCTGAAAGGAACCACAAAGTTTAAGCATATCCAAGCATCAAATACAGATAGGTGAAGTAAAGCCCAAAACCAAACCTTGCTTCAGAGCCGAAAACTTTGTACCATAAATCCAAGTATCTACACCTATAATAAGTAGATATAGATACATATCTACATCCAAACGCTACAAAGATGTCGAAACTTTTCATCGGGCCTAACCAAAATGAAGCTTTCTTTTCTTTGAGGAATCACTGGGGAAAATTCCATCCTCCAACACAGCATGCTCAGGAGAAGCAAGTCCCATTGCCACTCTTCGTCCCGGTGATGGTACAGGGGACATGATAGTCTTTCCTCTCTTTCTTGCACCTAAAATTTTAAAAGCTCACAACGTAAATATGAACATATCCAACAATATTGACAAAGATCACTTAATATTGGAATAACAATACCTGGCTTAACACTTGCAAACCCCTTGGCAGGCATTGTCACAGCTTGATGTAGCGTCACAAAACAACTGAGATCCTTAAATTCATACGTCGACCATCCCCTTGGTATTCTATCAGTGTGAGATCGCCGAAACCTCTTGTCTTGCTCAGCTTCACCCATATGCACTCGAAAGCATTGAGTATACCCACAATGCACCACCTCAATAAAGACTGGAAGTAAAATCTCTATGTTGACATCATCATACAAACGCTCAATGACCCTTGCAAGCGTTCTTCTTATAATATCATCCGTTGTCACTGCGCGCAAGTTACACTGCAGTTCCTTCTGATACTCAGAAGCTGGATAATAACCCCAGCTTGGAGTAGGCATCTGCAAAAGTCAAGCAAACACTTATATACAGTGCAGGGAATATATACTCAATTACAATCGAGTATATGCCAACCGAATACAGCTTTGAGGCTATCTCACCTACACACCAAGCAAGGACTACGAAGCCATCAAAATTCAATAGATACATCTCTAAAAAAATGCAAGCATATCTTCCACTCTCCAAAAAACTCATCTCCGTATGCATCTTTGCAAAAAAGCAATGCACCTCATTGCATCTTTTGAAGTACCTCCTTGTACACAATGTTCGTCGTGACATTCACAGTGCTTCCATCCTCATCTAATAACACCCTCACACCACATGAGGATTTCACCCTTGAAAATGCAACATACAGCTGTCCATGTGTAAATACTGGTGTCTTTAAGTAAAGACCAACAACAGACAATGTCTGGCCTTGCGACTTATTGATTGTCATAGCAAAGGCCAATCGAATAGGAAATTGCCTCCGCCTCATAGCAAACGGAAACTGCAAGGTACCAGGAATAAAAGTGATCCTAGGAATAAAAACTCGCTCCCCTACATTTGTCCCTGTTATTATTTCAGCATCTATCACTTTTTTATTGAATGCCTTACACATCAACCGTGTACCATTACACAAACCTTTTGCTGGATTTAAGTTCCTAAGCAGAATAATAGGTGCATTCATCTTTAGCAACAATAGATGGGGAGGAAATCCACCTCCAAGATCCAATGTATTTAAATACTCTACAGAGTATAAAAATGAGCTATCACCTGTCTCTGCAATTGAATCCGCACTATAGTACTGTACAACTTCTCCTGGCATCGATTGTAATGCACAATGATTCAAAGAAGCCACCTCTGTATTCCGTGCTGCAAGTATAGCACGCTCACTAAAATATGCCCCAAAGTCTCTCACCACGGATACTTCACCGTACACACTATTAACCAAGGTTTCAATAGAGCACCCTTTCAATACCATGCTAGATGGAATATGTAACTTATCACAATTCTCCGTAATACCCACTCCATCCCCTATCCCTTGAATCCAACCAACAAATCCATTATCCATTACACCACCAACGGTTGACATTCTCATATTCCCAGACAACCTTAGCACCTTAACATACTGCCATAAATGAGAGCAACACAGTGCCGCATTAGCAATATCTTCACGAGAGCCCTTCATCACGACGGGCAAGATTTGCCTAAAATCACCCCCAAGCAAAGTAACCTTTCCACCAAATGGTTTATTACAGCCCATAATATCTCTTAAAGTTCTATCAACAGCTTCAAATGCAAACCTGTGCATCATGGGAGCCTCATCCCATAAAATAAGGCTCGATTGTCTGAGAAGTTGAGCAAGATCGCTCTGAACAGGAATATTACAGGTGGATCGATTACATAGATCCAATGGAATTTTAAATCTTGAGTGAGCAGTACGACCGCCCTGCAGAAGCAAAGCAGCAATGCCAGATGATGCCGTTGCCAATGCTATATGACCATCACTGCGCAACCTAGCAAGCAAACACTTGTAAAGAAACGTCTTTCCAGACCCACCGGGACCATCCAAAAAAAAAACATCCCCAAAGTTTCCACCAATGGCACCCATAACTGCATCATATGCAACCCTCTGTCCATCATTCAACATTGCCTCCATACAAACACAAACTCTACGTTGCTCCAGTATATCATATGCATATTCATCTTCTAAAAGAGGGTTAGCACACAACTGAGAATCTGTTCGATGAGGTTCTGGCAATCCATCAAAGTCAGACAATCTTCGCCCATGCTGTCGCAAAAGATCCTGAAGATGCAATAAAGCCCTCTTTGATGCCTCTTGTTGTAGAACTGCAGAAGATATATGCACATGCTCTAGCTGTAACTTATACAAAATATCCTCCACCATCGGTGACATAAACCTATCCCAGAGCTGACCAGGCTGTGCAGGCTCACAGAAGACCAAAATTGCAGCAAACAAAGCACGCAACTGGGCACCAACTTGTACAGATGCAGCCTCTTCCAAGCACACAACACACTCATCATCACCCTCTAACATGCCCTTTGCAATGCAGGCTTCCTTAAAGGTGTTGTACACCACGTTGCCAACAGTACGCAAATCATCAAAAGACATACATCCTCGAGACACTGTCAAGAGCATTCGCAAGTAATAACGCTCACCAGATGTGGGCGGCACAAAGTATATTCGACCACACGTATTTCCACGCTTTCTCTTCGTCCATACCTTTCGTTGTGCATTCCACACCCAATACATCGGGAAGTCTTGATACCGTATAGCTCTAGCCTCTGGATGAACACTATTGCACACAAACCATTCCGTAAGAGTAGTTTTCCTGATATCTTCATTCTGCATAACATGTGATATATTGTCTGTATCTTGAAACACCACATAATTCTCACCAGGCAAGTGCACCTGCAACCGCTGTATATCAGGCTTCTCATTGTGCAATGCATAGTCATATATTCGCCAACACGCTTCCGAAGCAGAAACATACCGTGCATCTAAATAACTCTCGATCTCATCTACTTCACGAAAGGTCGTACCATTTAATCCTGAGTTTCCAACAGAAAATTTAATCGTTGCACGATCATGTCCCTTGTATATATACTTATACAAATACTTGACAGCTGCCACCGTTGAGCATACCTCAACATTTATATGTGCATTGTATTTTTTACTCAAGTACGGATTGTATGGAACAATCCATCGATTATCAATAGTATTACCCTTTATTGTGACTGTCTTTCCATCATCTCGTCTTCTATAAACAGGATAGCCAGAGCTATCAACAGTTGTCACATTCACAAATCTCCGAGGGAATTTTTTAGTGCATCGACCATTGCGCATGCAAGGGCTCTTGGGATTCATTACACCGCAAGGACCATGGACATTGCATTTTGAGATAGTTTCAAACAAAGCTGAAAACTTTTCTCTATCAGGAAACTCAGCACAAACAAATCTATCATAATGGCATGCTTCAGAGGGTTTAAAAGCGTGCTCCAAAATTAGCAAAGTATGAGAATGTGGTAGCCCCCGCTTTTGAAACTCAATCACACTAACATAGCCTGCAACATTTCCAAACAGATTCCTTTTCAACAATGTATGCATCATATCAGCATGTTTTTTATGAAATACCCGAGCAGTCAAATCCGGACGATCATAAGCAGTCTGTCCAGGCAACAAAGCATTAGTTATCTCTAACCACTTTGGATTACATGTCATCGTTATAAACAGATCAGGTTTTCCCTTACTTCGCACTATAGCCATGGCATCCTGATACAACTGATACATGTGTCTTGGCCCACCAGTAAAAGAAGACGGCAAAACCACCCTTTTACCAACAGAGGCACCAATAATCCCCATCGGCCCATCATCCATCACTCCCACCATATCTGCTAAGCCCTTATAAACTTCCGAGCGTAAAACTGATTGATTTTGACGACACCAAGCTAACCTACATTGCTCTATACTACAATAAGCATCAACAATAAATTGTTGCAACAATCGGCCACCCCGCAACATGCACACCTCAGTGTCCTCACGCACTTGTAGTCGAAATGCATAAAATTGCATCTGAGTAACACAGTCCTTATTAGATAATCCATGTATATTAATTGGAACATTAACACCACTATAAGGTACCTTTACATGCCAACCATCATCACCCATAGGAAAAAGAAGGACGTATAGCATTGGCATATATGCCCTATGCAAGTTTGAAATAGCAATACATCGTCCATCCCGACTATAAACATGTATGTCTCGACGATCAAGAGTATTCTCATCGCCTTGTCCTGGCATGATAGCCGCAACCTCAGTTGCCACTGGAACTGAGTATTGTCTATTAGCATGTTGAACCCCAAAAATAGTCATTCTCAAATCATGCAAGGGATTATTTTGCAATTGCATACCCACGGATCTAAAAGCTTGTGCATATGCATTGTGTTGATGCATCATAGACTGAAGCTCCCCAAGCAAGTTTGGCAATAAATTAGGCATAACATCCAACCGATTAGATAACTCATGCTCAGTATCATAAACATAAAGTTGTGCAAATCTTGGCCTTTCCTGTCGTTGCACATTAGGAATCAAAGAGCCTATACGATGATAAATAGAGCCATGCACTCTAAAGGTATAAGAATTTCCCACAACAGGCAAAAGCTCATCAACATTGGCACCAAGTGACACAAATGCAAGAGCACTATTATATGCTCGTATATTATTTTTAAATACTCTGCTTTGAGGATGCATACCATGCAACAAATCATGCAATAGTTGTGGTGGATATTGCAACTGTGGCAACATTACTTTTCCATTTCGACAACAATGTTTACCGAACAAAACTGACCCCTGCACTTGAGCCTCACATCTCCACAATTTAGCTGAACATCGCTCACACATCTCAGAAAGACTCCCCATGGAATGCACAATCGGGTCTTGAAATAGCAATATTGTAGTTGCAGGATGAATATCCATTGCAGGCAAAGCATGTAAAATGGAGCAAAAACCTCCATTTCGAGCACTAAAGGTCGGTACATTATTGACACGTGACTCATTAATCACAGCATTTCCTAAGTTCTGGTGATTTTCAACATCACAATTATAATCATTAGCAAATTGCTGCTCAATCAAGCTGTGAAGTCTCTCACGAATCAAGCTATCATGATTTAGAGCCCCTCCTTGCAAAACGTTCCGGCACTCAACTATAGTAGAACACATCTCTTTATACCCCCTCCGGTCATGTCCTGCCATTTGAGCCCTAAGCCTAGCAATTTGTCGTCGTCTATATCGTGTGGAGTTGAGTCTATGCCTATGAATACGCAACACATAATCCCTGCTAGTTCTCTGATTATTTAATCCCATATTATTTGGATTCTCACAGAGCCTGCACATCAAGAGAAAACATGCATTATTTCAAGGAGAGTCTTGATTGGGAATAGTATATTTTCAAAAAGACTTAAAAGCAAAATCAATCTCGAATCACATAATCCAAAAAATAGTACGACAATTTAAATCATCACAATCCTCGTACGTGCAAGGAACAACGATAGTCAAAATTAGAATCATCATATATTTTTATATATTCTATACAATTAGATATATCTAACCCAAAGAAAAAAAAAAGCTATATACAACCGACGCATGATCCCCCAACCTATAACTTAAACCCAAACATTACTCTTCAACATGAATGCGCAATAAACTATAAAGCGTTAGGATTTTTAAATCAATGAACTATTCTCTATAGATTGCAAGACATAATAAGTATTTCTATAGATCAAACCTCAAGAAAGAGACAATATACTTAAAAATAAAAATGTACTTAATATTTACAAACTCTTGAAAAGAGAAAAAATACACAATCTTATTATGATACATAGCAAGTTTCTAGACATTGAAACATATTTTTCAGAAAATATTACTCTTTGATACATACTACATAGCAAAAACCAATGAAGTTTCTCTCTAGATTGCAAGACATAATAATTATATCTATAAATAAACTACTATAGATATAGATCAATAAATCGAACCAATAAATTAAACCAAATACTGGAGAGAGAGAGAGAGAGAGAATATTACAATTAGACCATAGAATTCTTACATTAAAACCATACAGAGAGAGAGAGAGAATATCACATCGTTACATTAAAACCAATATAAGCTTCACAAAAAGGAAGCACACATCATTACAAAAAAAATATTGGTCCAAGCACTTCCAAGCAAGATATAAGCGAGACGATAATAGATCATAAGCCTCAGCCAAGTAAATCCTCCTCAATTGGGACCGTTCATTTGACGACTCAATTGTTGTAGCAAGGCATTGAACCTATTAACATTCATTTGGAACTGCAAAAACGGTAGTCGACAACCCCTCTGGCAAATCATAGGCTCACGATCATCTCCATGCCCCCAAAACGATGCCCACATATCATTCAACAACAAATTCATCGACCTACTTGTCTCAGAGACAATTGCTGAAAGTTCTCTTACTTCACCGCCCAAACCACTCGACACTTGTTGAAGAACACTCTGGGTGTGCTTTGTCTCGCACACAACACCATATAAACCCTTAGCTTGTTCATGCAACTCTGCAGAGTAAATAGCAAGTGCATGATCGACACGTGTGGATAAACTCGTCTGCAATTCCATCAACTCATCCATCTTGGTCTCGAGGCTTTTAAACTCCAAAGAACTTGAAGCAGCCTTTGTGTTTCTTCGGATCGTTGATGTCCTTGTGAATTTACTAACATGGCCTCCCTGTTGCCTCGCCACTTCTTTCATCTTTCGCACATTAACTTTATTCACTCTATTAAACTCCACATTTTGGCTGCAACAAAATACACAAATGACTATCTTCAAAAAAAGAACAAAATAGCTTGGTGAAAATACAATTATTAGAATAACAACTATCTCCCATACCCATGCGAACGACTCCAAGCAGGCAAGCGTCGAAGAGATGATGTTGTCGTTGTTTTCTTTGATTCAACCAAATCAATTGCATTCAATGGAGTCGAATGCACTATGTCTGGAACATCGTCCATAGCTTTGCTTTGTTCCATGACGACTGCACGAAACTTTCAATAAAGTATAAGAGTCCCAACAGAGAAACCTCAAATCTCAAAGCCATTGAAGACAAACACATTTCCAATTGAAAACCCTAAATTGAAAGTGTGTTGGACTCCAAGACAAAAGAACAGTCATACACGAACACGTGTAAATAATCATGCATGGGTACACACATACACAGTGCTCACCAAAATCCAATTAATGATTCCCCTCTTCAATGGATGTCCATTCATCCACATGTACACATGACACTCACCAAATATATAGCCATGCCTTACCTCCTCCCTCTCCCTCTCCCTCTCTCTCTCTCTCTCTCTCTCTCTCTCTCTCTCTCTCTCTCTCTCTCTCTCTCTCTCTCTCTCTCTCTCTCTCTCTCTCTCTCTCTCTCTCTCTCTCTCTCTCTCTCTCTCTCTCTCTCTCTCTCTCTCTGTGTGTGCAAGCCCTACTAATGGATGTTCATTCGTTTAGATCCATACATAGATCTTGGCAAAGGCTCAAACATGTTAAAGATCCAAAGATGAATACCAAGGTGAAAATATGAAAATCTAAACTATCAAACTGAGATCAAAAATAAAAAAATCTTAATAATTTAGAAGAGATAGACAATGTTTATTAAAATGGAGGTTTTCATCAATTTAAGAAGTCTTTACACAACTCATTTAAAAAGTCTTACAAAGATTATATATATCAAGTATGTAGCAATTTTCAATTTGAAAGAGATGGACAATGTTTTTCAAAATGGAGGTTTTCAAGGATGTGCTTATGCAGCGGCGACTCATCCAAGTTAACACTGTCAAAAACCTATCCAGATAAACTTTGAAAGAAGCAAATTGCATATCAAGGGCAATGCTCTCGAGTGAAAGGGAATGAACCCACACGGTGATTCATCTGGGTTAACATTGCCGAAAACCTATTAAGGGAAACTTTCAAAGAAGTAAGTTGCACATCAAGGGAAACATTTTCATTCTTGTGAGCAATTAACTCACATACGCCATCCTCTATACGACCAGCACTGTCAATAAGATCTTTCATCTTCTCATCATGATCGTCCAAGGATCCAATACGTGGCCAATACTTTCGGACATGCTCATATATCTCGCCCATGTAACCCTTGATTTCTTCCAACTCATCATGTATCCTCACCCCATCACAAAGGTTCCCTTCGTATTTCTCCTCCAAAATTCTCTCAATCCTCTGTAGACGGCTATCAATGCTTTCACCAAGAGGAATCGAAGCCCTTTGACGTCGAAACAGTGCCTTCACTTGCTTCTCAAGCCCATTGAAGCGATGAATGAATCTCAAAAAACTAACAGAACTTTCATATCCTCCAACATGCCTAAGTGCACGACGAATTGCTTTCCTCCTTATAACCTCTTTCCCTTTGCACACTGGGAGCGCACTGCACAACATTTGCTACAGACGCATTTTTTTCTTCCATGCTGCGCAAAACACATACGTCAACATCCAAGTGCATATCAACTATTCTTATCTTATCTTAAAAATTAAAAAGAATGGAAGATCCTAGATGACATTAGATTAACTTCCAATGCATTAAATTTAAACATACGTGCATTAACTTCCAATGCTCAAACAGTGAAAGATCGTAGATGACATTAGATTGACATTAGATTTATCCCACACAGGACTCAAGTGGGTCTTCAAGATGCATTTGGATTAGATTTCAAGCAAATTCTCATGGCTTCCTAATTGAGACATTAGGCTTTTTGTCACAATGAATGTATCCATTTTATAATGAGAAAAGTCAAGGATCAAAGCCAACGCCACAATGACCAATGAGTTGGTATTTTAGGTGGTGCACCTAACATTGCACGGTGCACACCAACTAATATCCTTTCTTAGAAAATCATACCCCACCCCTGCCAATGAAATTATAATTCACACACTAAACAATCTCCTAAGTTTAAAAACGTCAATAACGAATTTTTAATGCCATGAAGGGCTACCACATCCATGCCAACCCCACAGATCGCAATGAGTTGATCTGAAGGATAGTTGTATCTCTCAACAATGAAAGTCACGACCACGAATAAGTAAATAGTAATATAATTAACAATAGTTTTCTAACTTGAATAATGCCCTACGAATTGCAATCAATGAGACAAAGGATAGTTTTACCCACATATCCTAAAACGTTTATCTTGTCTAATTTAAATCTAAATAAAATAAGACCACAATAAATTACAAATTATAAACTAACAATAAATAAACTAATAAACAATACAACAATAATAATAATAATCATCATCATCATCATTATATATTATAATTAATTAATTAGATAAACTAATAATATCCAACTAATAATATCCAAACAATAATAAACTAATAATATCTAAATAAAATCTAAATCTAAATAAATAATAATAATAACAACAATAACCCTTAACATCTAACTAATCTAAACATCATCACCATATCATTATCATCATCATCATCATCATCATCATATAAACTAATAAACTAATTAGTTAGATATAAACTGATTAGATATTAGATTAGATAACAATAAACTAATAAAACTAATTAGTTAGATAACAATATTTAGTAATCTATCTGATAAACAAACTAACTAACTAATAAATCTATCTGATAAACTAACTAACTAACTAACTAACTAATAAAACTAATTAGTTAGATTAGATAAAGATAATAACAATAAACTAATTAGATAACAATAAATAAACCAATAAACTAATTATCAAACTAATAAACTAATGTTAGATAGTTAGATAGTTAGATAACAATAAACTGATAAAACTAATTAGTTAGTTAGATAGTTAGATTAGATAATTAGATAAAGATAAAGATAACAATAAACTATTTAGATAACAATAAATAAACAAATAAACTATTTAGATAACAATAAACTAATTAGTTAGATAACAATAAACTGATAAAACTAATTAGTTAATGTTTAATGTTAGATGTTAGATAGTTAGATAACAATAAACATAATAAAATAGTCATAATCATAATCATCATTTTCATAAACTAATAAAACTAATTAGTTAGATAACAATAAACTGATAAAACTAATTAGTTAGTTAGATAGTTAGATTAGATAATTAGATAAAGATAACAATAAACTATTTAGATAACAATAAATAAACAAATAAACTAATTAGTAAACTAAGAAACTAATTGTGTTAATGTTATGTTATGTTATTGTTGTTAGATAATTAGTTAGTTAGATAATTAGATTAGATAAAGATAACAATAAACTAATTAGATAACAATAAATAAACCAATAAACTAATTATCAAACTAATAAACTAATTAGTAAACCAATAAATAAACTAAGATATTATTTTATTATTTAGATTAGTTTTATTAGTTTATCTATCTAATCTAATATCCAATATCTAATAGTAGTTTATTTATTAGTTTATCTAATCTAATATCTATCTATCTAATATATTTAGTAATCTATCTATCTATCTAATAAACAAATAAACAAACTAATCAAATTAGATATAGATAACTAACTAACTAACTAATTAGATTAGATAGAATCTAATATCTATCTATCTATCTAATATTTAGTAAAGATTAGATAGATAGATAGATAACAATAAACTAATAAAACTAATTAGTTAGATAACGATAAACTAATAAGATAACAATAAACCGATAAAACTAATTAGTTAGTTAGATATAATTAGATTAGATAAAGATAACAATAAACTAATTAGATAACAATAAATAAACCAATAAACTAATTATCAAACTAATAAACTAATTAGTAAACTAATAAATAAACTAAGATATTATTTTATTATTTATTTTATTATTTAGATTAGTTTTATTAGTTTATCTATCTAATCTAATATCTAATAGTAGTTTATTAGTTTATCTAATCTAATATCTATCTATCTATCTATCTAATAAACAAATAAACAAACTAATTAGATTAGATAGATAGATAACAATAAACTAATAAAACTAATTATAAACTAACAATAAATAAACTAATAAACAATACAACAATAATAATCATCATCATCATCATCATCATTACATATTATAATTAATTAGATAAACTAAAAACTAATAATATCCAAACAATAATAAACTAATAATATCTAAATAAAATCTAAATCTAAATAAATAATAATAATAACAACAATAACCCTTAACATCTAACTAATCTAAACATCATCACCATATCATTATCATCATCATCATCATCATCATCATATAAACTAATAAACTAATTAGTTAGATATAAACTAATTAGATATTAGATTAGATAACAATAAACTAATAAAACTAATTAGTTAGATAACAATATTTAGTAATCTATCTGATAAACAAACTAACTAACTAATAAATCTATCTGATAAACAAACTAACTAACTAACTAACTAATAAAACTAATTAGTTAGATTAGATAAAGATAATAACAATAAACTAATTAGATAACAATAAATAAACCAATAAACTAATTATCAAACTAATAAACTAATTAGTAAACCAATAAATAAACTAAGATATTATTTTATTATTTAGATTAGTTTTATTAGTTTATCTATCTAATCTAATATCCAATATCTAATAGTAGTTTATTTATTAGTTTATCTAATCTAATATCTATCTATCTAATATATTTAGTAATCTATCTATCTATCTTATAAACAAATAAACAAACTAATCAAATTAGATATAGATAACTAACTAACTAACTAATTAGATTAGATAACTAACTAATAACTAATTAGATTAGATAGAATCTAATATCTATCTATCTATCTAATATTTAGTAAAGATTAGATAGATAGATAGATAACAATAAACTAATAAAACTAATTAGTTAGATAACGATAAACTAATAAGATAACAATAAACTGATAAAACTAATTAGTTAGTTAGATATAATTAGATTAGATAAAGATAACAATAAACTAATTAGATAACAATAAATAAACCAATAAACTAATTATCAAACTAATAAACTAATTAGTAAACTAATAAATAAACTAAGATATTATTTTATTTTTTATTTTATTATTTAGATTAGTTTTATTAGTTTATCTATCTAATCTAATATCTAATAGTAGTTTATTAGTTTATCTAATCTAATATCTATCTATCTATCTATCTAATAAACAAATAAACAAACTAATTAGATTAGATAGATAGATAACAATAAACTAATAAAACTAATTAGTTAGATAACAATAAACTGATAAAACTAATTAGTTAGTTAGATAGTTAGATTAGATAATTAGATAAAGATAACAATAAACTATTTAGATAACAATAAATAAACTAATAAACTAATTAGTAAACTAAGAAACTAATTGTGTTAATGTTATGTTATGTTATTGTTGTTAGATAGTTAGATTAGATAAAGATAACAATAAACATAATAAAATAGTCATAATCATAATCATCATTTTCATAAACTAATAAACTAATTAGTTAGATAACAATAAACTGATAAAACTAATTAGTTAGTTAGATAGTTAGATTAGATAATTAGATAAAGATAAAGATAACAATAAACTATTTAGATAACAATAAATAAACAAATAAACTATTTAGATAACAATAAACTAATTAGTTAGATAACAATAAACTGATAAAACTAATTAGTTAATGTTTAATGTTAGATAGTTAGATAGTTAGATAACAATAAACATAATAAAATAGTCATAATCATAATCATCATTTTCATAAACTAATAAAACTAATTAGTTAGATAACAATGAACTGATAAAACTAATTAGTTAGTTAGATAGTTAGATTAGATAATTAGATAAAGATAACAATAAACTATTTAGATAACAATAAATAAACAAATAAACTAATTAGTAAACTAAGAAACTAATTGTGTTAATGTTATGTTATGTTATTGTTGTTAGATAATTAGTTAGTTAGATAATTAGATTAGATAAAGATAACAATAAACTAATTAGATAACAATAAATAAACCAATAAACTAATTATCAAACTAATAAACTAATTAGTAAACCAATAAATAAACTAAGACTATATCTAATCTAATATCTATCTAATAGTAGTTTATTAGTTTATCTAATCTAATATCTATCTATCTATGTAATAAACAAACTAATTAGATTAGATAGATAACAATAAACTAATAAAACTAACTAATTAGTTAGATAACAATAAACTGATAAAACTAATTAGTTAATGTTTAATGTTAGATAGTTAGATTAGATAAAGATAACAATAAACTATTCTTAGTTAAATAGTTAGATTAGATAAAGATAACAATAAACTATTTAGATAACAATAAACAAACCAATAAACTAATTAGTAAACTAAGAAACTAATTATGTTAATGTTATTGTTGTTATGTTGTTATGTTGTTATTGTTATTATTAATTAATAACCAACACATTAAAATCATTGGTTAATAATCAACACATTAAACTAATATCTAAAAATCTAAAAAATAAACTAATCATCAGATAAACTAATAAAACTATATAATTAGTTAGTTAGATAATAGATAACAATAAACATAATAAAATAGTCATAATCAATAATCATCATTTTCATAAACTTAAGCTTATAAACATCAACTCATAAATTAAGATTATTAAACATTAACTAATAACATCAACTCAACATCAACATTAACATAACATAACATAAACATAACATAACATTAACAATAATAACTAACATAAACATAAACATAACATAACATAATAATTAGATAGATATTAACATAAGTATTAACATTATTAACATTAACATAACATCAATAAACTAATAAACTAATCTAAATCTAAAAAATAACAATAAACATAATAAAATAGTCATAATCATAATCATCATATTCATAACCTTAAACTTATAAACATTAAACATTAAACATTAACTAATAACATCAATCAACATCAACATCAACATCAACATTAACATAACATAACATAAACATAAACATAACATAATAATTAGATAGATAGATGTTAACATAACTATAACTATTAACATTAACATAACATTAATAAACTAATTAGATAACAATAAATAATCTATAAAAAACTATAAACTAATAAACTAATTAGATAGATAACAATAAACTAACAATAAAACTAACTAATTAGTTAGTCAAACAACAATAAACAAATCTAAAAAATCTAAAAAATAAATTACTTAGATAAACCAATAATAAAACTAATTAGCTAGTTAGATAATAATAAACATAATAAAATAAAATAATTATGAAATGAATGATGAATGATGATTATTATGATATGATTATTTAGATTAGATAATTATAATTATAGTAAAATACTCATGTTATCTATCTATCTATCTAATCTTCTAACTTCTAATCCAACTAACTAATCTATCTATCTAATAATAACTATAACTATAACTAATAACTAACAATAATAAATATAAACAATAATAATAATAATCATAATCTATCAAATAATAATAACTAATAAATAAATAACTAATAATCTAATAAATAGATAACATAACATCAAATCATCAAATAAACAAACATGCCTAACATTAACATTAACTAATAAAATCTACATTAACATAACACAACAATAATATAACATAAACATAAACATAACATAACATTAACAATAATAACACAACATAAACATAAACAACATAACATAAAAATAATAATAATAATCATAATCTATCTAATAATAATAACTAATAAATAAATAAATAAATAACTAATAATCCAATAAATAGATAACATAACATCAAATCATCAAATAAACAAACATTAAACATTAACATTAACATAACATAAACATAAACATTAACTAATAAATTTAACAACATAACATAAAAATAATAATAATAATCATAATCTATCTAATAATAATAACTAATAAATAAATAAATAAATAACTAATAATCTAATAAATAGATAACGTAACATCAAATCATCAAATAAACAAACATTTTAAACATTAACATAAACATAAACATTAACTAATAAATTTAACAACATAACATAATAATAATAATCATAATCATAATCTATGTAATAATAATAACTAATAAATAAATAAATAAATAACTAATAATCTAATAAATAGATAACATAACATCAAATCATCAAATAAACAAACATTTTAAACATTAACATTAACATTAACATAAACATAAACATTAACTAATAAATTTAACAACATAACATAAAAATAATAATAATAATAATAATCAATCTAATAATAATAACTAATAAATAAATAAATAACTAATAATCTAATAAATAGATAACATAACATCAAATCATCAAATAAACAAACATTAAACATTAAACATTAACATTAACATAACATAAACATTAACATTAACTAATAAAATTAACATTAACATAACACAACAATAACATAACATAAACATAAACATAACATAACATTAACAATAATAACACAACATTAACATTAATAAATATAAAAAATAATAATCATAATCATAATCTATCTAATAATAATAACTAATAAATAAATAACTAATAATCTAATAAATAGATAACATAACATCAAATCATCAAATAAACAAACATTAAACATTAAACATTAACATTAACATAACATAAACATTAACATTAACTAATAAAATTAACATTAACATAACACAACAATAACATAACATAAACATAAACATAACATAACACAACAATAACATAACATAAATATAAACATAACATAACACAACACAACAATAACATAACATAAACATAAACATAACATAACATTAACAATAATAACACAACATTAACATTAACATTAACATTAATAAATATAAAAAATAATAATCATAATCATAATCTATCTAATAATAATAACTAATAAATAAATAACTAATGATCTAATAAATAGATAACATAACATCAAATCATCAAATAAACAAACATTAAACATTAAACATTAACATTAACATAACATAAACATTAACATTAACTAATAAAATTAACATTAACATAACACAACAATAACATAACATAACATAAACATAAACATAAACATAACATAACACAACATAATAATTGGATAGAAGACAATTAATTAACAATAACAATAACACAACAATAACATAACATAACACAACAATAACACAACATAACATAACATAAACATAAACATAACATAACACAACATAACATAAATAACATTAACATAACATTCACAACTATCAATCAACATAACATTAACAACGATAACATAAACAATAACAACAATAACATAAACATAACATAAAACAATAACATTAACATTACCATAAACAATAACATAACATAAAACAACATATTAACATAAAAACAACATATTAACATAACATAAAACAACATAA
This sequence comes from Lygodium microphyllum, assembly GCF_053477565.2. Lineage (NCBI taxonomy): Eukaryota > Viridiplantae > Streptophyta > Polypodiopsida > Schizaeales > Lygodiaceae > Lygodium > Lygodium microphyllum. The sequence continues at coordinate 70,756,719 of NC_141142.1, forward strand.
TAATATTATTATTATTAACATTAACATCTACATATTAACATAACACAACATTAATTAATAACAAAACTAATAATAAACATTAACATCTACAATATTAATTAATAACAAAACTAATCTTAACTAAATAAACTAATAATAACTAATAAACGAACAATAACTAATAAACTAACTAATAACTAATAAAAAACTAACTAATAATAACTAATAAAAAATAAAAAACTAATAATAACTAATCTGAACAGGGCGCCCGGGGGGGGGGCGCGCAAATGCGTCAGCCGGGGGGGGGGGGGGGGGGGTGGGCGGGCGGGGCCGCGTGCCCAGGCGCCGGGGGGGGGGGGGGGTGCGTCAGCCGGGGGGGGGGGGGGGGCCGCGTGCCCAGGCGCCGGGGGGGGGGGGGGGGGGCGGGGGGGCGCAAATGCGTCAGCGGCCGGCGGGGGGGGGGGTGTTATTGGGACTGGGAGGGCCACGTGCCCAAGCGGCCCCGGGGGGGGGGGGGGCGGATTTCGCCAGAGGGGGGGGACGGGGGGGGTGGATTTTTGAGGCGGAGGCAGAGAGAGAGAGAGAGAGAGAGAGAGAGAGAGAGAGAGAGAGAGAGAGAGAGAGAGAGAGAGAGAGAGAGAGAGAGAACCTTCAACGCTCTGCTTCAACGCCTCAAGCTTCAACGCTCTGCTTCAACGCCTCAAGCTTCAACGCCCAAGAGAGAGAGAGAGAACCTTCAACGCCCAACGCACGATCCAACCTGCACAAACACTGAACAACGAAGAATCGAAGGCAGCTCGTATATTTATCATGTATCATCCTCATCATGAGAGAGGGAGGAGGGGAAGACGTGGGGGGCATTAAAGCCACCATTGCATGCAATTCAAATTTTTCATGCGCATGCAATTCAAATTTTGGTTGGAAGTAGAGGCTTGGAAAAGAAGTGGAGGTTCGGGAGAAAAATGGAGGTTCGGGAAATACCCGAACCTCCAACCAAAATAATAATGTAGTATAGATAAATATTTTACTTTTTATGGATGTAGATTAAAAATTTAGAATGCCTTACGGGCTGTAGGATGCAAGGTTTGAATTCATGAGCCCTTTGAGGCCGGTTACACACCAAAAAAGGGACGCCCACTTTGTAAGCTTTGACCAATCAAAACACTTATTTAAAGGTTGGAGTCCGCAATCCTTTACACACTGGAGAGGACATGACCTGTTGTTTACCTGCTAAACAGGTGAACTCCCCGCCCACTTTTGGATGGGGAGTCTCCCCTGCCCACTTTGTAAAGTGGCGGACAAGGGTGCACTTTTTGCATTTGCAACCAATCAAAAGATTTATAAGTTTATTCTTTTTTATTTTTTTACAAACTGTGTCCCTTTGGTGTGGAAAGGTATGACGCCCATGTTCGTGCCCAATTTCAAAAAGTGCATGCCCACACTCTGGGCAAGGGTTGGCCGTCCATTATTTGGTGTGTAACCAGCCTCACTCGACTTTCAATGTGCACTCAAACCACTACACCATGATCCCATTGGCTGATATTTGACCTTTTATAAATTGTTAACAAAATATGTTTGGGCAGGATAATGATATTCACCTAATCACAATGGAGCCGAATGTAAAGTCTTGGCGGGAAACATCTCGAGCGTACATGTTTTTGAGTCGCTCGCTGGTGTCTGCGGAGAACAGCAAGCAATGGAGTTCGACGACGAGATTGTGGAAGAAGCCAAGGCTCTCTCCTTCTCACAGGGTGTGGGTATACAGCAGAGGATCGCCGATATGATCCTGTCGAAATCTGACAATGTGTTGCTGGAAGCTCTCGGGAAGCGTAGCCGGAGGCCAGCAGCAAACCAAGCCATTGTGGAATACACCAAGGCTTTCTTCCTAGTCCTAGGTCCCCCGGCTCGCCGCTGCCAGTCTTCAAGGGCCGCCTCGCTCCTCCTCCGCCTCGTCTTGAAGTTTCTGTCGATCATTCATACTGAAGGTTTCGTCATTGACAGAAAGGTCACCGATTGCCTCGATTTCCTTTTGCAAGAGATGGATGTCCTGCCTTGCTGCTCCCTTCCATCCATTGTTGAACTCATCATCTTGCACCTCGAGAACCCTAACCAGGATGGAGAGCACCATACCTTACAGCTTCTTCCCCGTTGTTTCTTCCTCATCGCCTCCTCTTCCCAGCAAGTTGAAGTTCAGGAAGCAAATGGCAACATTCGCCTTAGCTCTGGTTCTGATTACTTGGATAGCTGCCTGAAGCGTATATTATCTTCGTCCTGGTCCAGACCTGTGCTCGCCACAATGACTAGCATGCTCCGGGAATTTCCTCTCAGCCAGAGCTACCTGGTGCAGTTTTTAGCTGCTATTTTTGTGCAAATGAAGAATGCAGATCCTGTGGATCTTCCTGCTCTCCTATACCAGCTATTGCTTCTTGCTTCTAAGGATAATAAGCGGACTATCCTCACTGGAATCCTGTCTGTCTTCAGTGAAATGTTTGCAGCTTCAAGTAAGACTGCAAAAACCCTTCCGAAAGACAAAAAATTTACTGCGGACTCCTGCAAACAAGTTGAAGGAACAATTCTACTGCACATAAATTTTGCAGTAAAGCAGGATCCTACATTAGGACAAGAGCTACTATACTTATTACGATCACAGACTTTACCGGTGACTTCGTTCATCATATCAGTGGTGCTTTCAATTGCAAGAATTCAAAGATTTGAAGAGCCAGCGTTAGCTTTACTGAATGCAGCTGTGCTGAAGTCCTGCCAAGATCTCAAGCAGAGCAGGCATGTGCAAAAATGTTTACTTTTTGTGCGTTAAATCTTCATGAAAGTGTCAAATCTTTAATCAGTAACATGAGGTCATCTTAACATAACTCTCACACACAACATTTCAGAAACTCAATGTGTACTCCATCAGCTCTGAAGAAACAATGCTTTGAGGATGTTAAATGCATTGAGCAAGCTTTTATGCAGACCGTGAGTTCTTTCACCTTCTATACTTTGATCTAAATTTCTGGCTCAACATGCAGGGCAGTCCTTGAAGCTAAACTCTATCTAGATAAAATCATTTTCACGTAAGACAAGCTAGAAATCTTTTTGACAGTATCTTTACTGGTTGTGACCAACAGGTTCGGAGCACAGCATTTGGATGGGACCACATTATACCTAGTCTTGTGAGCATTGGCTTTATGATGATTGAAAGTGTGCAAACAAGCAACTTGGTCCCAACTGAGGATTGGAGCAAGCACCATCATACTCTTGCGGCCAAAGATGTGGGAATGAATATATTAACAATTGCTTTTGAAGTTCATGAAATGGCTCGGGATGAGGTGAATGAGATGTATTCCATGAAGGCTTATGTGTCATAATGTGGTTGGATATCACACACTCTTGACTTTGTACACATGTCAGATTTACAGATCATAGAGCAGAGTAAATGCAGAATTATTGGTTTAAAGCCAGAACAGAGCTTACCAATCATCAGGCTAGTGGCTTCCTTTGGCTGCTAATAGGTAGTGCTAAAGTGTGTTATAAGAAGTTTCAGACTGATTAATATTGTTGGATCCTTTGTTTAATGTCTAGGATGATTGGCCAGTTAGTGCAAAATTATCCACATTTGATGGTGGATCATGTATCTCGCTTGAAGGAGTGTCTGGATTATTTTACATTCCTTCATCCTGCTTCTGGTTCATCATTGATACACAGTATATGCCCCTTATTTAGTATGAGCTCTGATTTACAGGTATGCATGATTTCTATCAGCTCCCTCATTTTCAATCTGAAATTTATTGTGTTTAACAACATCTATACTCACAGGGCTACACTGTGTTAGTGCTAAGGAAGGCCATGTTCAGTAGAGAGGCTAAGTCTCGCATGACTGCCTTACGTGGCTTTCTTAGCCTACTGATAGCTGAAAGAAGCTCTAAAGCTCACAGTGAAAGTGATTCATTGTCAAACTTTTCAAGTGAAGCCAGTTGCAGTCAGCAGGATCGGACTCGCTTCAAAAGAAGTTCTGGCTTGCTCCAGGAACTATTGGGCCTACTAAGAAGGTGCCTTCTGCAGCAGGTTAGTTGACGATGATATGTGAGGTCAAAATGCTACTCAACAATGTTTTTTCTGGTTTAATTAATCATTTGTTATTCAGGCAGATATTCGTGAGACCCTTTACAGGGGTCTTCTTAAACTGGTTTTTGCGGATCCAGCTACTGCAGAGAACTCATTTAACTTGCTCTGGCCCCATTTCTGCAGATATTACACCCAGGAGGTAATATAGAAGTGGTTTCTCTTAAATCTGTAGTTAGCATTGTGAATGACATCACTTCTGCTAACATTTGTAAGACAAATCTTTTGCATTCCCTGCTCCCTAGGATACCAAGGTCACCCTACACGTTGATGCGTGCTTGAAACTTTGTAATGGGGCTGCTGTTATAGAAGAACCACTGGATCAACTCATCCACTGCATCTACATTCTTCTTACACTTCAGCCGTCTGGAGAGGAAGGGCAGAATTCCTTGACAGACACTTTTTTTGGATTCTCCCTATCTCAAGATCAGGAAGTATGGATGTTTTCTATCAATATACTTTCTCAATACTTCCTATTTATCCGTTATGTTTAGATTTTTGGACTTTCCTCAAAATTTGTGTAATTCTGTCAGATTAGCAGAATATCAGCTGCTGATTCCCTTAAAAATGCGTTTGTCAACATCTCAAAGTCTTTGAGATACAGTTCACTGTCTGGTAAGTGGCATTTACACCTCTTTAAACCTATATTTGACAGTCCCATGCCTGATCCATAACCTGACAAATATGGTGTTGAACGAAGTTGATTTCTATTCTTATTCTTATATACTACAGATCTGAACCTTGATAAAACTCGTGACTTCACTCATGACAGCAATGAGGGAAAATTGAACCTGAAAAAAGCTCAAATGTACTTATCTATCTATGAGGTTCTGATAAGCTCTGCAGCTGCTGAAATGGCAGCCTCTGAAGATTGCTCTGAAGCAGAGTTAGAGCTGCATGCATACGTGTCCATTTATGATGCTTTAGAGCATATTTTGCTCAAACATGGGAGTGGTTCTTCTTGCAATAAACTGCGACCTTTGGAATCTGTTAACAGTACTTCCAGTGGGAAGCTGTCCTCAGGAGCAAGCCTGGTTGTTGAAAGACGAGTACCATTGCTGAACCCTGCAAATACTGCTTTTCTTTTGCAATATGCTCTAACTTCAAAGCTTCAAGATAAGCCTCGGTGCAGTAATGCACCGTCACAAGGTGATGGCCAGGGATCATTGCAGAAAGGTGAGATGATATTTAAACACAGAGTCTTATCTTTGGCGATAAGGACCTGTCTTCGTCATGTGAGAGCAGCTGCTTGTGATACTGATTTTGGTGAATCAGTAACAGGGTTGAAACAGTTATCTGGTGATTGGAAAATTTTAGGTAAACCTATTTTACAGGCCCTAACGGTTGCACTGACTGTGTCGCCTGAAATTTTCAGTTGGTCCATTGAGAAGTTGTCTAAGGATACTGAGAAACACGGCAGGGGCAAAAGATCTGGTGATGAATTAGGAGAAGGATTGGTTCTAACCATGGTGAAGTGTGTAGAGGAGATTTGCAGGTTGGCAAATAAAAAGGATGGCTTGACGGAAGTATTTGCGAACACAGCCTCTCATACCTCCTTTGAGACGACTGCCCAGGGGAACAAGTTTGTTGGAGATGATGCTAACTTGTTGACTGCAGAACACTTCATACATGAATTTCTGTTGAACAAGGTCCACCCCCTCCTAGAACAGTTGCTGCATCGGTCACAGTTTCGCGAGTTTGAGGTAACTTAATACCTTTTTCATTTATGTTGAAGCACTGGCTTGCAAGAAAATGGTTTTGAGCTGCCTCTATTCAGACTATATTCTTTTTTGATCTGTTTGAAAAACTGTTACATGCATAGAATCGTTTTGAGCAAGGATTCTTTTACTTGAGAGAAGATGGTAAGGGTCTTACAGTGCTACCAAGGCTGCAGAAAAATAATTTCTTGGAACAATTTTGACTTTTTCTGATGACGGAAGTGCCAACAGGCCAATTTAAGAGCTGCTTATTTTGGTTACAGAGAGAAAAAGAAAGGCCTATCAATGTCAAACTACAAGAGTTGTAATCATCATCAACATACAAATGGTGCCAAATATAAAGTGAGACTAGTTTTGAATTTGAGGTCCACACACACACACACAGACAGAGAATATTTGTTTGGTCTTGGCTCTGTCCATTGGATCCAGGTTTTACCTTTCAATCGGCATAGTACTTGGCCACATGGTCCCACTTGGGCCATATATATATTATGCATAATAATGATTTCTTGCTAGAGACTTTGGATATCCAAGTGTTGCAACAATATAGCCTGTTGGATCATTTCCCTTTGTAGTTCGACATGCTTGCCCACCTTGTTGCTTCTTTTGCACAATTCTTGGGGAAGACTCCCATTGTGTTTTAATTCATCTTGTTTGAAGCATCGGGTCTTTAATGGTTATATGGAACAATTGATTTTCAGGTTTCTCATTGACTTTGTTTAGCGATTGCTCTGTAATGTGCAGAGGGTTGCTAGGCATTATGGTATTTTGTGCTTCTCTTTGCGGAGAGTGTCGGCCTGTGGCTGAAGCATTGCTAGCATTGGTTTGCTCCTCGCTAATTGATTCAATGATTCCCAAGATGATCCGTTCCTACTACCACTAGCCACAAGGTTGACTAATCTCATCCAACAATTCGAGTTGAGCTCTTATCAGCAAGCCAGGTTGCAAATCTTGATTGAGAATTTGTAAGATGCTTCGTGTCAATCGCATAAATTTCTTTGAGCCTTGCGCACCTCTTCAATATGAGAAAATATGGTGCGCCTCTAGCATGCAAATGGCTCGATGGTTACAGATTTGTAGTCCATTGTGCATATGTGTAGAGAATATTTTCTTGACCTTTTGCGTACTTTGTCTCCTTATACTTAGCAGATCACCCAGGTTTGTTCGGCTTTCTATGCCTTGGTTAGGGACCATGTGTTGCCAAATATGCCTGATGATGTGGATAGAGACATCTCGGAGGGAGAGGCCATGGAGGTATTGTTGCTGCTACCCAAAGACAAAAGCCTAGGAAGGGATGACCTAACTAATGAGTTTTTCGAAGTCTATGCTGCCACTCTTGCCAAACCTTTGGTAGCCTTTTTCCAACGAAATTGGGAGATTGGAATCATGCCTACCTCATGGAGGATGGGAGTCACTAAGTTGATTCCGAAAGTATCCTTGCCCTCGATGCTGAAACATTGGTATCCAATTTCTTTGATGGGATCTCTGTACAAGATTTTCACTAAAGTCATGGCTAATCACCTCCACAAGTACCTTCCTACCCTTGTGCATCCCAATTAGTATGGATTTATAAAGGGTCGAAATATCTTGCAACGTATTGAATGTTCAATTGGCCATTGACTGTGCAAAGCACTTTGAGCATGAGGTCGTATTGATTCAATTGGATCTCGAAAAGGCCTTTGATTATCTAGCTTGGCCGTTTTTGGCAGAGCTCATGCAAGTTATGGGTTTTGGTTCGTGCATGTCTCGCCTAATATACACAGTCAGCATGGATGTCTTCTTGCAGGTCAATCTAAATGTTGGGGTCATTGAGTGGTTCACTCTAGTGCGATTAGTCAGATAGGGTTTCCCTTTGAGCCCCTTGTTCTCCACCCTTGCGATCCATCTGGTCCTTTCCATGCTTTCTCACTTGGTGACCATGGGACAATTGGCTAGTCTCTCTCTTCCCTTTGGAGAACATTTGTGGGCTAATTGCTAGCAAATGACACATTCACGATTCTCAAAGTAGAACGGAAGAACCTCTACAAGGCATTGGATGTGTGGAAACCTTTTGGCCTTTTTTCTAGGCCTCTGATCTTCATACTAATGCGCCAAATTCTCCATCAGTAGTTGTAATGAACAGGATCTACAGTCTTTGTAATGGCAAGGGATGGTCATCCCCCATGGGAATGTTGTGCAGCACTCGGGTTAACCCCTTGGCGTTGATGTTCAACCCAAGCTTTTGTGTTATGGATTTCTTTAAAATTGGAGGGGAAGTTTTTGTACTGAAAATCCGAGGTTTGGCCCTTTCATGTTTGCCTTAAAGTAGCACAGTTTACTATGCTTTCTACTCGCACATATTTTTTGACGCCTTTGCCTTGGACTACCTCCACCTTGAGGGTTCTTATGGGCTTATTCGCTTCATGCTATAGAAAAAGAACACTTTACATGCAAGTATCTCATGGATCTCTTGGAGCCGTGCTGGCACCCCTAAAAGTATGGGTGATGGGGCTATATTGGATGCGCACACTCACATGGTCGCTCTTCTATGGTCTCTTTTTTGTGCCATGTGCATTGATCGTCACCCGTGGGTCTTTGTTGCTCGGGTCTCTTTGGAAGATCATGGTGTCATTTATGGTAACACAGCCATTTGCAGTTCTTAATGGTGATGCTTCCTTTTTCTTGTCCTCTTGCTTCTTGCTTGCCCAACTCATTTGCTCATGAAAGTTGGTCCTTCAAAAGACCGAGTGGCACCCTACAAAGGATTGTTTGGCTGCTAACTCCTTTCAGATGGAACTGTTGGCAATATCCAAGCTGATTTAGTGGGATGGGATGCAAGAAGCTCGCCCTAAATTTAATTATATGGCACAACTAGGCTTGTATTCTGCGTTTGATGCCACTCTTGTGACTCGTTGGGATTGATGTCCTTTTGCATCACTAGGAGGCTTTTTCGCATCCCTCGAGGTTGTAGCCTAGAGAGTCTTGCCTTTCCCTCCTTCCTAATTGACCATAGCAGGATTGGGATCTTGTAGGTCGATTCTAGTTGGAAAAGGCATAGGCTAATCAAGTATACCATCTCATGATTAAGGATCACCATTGGCTGGTCACTAAAGCCAACACTGTCTAGGGTGTGCACAAATCATGGCATTGGTGAAAATGATTAGCATGGAGGGTTGGTTCAATAAGACATTTCACGAAAGTAAAGTCTTCCTTTGGTTGGCATATAAAGATTCTGTTTCTGTTTCTCCATTTTGGGGTTGCCGGCACAATTGGACTACAGAGAATGCTTTTATTTTTGATTCTGCATTTGGGGTGCAATCTCACCTTGCCAAGTTGAAAGGTTTTCTACATTGGCAGCTTGACCTTATTCAACACGTGGAACTTCTTTCTAGGGAGGACTTGGTCCCTTGGCTTACGGCAATCTCTGTTGCTTCTTTGCCATGACTTTTTGACTTTTTCAGTTATTTGATCTTTTGTAAAGCAAGGATATGCACGATGGCCCTAGAGTCATCTTCCATCTTGTACTTTTTTTGTAATTAATACAATTACCTAAGAGAGAGAGAGAGAGAGAGAGAGAGAGAGAGAGAGAGAGAGAGAGAGAGAGAGAGATGTGTGAGTTTGTGCATGCTTGTTGGACTAGGCACATTGTCATTCTTTTAGGCATTGTTGTTGTGATTTATGAGTGGCATTTCATGCATTTAATGCTAGTCGACCAGCATTTAATGCTGGTCGACTAGTTGTATTTGGCATATTTATTGTCTATTTATAGTGGGGCTCCTTCTCCTCATTCTTCTTTCTTTTTCTTATGTCTTGTGTTTAGTAGTTTATTTTAGCACTTATTTATGCTTCCATTGCTACACCAACCCTGTTGCTCCATTTTGTGGCTGTTGTATTGCTATTGCTTGTTGATTTTTATCTAGTTTTCAGCTCTTATTTGCATTGCTACACCAACCGCGTTGCTCCATTTGGTGGCTTCTCTGTATTGTTGCCTACTGATTTTTACCTAGTTTTCAGCTCTTATTTGCATTGCTACACCAACCGCGTTGCTTCATTTGGTGGCTTCTCTGTATTGTTGTTGCTTGCTGATTTTTACCTAGATTTCTTGCGTTTTCAGCATTTGACACTTCTCTATTGCTAAACAACATCTTTTAACCATTTTCTTGTAGATTTTGGTGCTGATAGCATTGTGTTTTTTGTGATCAGCTTATGAATATTGCATGTGAACTCTATTTTTGTGCAGTCTATGTTGTTGGTGTGGCTGTACTTTTTCTTTATATACCTTCTCTTCTTATCCTCTCCAAATGGCTCCTTCATGCACTTCTACGAATGATAAGTTACATGGACTTGACTATCTAACATAAAGTGTTGTCATGCAAGCTTGGTTTGTGTAGAAGGGGATCTGGTACATTGTTTGTAGAGCTATTCCATGTCCTCAGCATTCTTTTTCACTTCTCAAAGATTGGATGAGAACAACCATAAGGAAGTTGTGCTTACATGGGATACGAATGTTGCGAATACTTATTCTGCTATTCTTTGATATATTTCTAAAGAAGTCCTACCAATGGTTACCTCTTGTAGGACATCTTTCAAAGTGTGGTTGAAGCTTTAGATGCTCTATGAGGTACCTTTTCACCATGTGTATAGTGACCCTTTATGGATAGTTTCAGTAGATGAAGCTTGAGTCTAAGGACACCGTTTAGTCATTTTTGCTTTGTGTTACAGAGGTATAGGATGAGCTTCAACACATGTAGTCTCCCCTTTCAGATGCACATCTAGTGGGTATAGTACTCTACAAGCTTCCCTCAGAGTTTGGAGTGGTGAATGCTTTAAGGGCACATGCATCATCTACACCTGTGAGCTTCACACATATGTCCTTAATGTAACTTGAGCATGAGGCATTTTTGCATTTACAAGGATGGCTTCCATCTCATTATGGAGGATTCGTTGAGGCTTTTATAGCTTCAGATAGGGGTGACAAGAAGAAGTTGAAGGCCAGTGTTATCACTGTGGTAAGAAGAGACATTTATGAAAGGACTACAAGGAGCTAGTAGCCTCACGGAAGGAGGATAAGTGGGATGTGGATTCCTCTGGTGAGTCATCCTTTTCCTTAGACTTCAACTCTAATCCTCCGGCCAAGGAAAAGTCTAAGGTGTAGAAGGGATATGCTTTTTCAAATTGAGGGAAGGGCTTGGTTGCTCCTTTCTGTGTTGCTTTCTAGTCCAAGTAATGCGGTCATTCCTTATGACTCTTCGGTACCAAAGAGGGAGGGTGAGATGGGATAGCCAAGCCTCATCTATATAGATATACAGGTGCATAGGTTCCAGAGCAGGATGTCCTTGATGCATTGACTGAAATTTTGCAGGTTCGAATCTTGGAGTTGGAATTAACATCTAGGTTTATGATGAGTTGGTTATTTGATAGAGAGTGGGCTTGGCTTCTAGTCTTGAGCTCATATGAGAGGACACTTTGGTGGTCTTGGCCAAAGGTGGAAAATCCAGGGTTACATATGTTCAGGGGCATTTTTGAAAGGTTGGTCTTGTATGCGCTTGTGATACATTGATGATGGGCACAAAGACTTGCTATGGTTTTTCTCTATTTTCAAGTGCTAGTATGATCGACATCGACATTGAGTTCTCTTCGAGCCACCTTGGTGGTGGCTTGATCATCCACTACTTGGTCATCCATGGTTCTATTATGATGGTTTTATGTTGTATGGACTATGATGATTCATTCTCCTTATATCATTGTATTATATCGGATTACCCATGATTTGAGAGAGGGTGTTAGCAGGATTGTCAGCTCATGTGTGAGTTTGTGCATGCTTGTCAGGGTTGGATAGGTTGTCATTACTATAGGCTTTATTGTTGTGATTTATTAGAGGCATTTTATACCAGTCGGCTAGCATTTAATATTGGTCAATCAGCTATTGTCTTGTTTTCAGTAGTTTATTTCAGCACTTGTTTATGCTTCCATTGTTGCATCCCTTTTGACAACATACTCTCGAGCAAGCTACCTTTGTTCTTTTGATAGGCAATCAGTCCATGTGGCTCCTTGGTGGTCTTAGTTGATTTTTAACAATTGCTCAAGCATGAATGTCTTTTTGGGTGGAGGTTGAGAGATGCTTGGTTGTTTATTGGTCTTTGTTGAAAGATGCCATGGTTGTCATTGGTAAGGTTTTGGTTTCTCTTTAAGTATTTGGTAGCTTATAAAAATCAATTATTTATATATGCTTTGGGACACAACATAAAAGACTCCTAATTAGTTGCGTATCAATTCTACAAGTATGCATCCTATGAGGTTTCAACCTAAATGGGGAGCATTTGTCCTGGTCATTGCTTCTCTTGTGCAAAACTAGGTCATTTCATGGTTGAGTGTTGTGACAAGTAGGATGGTTTGCATGGGTCTACATCAACTGATGAGTGAGAGTGACCCAAGTTGTACTTTCATGAGCAACTCAATAAGCAAGACTTGTTTTTGTACTTTTTAGCTCTTCTCTCCCTCTTGTGCACACTTCAATGTTGGCTTGCACTCTGATTTTCTAGATGGTATCCTCTTGACCTCCATAGCCATAGCTTGATCCACCTCTGCTAGAGGACTTGGGGAGAGCATTTCAGCTCAAGATATCTTTTGAAGATCTCTTTCCTAGCTCAAGGCACAGTAGCATGGCACGAAAAACCCTGACATTGTGGGCGTAGGAGGGCAGCATTGCTGAAATAGTAGAAAAACAACGCAGTTTTTGGGCAGAGTGGCGTCTCTGAGCTTGGCAGGATTAGCAAGCGGCGCAATCTCTTCGGCTACCATAGGTGTGACGGTGCATACTTGGTTCCACGGGTTTGCACGCGAAACCCACACAAGTAATATGGCCCGCGGGCACGCAGCATCGCGTCGCGTCCTAGACATGCAATAGAAGCCAACTCGCAAGTCATGTTAAGTCGACATGCCGTTGCGTCACGGTGTAACCTCGTCATGTCGAATTGCGTCATGTCACGGGCCGTTATGCCCTTGATCTCTCTCCCACGTCGTGTCTCGCTCACAGCACGCGTAACACGTTTTTCTAACTTGCACAAGGGTAACTTGGCGCTTGGAGTCGCTGGATCGCGCCACGGAAGAGTTCCGGGCTCACAAGGATCCATAATCAACCATCTTAGAACATGGCGCCACAGGGGTGACACGGTTCACAACCCACCTTTCCTCATAAGAAGTCATGGCGACTCAAACTCGGAACAAGGGGCCCAATTGCCTCGCTCAAAATGAGAACCCTGCACGTCGGGAGGCAAAAACGATGGTTGCTCCATGAGGCACGGCCTACATGGGTTGCCCAAGCCTCACACTCCCTTTCTTCATATCTACCTCCCCTCGATCGAATTCGAGTCCACTCGAATTGAGTTGGTTCCCTACAAAGAGGATCGAGGTTAATTACCTTGAAAAGGAGTAGCATGAGGGTTCATCAACCATTCGAGTTACCTATGGCATAGAGTTATCTTGAGCTGAGGGAGTGGTTTCTTTGGGTCGTTTGCAATACGTCTCGGCACCCTCACAAGATTCCCCATCGTTTCCCCATCCACCTAGCACGGGATAGAGCTCGCCTAAGTTGGCCAGATATCAACCCACTGGCCGCAAGTCGACCTTGATCCGAAGACCAAAGAAGGGTCACTTGCCTTGATTTGCTTCTCTCCTCATTCAGATATTTGAGGCGTTGCCAATTGCTCCAGCTTCCGCATCAAAGACACAACTGCTACTTGCATCCTTGAGTTGTTTTTTAAACTTGAATCCAAGTTGTCTCCCCCCTTTCTTTTTCTTGGCAAGTAGACTTAGTGTTGCTTCAACTAGGGCCTAAGCCACGTCCCATCATATGCCTCACGCGATACCCAAGAAGGGTTGCTTTTTTCCCAACAACCTGGGGCAAACCGTCTACGCATCGGACGCGTAGACGGCTTTGAGCCTCTTATGGCGAGACTAGCCATCCCACTGTAGAGGCTCCACAGGAACGAGAGATCAACGCCATCGCCTTACGCATGGCTCTGTAGTAGGACTCCTGTAGTAGCCTCCCATAGTAGACCGCAAGTGTTCCCCAGCACATTGCCACCCATCTTGGTTGGTTACCGCAGTCGCCCTGTTCCCTGCTTTGTTTTGCCTCTTGGCTCATTCTTCAGCTCTTCTAACAGATCTCCAATCCGCATCCTCCAACAAGTGGTCTCGCCATAAGCCCGCGTTCTTTATCCTCTTGCTAGGTTTGGGAGTCTTCGATATCGACATACAGGGTTTCATTCAATAGACTAAAAATTCGCTCGCAGGCGCTTATCCACTCCATCAGATACACCCTATCATCTCTACCTTGCCCGTGTTGTTTATATTTCTACCAGGTTTGAGAGTCTTCAAAGATTTCACCTTTACTCCTGTATCTGCTTTCTTTATCCTTGCACTAGGCCCACGAGTCTTCTCTCGAGACACTAAGCCCACAGGCTCCATCTTCAGCTCGCAGAGATTTCAAGTCAAACAGGCCGCCCTTGAGCCATGATGAAAAAGAGCTAAACAACTTGCTCTGATTTGCTCAAAACTGCACTTTCTTTGATCCGCATAAATCCGTCAACCTTCATTTTTGGTTTGCCAACAAGATTTGGTCTCATATTATGGCCCTCATAGCCCCAAGAGATCCATTTTTAGCACAGATCAGCATTCCACTTCACTGCCCGTGGTTAGGCATAGATTTAGGCTCAAACAGATCAGCTACAGCAGCCTCTTCACAAATCTAGACAAGTTGTGGGTAGTAGCACGCAGCCCCGACCTTGCTTCATTTCACATGACGGCTCATTTTTTTAACACATGTAACTTGAACAAGCTTGACTTGACGTCTCGACTTGCTGGACACTCATAGCTTGAAATCCTGGCCGACTTGCCTTCACCCATGTTGACCACCCCAGCAGTCGGGTACGCGAAACCTGCACAAGTAACATGGCCCGCGGGCACGCATCACCGTGTCGTGTCTTGGACACGCAGCAGAAGCCAACTCGCAAGACATGTCAAGTTGACACGTCGTCGCGTCACGGCACGACCCCGACGCGTCGGGTCGCGTCACATCACGGGCCATTACACCTTTGATATCCCTCCCGCGTCGTGTCTCGCTCACAGCACGCGTAACGCGTTTTTCTAACTCGCACAAGGGTAACTTGGCGCTTGGAGTCGCCAGATCGCACCATGGAAGAGTTCCGGGCTCACAAGGATTCACAATCAACCATCTTAGAACACGGCGCCACAGGGTGACACGGTTCACAACCCACCTTTCCTCATAAGAAGTCATGGCGACTCAAACTCGGAACAGGGGGCCCGGTTGCCTCGCTCAAAATGAGAATCCTGCACGCCAGGAGACAAAAACGATGGTTGCTTCATGAGGCACGGCCTACATGGATGGGGTGGGGAGACATGGGTTGCCCAAGCCTCACACTCCCTTCTCTCATAATAGGGCTTTCATAGCCCCCCTAGTAGGCCATCTCCCTCTAAGAGGGTTTGACCTCATTCCCTCTCTACTGTCCATAATCAGTAAAACCCTAATTGTGGGTTTCTTGGCAGCTATATCCAAGAAGCTTCAAACTTTCTTATTGTCATTTTTTTTCAATCTGGGCATTATCAACAGTGATTCTAATCACTAAAAAACCCTTGTTAGGATTTGTTATTGCCCTGTGGAGCTCAAATGCAGAGTTTTCTCTTATTCCATGGGCACTTCTAAGCTCGTAAAGATCGACCTTCATTATGAGTAGAAGAATGGAAGTTGGTACAAGTGCTTCTTAGCACTATTGATGCATTTAGCTGATGTTTCTTACTGTTTGTTGTTGGTAAATCAGAGAAATGAATATTATTGTACTCTCCTCTAATTCATCCCATAGCATAGAGTTGATTGATCAGTCTTGTTCTACCAAGGACTTCTCTAATAGGCCACATTATCGGGAGGAGCTAAAAGTGCAGTCTAAGTTCACTTCACTAAAGTCAAGGAAAACAGTCAAACATAAAAAAAGAGTTGGTCGAAGGCAAAGACCATCTAAGTCCTATTTCGAAATAGTTCATATGTATGATTTTCAACCATTCTCAACCATGAAGTTTTAATTGTAAAATCTATATTGTTGTCGTTCTTGCGCTAGTGGCCCTTTGTAAAGGATTAGACATTGTTGCTTGCATCAAGCAATTAGTAAGACCTTCTTATGGCCTCAGCTTATGTCGACCTCCGTTCTCAAATTCGTAAATTTGAGGTCAAAGACTTTCACCCTTGGCAAGTACTCATTAAGTACAAAATGATAGAGAGAGGTTATTGTCCTCTCATTCAAGGGGCTAGAGCTGTTGATCCTACAAATCTTTTTGATGTGGAGGATGATCAATGTGCTCAAGCAATAATCATGTTACACTTGGATGAATCCTTGATTCATCATGTTGATTAGCTCTCCATTGCCAAGGAGAAATGGAATGAGCTTGAAAAGCTCTATGGTGCTATAGGTTAAAACACTAAGATTTTCCTTAAGATTGAATTCTTCAGCTTGGAATATAGAGAAGGAGAAGACTTGGGAAAATTTATTTCTCATATGAAGGGCCTCATGGCACAGCTTTTTTCAATGCAAGCACGAATCCATGATGAGGGTGCTATTGCTATTCTTTTAAAAGCAGTTAAAAAGTTCATTTTCACACTTGTAACAACGTTTACTAATATTCCCAATCCTACCTTGGAAAGTACCATCCGATCTTGTTTGGATGAAGAAAAAAGGAATTACAAATAAGGAAATACTAGTCAGACATCTACTCCAACATCTCGTGACCAAATCTAGGTACATACAATTGTCAACAAGTGTACTTTTTGTAAGAAGAAAGGGCATATTGTTAACAATTGTTGGAAAAATTACCCAGAAAAGATGAAATGTAATAAATGTAAGGAGATAGGACATATTATCAATAAATGTTCTAACCATCCTGAAGTACCCAAGGAATTGGAGGCCAATTTTGCCGCTCAATTCATTGATGATCCACTCTTCTTAGTCCTATATCCTTTCTGTCTATAAAGATCCTTGTAGCCTGATCTATAAAGGCATCCTAGTTTGGGTTAAGGAGGGGCATTCTCTTTCGCTTTGTATTCCAATGCTACCTAGCATTGAGGGGGGGTGTTGAGAATATAGGCATATGAACTTTTTTGCAAGAGTGGATAAGGGCAAGCAGGTGTAAATGGTCTTCAGGGGAAGGGAAAACCCTAACCCTAGCCAACTGGGGCTATATAAACAACCCATGGGTCTACATCAACTGATGCGTGAGTGACCCAAGTTGTACTTTCATGAGCAACTCAATAAGCAAGACTTGTTCTTGTACTTTTGAGCTCTTCTCTTCCTCTTGTGCACACTTCAATGCTGGCTTGTACTCTGATTTTCCACAATGTTAAGCCTATTGGTTCTCTATTTTCTTATGTGAAGGCTAGTCAGGCGGATTGTTTGCAGTTTGATGAGCAAAATGCCAAGATGGCCAAGATCCCTTATGCATATGTCGTGGGCAATTTGATGCATGCTATAGTTGTCACTCATTTTGGCATAGCATTTGCAGTGGGAGTTATGGTATACTATATGGCTATACTTGATAGATGGCATTAGGATGCCGTCAAGGGTATTATGAGGTACTTAAAGGGCACAACAACTATGTGCATATGTTATGGTGGCCAAGATACAAGAGTTATGGGATACATTGACTTTGATTACGAAGGACATGTGGACAATAGGAAGTCCATCTTTGGCTATCTTCACCTTTGTTGGAGGTGCTATTTCTTGGATGTCCAGGGTGCAGAAATGCATGTTCCTCTCTACTACTGAGGTTGAGTATATTGCAGCCACCGAGGCTTGTAAAGAGGCTCTGTAGTTATAGATCAAACCTTGATACTATTGATGTGGTTCCTACACTGTATTTGGATTCTATGAGTGCTATTCAGTTAGCCAAGAATTTGATCTTTTATGCAAAGATGAAACACATTGAGGTACCTTACCACTTTATTAGAGAGGCTGTCGAGGATAGGTATATTGACATTTTCAAGATCTCAACTAACAAAAATCTTGTATATTTGCTCATGAAAACCCTCTCAGCAGAGTGTTTTGCTTTCCTTAGAAAGTTGATAGGCATTGGATGAGATGACGTCTTTTCTTATCTTGTTGTCCTTATGTACATTTGTACTTTGTTACTTTTTCTTGTTCACTTTTTACTAGGGACATGCCTCTAAGTGAGAGAATGTTGGGAGTAAATGCACCTGTGCCTAACCACTTGTCTATTATGACACTGATAGTACTCGCACACCTGTACATTGCAGGTGGTAGGAGTCCATCACTGTCACTTCATTCTTTATTCTTTTAGTGACATTTGAATATAGGGAAAGGTTGGTCACACATTGTGAATGTTGGAGTCTCCACATCTTGTGACTCTCTCTCTCTCTCTCTCTCTCTCTCTTTCTCTCTCTCTCTCTCGTGCTCTTGCTTTTGCTTGCGTGCTTCCACTCCGAGATTATTCCCTTCAGGGTGCAATTAATTAGCCATTCACAATAGGGCAGTGATAAATTTCCACCAATTTTGGCAATGAAACTCTGTAATTTCTCTCTCCAGCTTCCTCTCTATTCTATTTGCCAATTCACAGCTTCTTTTAAGAGATCTTAGCCAAATTTAGTCTCAGGAGGGTGGAGTTGAAAAATTTATGTTCCTAAGCTCTAATTTACAATAGAGATTAGGGTTTACCAGCTACCCTAGGAAGAATGCTAAGAAATTGGGGCCTAGTACTTAAATTTCAGCAGCTAAAATTTGGGGATTTTAGAGAATTTCAAGAGGTGAGTGCCAACATTAACTTTGGGGTAGCATTTGTCTTCCAAGGAGCAAATTGAAGGCCAATCCTCAAGCAAAACCAAGGGGTAAATTGGGTTGAAGACTTGTTGGTTGCTATGGAAAGCAAGATGTATTGAAGAGCGAAGATCGGACTGGATTTGGGTATATTTCAACCTTTAGCAATACAAGGTAAAGAGATATTGCAAGGGGATCTTGTTCTGGGGCCAACAAGGTGTCCATTGTCCAAGATTAAGTGGTAACATTTGCATTTTTAGTTTATGTTAATTTTATGCTTGTTGTAATTAGTGCTTATCTGTGAAGATATGCAGGGTTTGCACAAACAAAACATAGAATGTATGAACATGGTTGAAATGCAATAACTCATACAATAACACAATAAACGCAAACCCTAAACATAGAATGCAGAACGTAAGATAGAAAAACACAAACACAAATACACAAATAGGTGGTTGGCCTTGTACTCAGTCCATCTCTCATTCATTGTAGGTCATCATTAAGTTGGCACTTCCTTCTCCGTTGCTATCTACACCACTCTGGTGAATACCTTGATTTGTGGTGGTGATCAGGCTTGCTGCAGCTCTTGGCAATCAGTCTACATCCTTTAGAATCTTGCATTTGCAGCTGGTCCCCGTTTCCAGCCTGTCTACACTGACTTCCAGCAATCACCGTCAGCATTTTGAGTCTCCAAACACTTGCATTTACTGCTGCCAGCATCTTTCTTGTCTGCGTTTTCAGTATTCAACAATTGCCATCCATTTAAGAAGAACTTGATTGCTGTGCTTTGCAGTTTCAAATGTCGCCAGCATCCTCTTGATCTCTTTGCTTGTTGTGTTTTAGGATCCGTATGAGTATGACACACTCTCTAGCTCATCTCTTTGCTCCAGTCCTTAAAAGATTCGAGAGTTCAAGGTTTTGTATTCACTCTACATATTGTGTTTACTGCATTGAGAATTGCATCTATTCATTATACATTCATCTTTTGTGATCAATGTCTTTGAGTCACTTCTTACCTGTGAGTTCTATTATCACATTGAGCTTTGTCATACATTTGTGTTTGCGTTTGGTGTTTGAGTGTTTCTTTACACGACTATCTCATGGGGCCTTGAGAACTTACTCTCAATAATTTTGGTAAATGATTATCACTAGGGGCCTCTCCATTTGCTCCCATCCATTGTAATCTCCCCTTTATGTAGTAGTGTTTGCTCTTTTGTAGATTTCCTTCTATGCTAGAGGCTCGATCTCCAAGTAGCAGCTCCATATAAGAGTATTGGTCTAACCAATGTGTCAAAGAGCCGGTGCTTTTTTTGGGGTTCTTGAAACTATATATGTGTGCATTGGTTCTCCATGGCTCCTAATGGTCCATAGTCTCAGGTTAGTCTCTCTTAGCTGCTCTCCTCATAGTGAATCTTGGCCTTGCAAAAGCAATTTCCAGATAGACATATTTGTGGACATGCTCTATTATATGTCTTAATGTGTAGTTGATGTACATTTGCATGGGTTACTTCAGATGTATATAGTGCAAGTGATGCACGACATACATTTTGGCTTGAGGCATTACTTATGTTGGGCTAGCATTACTTTGCCTTAGTGTAGTCAGAACATGATTTGGTATGTTGGTATATTGCATTTGGTTTAGACAATGGTTATGATTCATGTGTGTGAATCATAATTGGTTTAAGTAGCTGAAATTTCAAACATGTAGAGGACATGAGCATGGTTGTTGACTATGATGTTGCATGTATTTCTAGTGGTGATTCACACTTTTGTATTACGACTATATAACTGGGGTCAATTGCTGGTTTTCAAGGGGGACATCTATGACAGGGTGGTGAATTTTTAACGCACTGCTCTTTGGACAATTAAGCTGTTTATATGAAGTGGCGCACATGTGAAATTAAGTTGAATGTGTATCGCGCTGACATTGAATAGTCCCTTGGAAATGACTTTTGGTGTCATGGGGGTTAGGGAATTAAATCATTTAATGCCCTAGACTAAGCTTTGTGGAAAGTTTCAAACACTTTCAAGTTTAATGAGGTTAGGAATTCGAAATTGAGGTTGGGCAGCGGTTAGTGTTATTTTTAATGCCAAAGGGTCATTCAAAAACGAATTTGCATGTGGAGTCCCCAATGAAAATGGAAATTTGCGAAGTGTCAAGTTTGGGTCAGTTTTGTGTTGCATGCAAGTTTCTCTTCCGTGTTGGGCTCCAGAGTTATGACCATCTTTGTATTTAACTATGCACGTACATAGTTCAGGGAACATGACTACTACACATATTACGAATAGGAGCTAATGCCAACTCAGTTGGTGAAGTGGCAAGCATGCATTAAACTTCGAGGATTTATGTATACTGAATAAAAAATAGTCATGTGAGGCTGGGAGGTGAATCAAGACAGCTTTTGCCCACCTTTCTTCAATCTGAAGCTCCTGCTAGACCCTAATTTCTGTTAACTACAGCAATCACTATCAGCCACCCTTAGCTGGTGCTCCTCTTCTGAATAGAATCTCACATTAGTACAAGACTGAAGACCAAACTAAACATTGGGATTGACTGCTTGACGACTGAGGCCCAAGAGGCTTTAAATGGCCTTAACTCATGAATAAATCACATTGCAAACAAAACCTTTAAAACAATGCACAAAATGGCCAAATCATCTACATAGTTTCTTAAGAGGTCACTTTGTACAGATTGTACCATATGGGGGTCTTGGATCACAAGGAAGTTGGTTTCATATCAGAAGGGGAGCATGGTGACGAAAAAAAGAACCACGATAGGAGAGCATGGAACATGCATACTTCTTATGGAGGGCTATGCATAAGAGTTACCTGATGCTACTTAGGTGGTCAGCGCCAGCCAGTTGGCACCTGTATTCAGTGTTCCTTTATTGGAGATGTATGCATGTCTTCTTGAATTATATAGATAGTTCATACTTTTTATAGGACATTGTGGAACTGGAATCTCACTTGAAAGTCGATGCACTCCAAGTTCCATTGCTATTTATTCCCATCGATGCATATCAGTTGATTGTTTTTTCCTTATATCTGTAACTTAGATGTTTCCTTCTGACTTTCTTGGTTCTGGTTTATCAGGTTCTCTCTGGAGTTCTACTTGGATTAGGTAGTAGATTGCAACCTTGCCAAATGAAGATCCATGGATTGTGGGCTGAATCGAAGGCTAAAAACCTAAAGATAACACTCAATGCAGCAGCTAAAGCTTTAGTTAAGTTGTCTGTCTGTCTTTTACCACCTCCGGATGATCTAGTTCTAAGTCAAAGCTTCAGTCAAGAACTAATGAAGGTCACTGGAACCGAAGAAGAAGATTCAACTGAAGTTTCTGTTTTATACCCAGTCATAAGTACGGGTACTCGGAATGCTGTTGCTGGTTTCCTTCTACAACACCTAGAAGCCAGTTTGGCTGATTCAGAGTGGTTAATCTCTAAACTTAAATTGCAGCCTGTTGCCACAACTGTGTCCAATATGTTGGTGGAATTGCAGCCACACAGCCATGCAGAAGCCTCACGCTTAAAATTAGAAGCAGCTCTGCATACGAGGCTGGAGGCTGTAGTCCTAGTCCTGTCAAACTTTGTACAGATGAGCGTGAATGGTACTTTCAATTTTCGACTCACAAATTGTGGTTGCATATGAAAGATATGTCACCTAATTCCTATCCTAAAATACATGCAGGTGCTTTGGCAGAGCATTTCCTGAGAGTTTGCCTAAGGCTCTACAAATGTTTGGCTGCAGCCACAAAAGTTTGCATAGCTCCAAAAGGATTTAAGCAGGCTCTTCCAAGCAACAAATTTCAGGCTTTGGCAGAAGTAACCTGCAAAAGCTTGACAGCTCCTTTGTACACTTTCATGGCAGTCCTGCAGAGGGTAAACTAATATACGTCTGTCAGTAATAATGAATCTGGCTTATAAAGGTCTAGTCTTTAGTAAAACTGACATGCTTGCTAGCACTTGCCAAAGTTTAACGTCTGGCTAGATCTAACATCTTGGGCACTTGCAGGATCAGCAAGAGAATTGTCAGGCTAAGGGTTCCATGAACAAGATAAAGCGTGAGGTCAGGACGATCCCAAATCTCGTATACTATGTAGAAGACTACGAGCGCTATCTCATACAACTAAGCAAGCTTACCAAAGTCAACTTGCTGAGGCATGCAAAGCGGAGCACGGCTCGGGATTTTAAGATACTGGAGAACGGGAAAAAATGCAAGGGCCCTGCTAATAATCAGAACGAAAAAGCAAGGGAAGAGGAGAACGCGGATGAAGGAGCAGAAGCAGAGGCGGGCAATTCTGGGCAGGAGTCGGGGAATGAGGACGAGCAGCACAGGTCACAGCATCCAGTCATCAGCAATGAGGCTGCGGATGGCGGCGAGGACGAGGATGACGAGGAAGAGCGTCGACCAGTTCGGATCAGAAGACCAACGGAGAAGAGGAGGAAAAAAGCCGTGGTTCAGGATTCGGATGACGAAGAGCACTCCGATGGAACAGGCAGCTAGCTGGCAGCAGCGACCATTGTGGTC
The DNA here is from genome assembly GCF_053477565.2 of Lygodium microphyllum. Lineage (NCBI taxonomy): Eukaryota > Viridiplantae > Streptophyta > Polypodiopsida > Schizaeales > Lygodiaceae > Lygodium > Lygodium microphyllum. The sequence continues at coordinate 70,779,877 of NC_141142.1, forward strand.
TCATTCTGAATCTTTGAAAGGTACAAGCATCTACATAGCATCTGGGCAGTTAGTGATGTCTGGCAAGGAGGCCATTAAAGCGAGACTTTCTTGATGTGCAGTATTGTACAGCTCGGCTCTACGAGAATCCAAGCATGAAGACTTCGCATAATTCCATCGCTGTACATTTGACTTCTTTGGATGTGACTTGTGTGCCGTCGTGCTTGTTTTTGGCTATTTTAGCTCGGAAAACAAAGTTTCACATCTGGCAATCACGTCTTGTTAAAGATGACGACTGTCATTTTCCATTGATAGATTGTATAACAACTTGCCAACTTTACATAAGTTTGCACGTTATATAAATGAAAGGTATTGCAGAAAACTTAAGTTGTCACCTGAAATAGTGGGCACTGGGAATTCATCACTGGCGAAATAGGACTCTGAGCAATTTCACACGAGGATATATTTTTGTAATTCCGAAGGTAGGCATCTTCAGGTGTGATTCCCGTTTTACTTCACACGGTCTTTGACAAACATAGTGAAGACAGATTACTATCAATAATCACACCCTTACTGGTGTTTAGGATCAAAAGAATTTAACGGTGACTGCCCAATTCAGCAGGTCAAATTATTGGCCTGTTGGAATACATCTCTTTGTCACTCCGGAATCTGGATCAACCATCCGCTCTGGAGTCCGGACGCATGTGACAATGCTGACAAAAGCGATTTGGCTTGGAATGATGATCTGACCCTGCCAAATCTAGAAGCTCATCTTAAATTCTTCTTAAGAGTGCTTTTGAACGGGGATTTTCGAAAAGGAAAAATTAAGATATTTTTTCACACTAAAATCTTCACATCGTGAATTCGGAGCTGTCACTCCAAAGAATCGGGGATGTGTTCCTTTTCAGAAACCTTTTTGATCTTCAAGGTGATTCCTTGAGGCATGTTGGTATGAGGCATACCAATATGGACGATAATTTGCTGAGGAGCTATGAAAATAATACATGCTAATAGTACATCGCATGAAAAGAAGGAATTCATCTCATGTTGGGGTTGGCAGTTTCATACAGTTAAGGACGAGAATGGAATTGAACTTGCATCTCTCGAGTTTTGGCCATAGCATGATATCTTAAAATAACCACTAGCTCTATAGCATGAATAGTTTTGCAATGTTTCATTGTGGGGTCACTAGTGTTATGAAAGTGTGTTACTATTGGCTCTTGTCATAGAATTGGCTTTTCTTAAAAGTAATGCAAAAGACACTTATTAAAGTTGTGCATTTTACATAATCTCAGGATTGCAACAGCTTTATCATCCCATTATGGCCAATGCATACATGATGGATGCAACACACCCAACAATGGAAGTTGTATTTTGTACTCCGCCCAAAAGCACAACATATAAAACTTGTGATCATATAGCCTAGTAATGGATAGGCTCTCCTAGATCAAGCGGGCTTGGGAAGACCCCAAGAACCATTAACGAATCCATATACGCAGAGACACATCATGAGCAAGAAATGGAGAAAGCAGTTTGTGAAAAGGTTGGGCTAACTATGGAAAAGGGAATACAAACGCATGTAACATTAAAATTGAGCATGAGAATTGAAATGCAAAAACCTATAGATGATTGCAAGGAAAAAATCTTGCAATTAAAATGAGGGATGGAGGGATTGAAAAAGAATTTTATACATGGATAGATATAGTAGGACGATAAGAGAAAAAGATGGAAAATGTAATGAAGGGAAATGCTCCAAGGAAAATGACACTTGCGGAAGAGGCAAAAAGAAAGATACATGCACTTTTGAGTACAGATGGTAGGATGGCTTGAGAAAGACAACCCGCATGAGGATGCAAAGTCATTATGGCTACATGACGGATGTTAAAGATGGGGATAGTCGAGGAAAGATTCTAGCTTTGAAATTTGCAGATATAGTAAAGAAGAGAGCTTTCTTAACACATAGGAAAGAACTCAAAGGGGAAGAAATATTCATGGATGAGGATTTTTCTCTTGCCCAAATGGCACATAGGAGAGAGCACATGTTGTGAATCCTTGCGACAACTTATCTTTTGAAAAGATGGCTAGATCCATGCACAAGAAACGGGACTCTCTTGCTTTGAATTTTGGAAAGGGAGGTATGCAGAAGTTGTTGGAAGACTTGGTTGTTCGAAATGCTTATGCGATAGTATATGCTTCTACTTTTGGTCTACAGTTGGATAGAATGCATGGCCAAGTGATGGTGGTCCGAAGGCTGAAATATGAACACATGCTTTACATGCAGCCGAAAAGAGAAATGTCACTGTTAGTGAAATGTCTCATGTAGGGCAAGACATTCGTGGCATAACTGGTTGGGAATCACCGGTAGATGCATATTCAGTGTATGCATATTTAGCAAATGTACAAAACACGGATGTACTTGTGGAAGAAAAACGAAAAAGAGATGAAGATATTGCAAGGACATCTAAAAGAATGACAAAAAGAAGAATGGATCAGCCAAAACAAGAAGAAGAAGAAGAAGAAAAAGAAGAGAGCCATTTTTGGTCACACACAAGAATGAGTTTCTCATTCACTTTTCAACTTTATATACAAAACCCTAAATCCCTTTTGGGTGTTATCCCCTTATACCCTTTTTTACATGGCCGGCCATGGCTTAGGCCATTTTTCCTATTGTCCTTTTATCTTCCTAGCTTCCTTTCCACCACCCGTCTACATTTACAAATTGCATGGGTGAGAGCCCAGCACTCCTTAAATTAAATCATGATGCGCTTGCGCTCTTTTACAAAAGTATTGACTTGCGCTTTTCCTTGTATGCATTTTTCCCCTTATTTAGGACTTTTTTGCACTTGTGTTTCTAGATTTTTCTTGGCGCGTCTTCGTTTTTTGTTTCACTTTTGCCTTGGCCTTGTCTTCTGCTTCAGCTTTTTTGGATTTTCCACCTTTGTTCGTTTGAGGGTTAACAGGTATCATGAGATATTTGAAAGGCACAACAGATATGTGTATTTGCTATGGCAGCCACCAAGATACTGGAGTTATGGGCTACACAGACCGATTATGCAAGACATGCAGATAGTAGGAAGTCAACTTCTGGCTATGTATTCACCTATGCTAGAGGTGATGTCTCTTGGATGTCCAATGGATATCTGTACCATTGAGGTCGAGTATGTTACAGCCACTGAGACTTGCATGGAGGCCATATGGTTGGACCGTTTGATTCATGACATTTGGATTGATTCTATGCCTACACTGCATTCGGATTCTATGAGTGCCATTCAGTTAGCCAAGAATTCGGTCTTTCATGCGAAGAGACAAAACACATTGAGATGATGTATCACTTTATACATGGGGTCGTGGAGGACATGTCTATTGGTCTTTTCAAGATCTCCACTGATGAAAATCCTACATATTTGCTCACAAAAAGCCTCACTATCAAGCACTTTGCCTTCCTTAGGAGATTGATGGGCGTTGGATGAGATGACATTTTTCCTCATCCTATTGTACATGTACATTGTACTGTCTTTTCTTTTTTTTCCTCACTTCTCATCGGGGTAGATTTGCCATTAAGTGGGAGGTTGTTGGGGGTAAAGACGCCTTCACCTAACCGCCCATGTACCCATATTACTACATTGACAGTACCCGCCACTGCACACTACAGGATGGAAGGCACGCGTCACCGTCACTTTATTCTTTATTCTTTCAGTGACAGTTTGAATAAAGGAAGGCCTGGTCACACATTGTGACTGTTGGAGTTCCCAATTGGTCTCTCTTTCTTTCTTGATCTTGCTCTCCCGCCTTAGCTCTTCCAAGCAAGCTTCGATCCTTCTCGCCTTTCAAAATTCTCTTTTTTTCGTATTGTTCTATCTCTCAATCTCTCTACAACCTTCTATCTCTTATCCCTGCAGTAGACCTTTGACCTTACATGCTTCGACATCCCTATTCGTACTCCACATGAGTAATTGTAGACATTGATCTCATTGTGCAACCCCACCTCACAGTGGAGTGCTTGGCCTCAACCCACAAGAATCTACTAGAGGTTTCCCAAGCACTTAACAATCTCTAACAACATTCTAGTGCTTAATCGTGAATAGTTTGTAATCAATCGAGACTAAGAGTAGGTCAATCCTCACAGTTGGTTCATAATGGCTAAGAAATGAGGGGGAGTTAAACTCCACCCTCTACTCATGAGGAAAAATCTCATCTCCATTGCCCTAAAATAGTGTGTGATCAAGTTCTAAGACCAGACCCTAGGAAAAGTTAAGAAACAACTCTTGTCCTAAATTTTTCCATATTAGAAAAGCACGCAACTCATCAAGTCCAATCATCTTCTATTGGGAAAAAATGATCACTTGCTTCTTATTCAAACACGATTTTCTTTAGTTTTCTTAACATGACATATTAACACACTGTTTGACGTTCAAAAACAACTTCCTTAATTATCCTTATTACTAGATTTATTTCACATCTTCTTAAAGTACATCACAAAATCAAAAAAGATAGTCCTTTTAAAATATTCATATTAATATTTATAACTTTTACGTTTGTTTTCCTCGTAGAGGCAAGTACAAAAGTTGAATTTCTTCTTTTTTTGAGTAATATTCGGCCTATATTTTTTGGACTCTTGATGCTTGCCACATCATACAAATACCGACTTCTTCTCCATTGTAGGACAAATTATGCAATTTCCATTTCTGACAAGTGCCCCTCTGGTTTTGAGTTACCATAGGAGGAATCTTCTCTAATGGGACCTTTCTACTTAGATGTTGGTCGAGCGCTCTTAGGAAGCAAAAACCAGCTTAAATTGAGCCCTAGTACTTTCCCTTGGGAGAGCAGAAACCGCTCATACTTGTCCATCGTTTGGGCATGAGTAAAGCTTTTATCAATTTTTGCATATAAACCACAATCAGTATGTGTGTGCCTCACATAGATTCAAAATAAGTCATTTTCAAAATACCAATTTTATACATTTTTTACATAGAGAAGGGTGTAATATAAAGGGGTTATTTACATATTGAATAGAAAAGGGTTATGTTTTATTCAAGAAAAATTCACAGATAAGGATATTTATAAATAGGCCTTGAACGCATGTGATGTAGAGGATATACATATAGTAACTTCCCCAAGCTTGGAGGGGTATCCTTCTACGTCCCTCTATCTACCTCCCTCTCACAACCTCTTGGGGTCTCCTTGTGCCTCTCTCTAAGCTACTCCCCATGCCTTTTATTTATATTTATAATTGAATTAGATAAGAAGGGTTGTGGCTAAGAAGAAGAGCTATTTATGGAGGGGATCTTAGCAAAAGCAGCAATCTGAAACTTCTAAGATGTAATTTGATGCTCAAAACACAAATATGATGGTTCCATTGGCTCCGAAAGGGGGGTAGAATCCTAGGACACTTGATAAAAAATCTTCCACATCACTCCTTCTTCTCCCTGTTTCGAGTGTTGTTGGCTGCTTGTAAACGTTTCAACCTAAGGCAATAATCAATTAGTCCTTCTCAAACACAATCTTACTTATTTCTAATATATCCTAATGATAAAAGGAGATTCATACCCTTTTTAAGACTTCATTTTTTTAATTTAGTAGTCATAGTAAAGCTAATTTGAAATCTCACTGTCAACTCTTTGATAAAATCACTAGGGTTCAACTAGCTAGAACTACATTATTTTACTATTGTTCACAACTTGTCATGTGCAAAAACTTTGACTTTTTTTTGTCAACTATTCCTATTGTAAGGGATTCGATAATAATTTTAGCTTTTTTAGGCTTCATTTTTATTTTATAAATGGATGGATGCAACCATTTGTAATCATGAATTTAGGTAGACTTCTATACACACCCTATGGTTCCATTTGAAATGGCCATTCGTTATTACATGTGTTTTGTGAAATTATAGCTCCATAAGGATTGAGTTTTTTAGAAAAAGAGGTTATGAGATCAAGAATAACACCATAAATCAATGATATGGTTACGCATATGTACAAGGTTTGAATTAATAGTACGACAAAAAATACTCACACGTTTTCTACTTTTTGAGAGTTTGTTATAGTTTCAAAAACATTGTCTTAGAGTATATTCAAGAGTTGGTTATATTCTATGTAAGATATATTATAATTATTCATTTAAAAAAACTATACACTTCCTTAATCCTTATTGAACCAAACTCTTATATGGTAGCTATTCGGCTTATGAAGGGAACCTGATAACACTATTCCTATGGTCTGCCTTTCTTTAGTTCATAGTCCACAAGTAATTGAGAATCTTAGTATATCAAGTTATGAGATCATGATGAAAAACCAAGACTAATATTTTATCTATTAATTTTGTCCTATATTTTTCCTCCATTCATAAATTAGATAAGTAACTTGAGCATGTGCAATCTGGTGGCTTTTGTCTAATCTAATGTTAACTAAATTTTTATAATATATTTATAAAAGACTTTCTAAAGGATAATCTAGAATTTAGTATTAGCAATGTAGCTATTATTTTCATGGATTATTTTAAAGAAATCAAGTATATTCATTTCTCTTTTTCTTAATCAAGATTGTGTTATGTAGATAATAAAGTGAAAATACATGGTTACAAGTGTGTGAGGTATTAGTGTCGTTATCTATATTCATATTTGCATTAAGAGTCATTGAACATGGGCCTTCCATGTGGGAATACCCTACTTTGTTAGCCACATTTGAAGGTCCCACTTCATATAGATAGTCGCGTCATGTGGAGCTTCCTTCATAAGGGCATGGGGGGTGGAGAAAATAGAAGCTCGTTGGATAAGAGAAAGAGAATGGGTTTAGAAGTGGGTAACGATCTTTTGCCTTGGGGATACACTAGGTTGAGAGAGTCCTTGTCTTCACCGTCTTTACTCTCACACTTTCTACTACTCTTCTATTATTTTATTTGTTCCTCCCTAACTAACATAGCTGTGCCATCACCTAGTAGCTCTCATGCCCCACTTTTCACAATTTTTTCTCTATTTATAGTTAAGGGGAAGGGAGGAAGAAATCCCTACTTGCATCATGGTATCTCACAATGTTGGAGAGTAGCAAGGTAGAGAGAAATACATTTTAGGGGAGGCTTATTTGTCACTCACTAGAAAAATTTGGGTTTTGGCTCTTATTTTCTTCTTTTTTCCTAGGGATCCAAGTGCAACAACTATCTAGATTTTCTTTTTTTGATACCGGGGGGGGGGGGGGGGGGGGAAGAGTCCATCAAATTTATTTTTTAAATTTAAAACCAAATGGAGGGAGGGGATTGACATCTCAACCAAAGGAGAGAAGAGTATGATTAAAATCTAGGCTATTTTTTGGAAAAACCAAGGAGGAGAGAACACTTTCAAAAGGAAGAAGGGGGGATTGTGGTACAATCTTATCTCTCCTCCCCCTTTTTTAGATATATTTAAAAAAATCAAGGGGGAGAGAGTACAATTTGACATAGGGGAGGGAGGGGGTGAGTGCCAATATATATTTTTAGAGGGGAGAGGGGGTGAGTGCCAATATATATTTTTAGAGGGGAATAACACGCTTCTTTTTTATTGAGAGAGAGAGAGAGAGAGAGAGAGAGAGAGAGAGAGAGAGAGAGAGAGAGAGAGAGAGAGAGAGAGAGAGAGAGAGAGAGAGAGAGAGAGAGAGAGAGAGAGAGAGAGAGAGTCTGTTGAGAGTTAGGCACTCACATACATTTGTATGCCTATTTGTATGGACCATTTGGGTAAGGAAAATGCAATGCTATTGTACATTGTTCTTTCATTCTTGTCTCTTTGTTATCTCAAGATTGTGGTTTGTAATATTTCCATGCAATAAAAGTTAGTTGGTTAGTTCAAAAGTTAGTTAGTTATTTTAATACGCTAGTAAGGTGCTAACTAAAGTAAAAAAATTAACTAACATTAATAAATAACAAAAATTAAAAATAAATAAATAAAAAAAATCGAGAGCTATAATCCGACATTTTTCTTGGATTCACAAGGACTGTAGCCACCATTCATGGATTACAACGTGAATGAGATTTATGAGCCATATTAATCACTAGTATTAATATGTATAGTATGTATGGTCCAAAAATATTAGATTTTTAGATAAGACTAGCATATTTTAGATATTATCCTAAAAAGATATGGAGATTTATAAAATTGGATGTCATTTAAAAAAAAAGGACAAGTGATGTTTTAGTTAGTTTTGGAGATTTTATATAAAAAAAAAGAGAGAGATTGGTGAAATCACGCGCCCCGTGGTCGCATTAATACTCTTATCGCTTAAAGAACCATCTAGGGCAGAAACTCTGGCTACAATGGTATTAATGCCAACTAATCCTATCATCAAGTTGACCAAGGATGAAGAAAATAAGGACCCAAACTATCAACATTTATTTTGGGAAGTTCAGACAAGATCCCAAACTCAAGACTAAGTATCAAGATTTCTCTATAGATGAAGACGAAGGACTTGTTTATTTTAGAATGAGACTATGCATTTCTTCAAGTCAGACTCTCAAGAGAAGGATACTTTGGAAAGCACACGATTCTCATTTTTCAGGACACCCGAGGTATGCAAAAACCCTTAATGCTATCAGGAAAAGCTATTACTGAAAAAAACTCAAGGATGATGTACTTAAGCATATCACTGAATGTCTAAATTGCCAAAGGGTAAAATCTGAACGTGTCAAGTTACTAGGAAAACTCTAGTCACTTGACATTTCCTAGATGAAATGGGAATTTATTAGCATGAACTTTGTAGTTGGATTACCTTCTATGCAAGGAGGATATAGCTCAATAATGGTAATAGTAGATATGCTAACAAAGATTCCTCATCTTATTCCAACAAAAACCAATTACAAAGCTTCAGATATTGCAAGAATTTTTGTAAAATAGATTTTTAGGTTACATGGGTTACCTAAAAGGATTATCAGTGATCGTGATTCTCTTTTCACATCACACTTCTGGAAGAGTTTATTTGAAGCCATTGGAACCCAACTTTGTTTCAGTACTGCTTATCATCCACAAACTGATGGGCAAACAAAATGAGTTAATCAAGTATTTGAGGATATTCTGCGTGCATATTGCAAAAAGGAACCTAAAAGGTGGATTCGGTATCTATCCTTAGTGGAATTTGCTTATAATGCCTCCTACCATCGAAGTATTCAAATGACTCCATTTCAAGCACTATATGGTCAAGATTATCATATGCCACTTAATTTTTTTGATCCTACTCTAAGGGTAAAGCTTCGAGAAAAATGTTAGAAGAAATGGATGATCAAATCAAGACTATCAGGCATGATATTCAAGCTGCCAAGGACCGACAAAAGGTGTATACTAATCTAAAAAGGCAAAAACGAATCTTCAAAGAGGGAGACATGGTCTTCATCCGTGTCCATCCAAAGAAGGGTTCTCTGACTTTATGAGAATTTAAGAAGCTAAGTCCAAGATATTGTGGACCCTATAAGATTCTCAAGTCCTTAGAACCAAGCGCTTACAAGATACAACTCCCTGAGAATATAAAAATCCACAATGTATTTCATGTTAGCTTATTGAAAGTATATGTAGCTAACCCTAACCATATCCTTGATGATCAACAAGTTGTAATATCTGAGTAATACCTAGCCAAGGAGTTCTCGAGGTACAACCCAACAAAATAATTGATCTAAGGGAGAGAAAAAAGAGGAGTAGAACCCTAAGAGAATACCTTGTCTAGTGGAAGGATTATCCTAAAGAATATGCTACATGGATAGATGAGAATGTTCTTCATCAACAATACCCACAGTTTCTCTCGAGATGAGGACATCTCGATTTCTCTAAGGGGAGGAGGATGTAATATTTCCACATAATAAAAGTTAGTTGGTTAGTTCAAAAGTTAGTTAGTCAATTAACAAGCTATTAAGATTACTGACTAAAGTAAAAAATTTGACTAATGTTAATAACTAACTAACATTAAAAATAAATAAATAAATAAAATCGAGAGTTGTAAATCAACATTTTTCTCGGATTAACAAGGACCGTAGCCACTATTCATGGAACTTACAACGTGAACAAGATTTATGAGCCATATTAATCACTAGTATTAATATGTATAGTATGTATGCTTCAAAAATATTAGATTTTTAGACAAGACTAGCATATTTTAGGTATTATCCTAAAGAGATATGGAGATTTCTAAAACTGGATGTCATTTTAAAAAAAAGGAGACAAGTGATGTTTTAGTTAGTTTTGGAGATTTTATTTTAAAAAAAAGACAGAGAGATTGGCGAAATCGTGCATGCCACGATCGCAGTCTACATACAAAAAACAACACGTCAAACAGAGAGAAGAAGGAGTGATCTACAGTTTTACCACTCTTTCGGAGCCAATGAAACCATCAAATTTATGATTTGAGCATCAGATCACTGATTTTTTCAAGATCCCCTCCACAAAGAGCTCTACTTCTTAGTCACAACCCTTTTTCTTCAATTCACTATAAATAAGAGGCATGGGGATAAGTTGGGGAGACACAAGGAGACCCCAAGAGCCTGCGAAAGAGAGGGAGATAGAAGAATACCCCTCCAAGAGGTTGCGAGAAGGAGCTTGAGAGAGAGAGAGAAAGAGAGAGAGAGAGAAGTTACCCCGAGAGGCTGTGAAGGAGAGAGTAAGCTCAATTTTCCATGTCTTCTCGGTCTTTGACTAAGCCATCTCTCTTATGCTCTCTAATCTCAAATCTATTCGGCCTTCCCTATCTCTCGAACTACTCGTGGTCGATGGCTCCAAAGCGACAAAGTGGAAAAACTATGGGAACCACCGCAATTGGTCAAGCAACGGATATTGCCAAAGACACAGGAGTGCCCGAGGTTGCGGGAGTTGCCACTACCAACAGAACAACAGGTGTGGCTAATGCAAGTGTGAGTAAAGACGAAATTCCTAATGTCATCATGCTACCAAACCAAGCTATTCATAAAATAATTACAAAAAATATTACCTTCCATATTTTTCACTTACATGAATTGATAACTTCATCTAGAAAGTATACTAGTATAAGCATAAATGACTATTTGTTATGAATTGTAACTAGATTAATTGAGATTCTAAATCAAAGAATCATGTTAGAAATAATTGGCAAATGTTATTGTACATATGTCTTTATGCGGATTCGATATAGTTATGGTCAAATGCGACAGGGTTAAGTGTTGACTAATGCTTGTTATGAAAATTAATGTCTATTTGAGAGTCCTATAAGTCATCTCGTTAAGTTACTATCACAATATATTTCTTTAAATAATTTCGAAGATAAACCCAATGGAAAATTCATGTCTTGTCTAACATGTTGTAAGAGATGTACTCAACACTTCTTTATGGGAAGTAGAATCCTCATTAGAATGTAAGGTTACCTTATGATAAGGTCTACCTTGACTATGTGAAGCTGTGAGTTGTGCGATGGTGTGATTGTCATTGCATCATTTGATATATGTTTGAAAGCACTATTTGTGTTTGCTAGAATCTAGATTTTTTATTGAAACTATTTTCAAATAGAATAAAATGAAGGATTGTGCTAGGCTACCCCCAAGCTAGCGGCGAGACCCTACTCCAAGGGGGTCATGGTTATTGCTTCAAGAGGCTTAGACCGGCTTATTTAGCGAAAGGTCTATCAGTAGGGATAGTCTTGGACAATAGGAAATGTGGGTGCTAGAGGGGGCTCTGGATGTAAATCTTACATTTTTCTTAGAATCTGGATGTAAATACTAGTTACAAGGGTGGAATCTTGGTGGACAGAATACCCTCATGGAATTTTGTTTAACTTTCGCAAGATCGGAAGGATGCAAATTATAATAAGCTTCCAATATAATAAAGAAGTTTGCTTTATTCAAGGATTGTTTGAATTGTATGTGTTTGTGAGATAAATTACATGAATGAATATGTGATTTAACAGACTAATTAAGAAAGCTGGTTGTATATGTTCCAATAAATGTGTTGTAGGTAATTTAAAAAAAAAGATGATTCCATCATCAAAGAAAAGCGGGTGGGTGTGACCTCTGATGAGTCCATCCAATGATAGGGTGGTCTCCGTTAGCTGGGAGCTTTTCTAAATTGGAAATAGAAATAGGAAGACAATAAATTGATAAACTAGGCGTTAGGTAGAACCGGCTTGCATTATTTTAGGGGGCCAGAATGGGTTTTTTCCTTATGGGCAGGAGGGTTGACATACACACTCCCCTCCGTCTCCCATTCTCTTTGAACCAAGTGCAATGGCAAGTCCGCTTCAAATCAAGTAATTATGTAAAAGTGGGACTCGGAATTACTGACGCTAGCTAGCTGCTAGGAGACCCATTTGATTTTAGGAACCCAAAAATTCAAGTCGATCTTAGTGGGTTCAGTAGAAACTCTCCCGTTGCAAAGTAGACTCAGTAGGGCCTAAGTGACAAACCCCGTGATGTTCCAAAGGAGCACTGGGTGGCATCATTTTCAAAAAACCTACTAATAGACTACTAAAAGGTGTAATGTGGATTGAGATTGGCAGACACCTCACATGGTTAGTCTCAACTCTCATGCTTCTTGTCTAAACCCATGCCCCCATCATGCTTCTTGTTCATGAGCTTCAACCTCCATAGCATAGCTGTGTGCTCTAGATCCCTATTTCTTAACATGGTATTAGAGCCATTGTGAGCGTGGTCCATCTTTGCAAACTCTTCTCTCAAATCCTCTTTGCTCCTGTCCACAACTGATGATTCTATCTCTCACTTCATCTACACCCTCTACCTCGTGGCAGCCATAGCCAATAGCATGTACCCTATCTCCTTAGAGATTTTGGATCTCTCAAACCAGAGCATATCTCTACAAGCTTTCTTCTAGAGACACCTTTTTGACTTCAAGGTGCAACTTCTCATCACCTAAGTCAAATAAGTGCTATATGTAAACAACAAGTACAAGGGAAAGAAAGACCATTTGGTTTGTGACTTTGCCAAAAGAACTAGACACACTAAGAAGTTTTGGCATGCTTGAAAAAGATCTCAGAAGGCCTATCTTGCTGTGAAGCAAGAAGAAAACCACGGAAATGAAGAAAAAGACCATCAAGAGAAGGACGAGCTTCACTAGTTCTTCTATTCCCACTACTCTTATCGACTCTTTTAAGCCTTGTATGAACTTGCATTAGTGCTCCTTTCATAAGCTTTGTAAAACTCATGTAACTTTTGGTACTTTAGTATATATATACTTTGTGAAGCCTTTATTGTAACCTCTAGATGTCCATCATGTTTTTGGTGCCTACACTTAGCATTGTTTGCAATGGTCTCTGGTTGATCACCATGTTTGTGGTGTGCCCACAATTTGCAAGTGATTATTCACTAAATCCTCTACACACTTTGTGCCCTCTTGGTTGTGATTGAGGAGGGGTCTTGAGAGTTAGGCAATCACACCCATTTGTATGCCTCTTTGTATGGAGCATGTGGACAAGGGAAATGCAAGCAACTAGGAAAAGGAGAGTGAATCCCACAGGTATAGTGCAAAATAGTGCTACCATCATGGAACTATAAGGCTATGTACTTGGCTATCATTTCAATGCAATGCTATTGTACCTTGTCCTTTCACTCTTGTCTCTTTGTCATCTCAAGATTGTGATTAGTCTTGGCTCTCATGCTTCTTGTCTACCATCATGCTTCTTGTTCATGAGTGTTAACAGTATTTTGAGATGGTAGCAAAAGCGCAAGTGTCGGACACTATTTTTTGGTGGATTATTATTTTGTGGAGCTTCAGTGTATTATTTTGGGCACGTGTATTATTTTGTACTCATGGACATCATAATATTATCATGGATGTATTATTTTGTGAAAGCTCACTCACTCCTGTGCACATTGAATTTATCTCTCGTAGTTGTATTTGTTACACCCACAAGTGTTGTGTGGGTTGTACACATGTATTTTTTATTAGAATACCTTAGGCTTGGTCTAGTTAGGCTAAGGTCAAAGCATGCAATGATGATTGATTGGCCTAGAGTCCACTAAGTGGGTAGGATGCCCAAGAGAGGGTGCAAATCCTAAACGCAAAACACAAAAGGGACACAAACCCTAACCCTAATCCTAATTCTTGGTCTATATAAGGGTGGGAGGTCTCAGTTGTATTCACCCTTTTGGCACATCCATGCTAGAAAAGCTCTATCAATGTAACTACTCAAGCTTTCTATTCTATTTTTTAATTCTATCAACTTGCTTCCATTGTGTTGAGAGTGATTGAGAGAGAGTGTATGAGAGGTGTGTTGAGCAAGGGATAGAGGGAAGGTGAAGCTCTTCGTCATCATCTTACTTTTCTTGTCATCTCTACTAGCTCTTTGACTTGTTGTGCTTGATTGTGAATGCAAAAGAGTGATGGCATTGAATTGTGTTGATCATGGTTATGGAACCATCTTCGAGCCTTTGAAAGGTAAGTTAGGTGAGTTTGCTACAACTTGAGCTAATCTTGTGTTCTTACTTTCTTGGGTTGGAGAGGAGGATGCGTGGTTAGTTAGAGTGTACTGTTGAGAGACAAGGTGAGAGATTGTTGCCGAAGTGAGTTACACCTTTTGAAACAATAGAAGTCTATCCAAAGTCCTGATTGTTGGTACATTTGGCTTAACAATGAGCTTCAAGTTCCATAGTGTAACGAATGGGATACATAAAAACTAGGGGCTAGACACCTAGTCACACTGACTGAGGTATATAAGGTGTAAGAGTCCTAGTTTAGGGTAACCAATGATTATCAAGAACTTACTCTTCACCTTCATCTTCAGCTTCCATGGCTTCCTCCTTCTTTCTCCCTCTTTTGTCTACCCTGTTTTGGGCTACCTATGGATTGTGTAAAACATTCAATGACTGAGCAAATTCAGCCTCAAAAGCATCTCATATCATAGGCATACATTCTCCTAGCATTCAGGGAGCATTCGGGACCCAACCGAGCAACCAATGTCAATGCCAACCAAGCATAAACATAAAGTATTGGTGTAACACTATTTGTGGCTACCTCTGGATTGTGGAAAATAGTCCTGGATTAAGGTAAATCATTCCACAAATCAATGCCAATGATAACTACTAATTGTCAAGAATCGCGTGGTGGAGGGACTTGCTCAAGATGCTGCACCGAACACACACAGAATGCACAAGGAGAAGCTCGCTCAAGAGACAAGAAGAGAGATAGAGGCCAAAACGTTTTCTTGCTGGTTTCTTCTTCTTCTTCCACACTCTTTACAATGTACACAAAGTATAGATAAGATACAACATAAATGAAAGTGGCCTACTAAGTCAAACAATGCATAACCGACTACACTAGTCGACTGGCTCTATAACTATGCCACCTGTAAATAGGTGTAACAACCTGAATATAATAAGTAATGAGTCAGTGGCCATGTGAGAGTCATAATGACCATTGACGTGCTAAGTGTAGACATGTGGATCCATCTAACCAGGCGGTCCTTCATCAATGTCCGCATGTGTTGAGCTTGTCATCTCAACACTCCCCCTTAAGCTCAACTGCATCTCTGCAACTCCAAGTAAGCTTCGAAACTTTTGAAGCTTCTCTGTACCCAATGCCTTCGTGAAAATGTTAGGTATCTGATCCTGTGTGCTGACATACACAAAGTCAATCTCACCTGCTAGTACCTTCTCTCTCACAAGTGGTAGTGTACCTCAATATGTTTTGTCCTAGCATGGAACACAGGGTTTCTAGCCAACTGTATACTACTCATGTTGTCACAATAAATGATAACTGGACCTTCCACCTACACATCCAAATCAACCATTAACTTTTGTAGCCATACTACCTCACATGCTGCAATAGTAGCACCTCTATACTCAGCCTCTGTACTCGACAAAGCAACTGTAGATTGCTTTTTGCTGCTCCAAGCAACTGCTGCACTACTAAGAGAGAACATGTATCTGCTGGTAGATCTTCTATCAGACATACTACCAGCCCCATCTGCATCTGTGTATCCAAACACCTGTACATCTATACCTGCCTCATAGAAAAGTCCATAATGTAATGTGGACTTCACATATCTCAATATGCGTCTGACTGCATCCAAATGTGGCTTTCTAGGTACTTGCATAAACTGACTCACAAGACCAACAGTGTAGCTCAAGTCTGGCCTTGTAATGGTCATGTAGATCAAACTCCCCACTATCCTCCTGAACATAGTAGGGTCTTCTATCTCATCCCCAACATCAGCACTCAACTTTACATTCTGCTCCAATGGGACTGAAAGTGGTTTGCATGCTGTCATACCATACTTGGACAACATATCTAAGCCATACTGTCTTTGGGACAGCCATATACCATCATCACATCTGATCACCTCAATGCCAAGGAAGTACCTTAGCTCACCTAAATCCTTCATCTCAAACTTCTTCTTCAAAAAATCCTTGACTTCAGGAATCCCACTATCACTATCACCTGTAATAATCAAGTCATCCACATAGATGACTATGATGACCAAACTTGCATCTCCCTTTCTCACATAAAGTGAGTGATCAACATCAGAAACATAAAAGCCAATATTGACAAGATACTCTCTGATCTTGTCAAACCATGCTCTAGGTGCTTGCTTGAGCCCATAGAGCGCCTTCTTCAACCTTCGAAATCAGCCTCTCTCAGTGGCGCGGCTCTGATACCATGTCAAGAATCGCGTGGTGGAGGGACTTGCTCAAGATGCTGCACCGAATACACACAGAATGCACAAGGAGAAGCTCACTCAAGAGACAAGAAGAGAGATGGAGGCCAAAACGTTTTCTTGTTGGTTTCTTCTTCTTCTTCCACACTCTTTACAATGTACACAAAGTATAGATAAGATACAACATAAAGGAAAGTGGCCTACTAAGTCAAACAATGCATAACCGACTACACTAGTCGACTGGCGTTATAACTATGCCAGTTGTAAATAGGTGTAACAACCTGAATATAATAAGTAATGAGTCAATGGCCATGTGAGAGTCATAAAGACCACTGACGTGCTAAGTGTAGATGTGTGGATCCATCTAACTAGGCGGTCCATCATCAATGTCCGCATGTGTTGAGCTTGTCATCTCAACACCAATGTGGAGCATCAAGGGGGTGTTCCCAAGTGCCAAATGAAGTGTTTTCAAGCTGCGAATGAGTGCTAAGGGAGAGCTAAAGTAAAAAACAAATTTTTTTGGTAGGTCTTCAACCTGGCCCAAACTGATTTGGGGTATGTGGAAGGGCTAGGCAAGGTCAAAACAAGGTTGGGGGAGTAGTCAAGGACCCCTAGGAGATCCCTCTTAAAGGGCAAAGTCACCGGTAGAGAGTAGGAATCACAAGAAGCAAGAGGACATGGCTACCCTACTTCACAAAACCTGTGGACTGAAGTAAAATAACAAAAAAGAGAGATCTAATACCTCTAAAGGAATGCCTTGAGGGTGCCCAAATGGGTTGGGTAGGTGCTCAGGAAGTCGAGGAGTGACAGGAGCTCGGGAGAGTCAGCTATGGCTGTCGGGAAGGAGACCCAATGAGTGTAGGTAATCAATAGGAAGTTGAAGACGTCACGAACCAAGCTTGAGTAGTCATGAATCCATGCTTTGATACCAGTTGAAAGGTGAGAAGGGCTGAAGCTTGCTTGGAAGAGCTATGTCGGGAGAGCAAGAGCAAGAAAGAGAGAGAGACCAAATGGAAACTCCAACAGTCACAATGTGTGACCAAGCCTTCCTTTATTCAAACTATCACTGAAAGAATAAAGAATAAAGTGATCGTGATGGGGACCCGCCCGGCACCTACAGTGTGCAATGGCAAGTACTGTCAATATAGTAATACATGGACGGCTAGGTGGAGGCGCCTTTACCCCCAACAAATTTAATATTTTGAAGACTTCATGGAGATAAATAGAGATGAAACCAAATGAATTCATTTTATATGGCTCAACAATGCAATCATCTGCAATACATTTGATAGGTCTTATAGATATGCCCAAGACAAAGACACGTGCATACACTTGGGACGATAGCATAACACAAACTAAGACTATGTCTTAGTATACATACTAGTACATGAATAATCTCTTTTGAACATAATCTAAAAGTTGTAGATAACACCTCAAAATCTTATGCATACATCAATCTCCTAATGGAAAATGATAGGTGACACCATTGTAGACGAGACACATGAATAGGAATGCATAAATCTCTGTAAATACCCTCTACTGGCCTTCAGAAGCACTTCAACCTTGTAATTATAAATTTTCTACAAAAGTAAAACACGATATAGATGCTACCCTAAATCCAAGAAAAATGCTATCTTTGTTGTCTATATTATGTCTACCAAAGGTAGAGATTAAGAATCAAGTGACAAAACTCAAGAGAAGCCATGTTTGAGCATTAAATCTCCATTTTCAGCCTAATGCCATATTTTTGACTATTATTCATGGCCCAAAACATTCCACATGAAGATAATAGACCCATCAAAACTCCTCTTTGATGGTTAAGGAAGGTTCCCCTGATGTTCGAGACTAGAATTAAGTGAGAGATCACCTCAAAGACCCTATAAGAGATGAATATCTTCAAGGATAGCTCATTGCTATGTCTTCCCCTATTTTTCCCTATTTAAAATAGTCCCCATAGTCTCCTCTCTCATGTCCAATGCATGAGTCTCCAACCCACTTACATTCTTTGGCTCTTCCCCCACCTTTCCCTTGTGTCCTCTCCCAGTTAGCATGCCATCGCCTTCACCTTTGTGGCCAAGTTGGATAGCAGAGATGCCCAATCAGTCTTGCTAGCATCCCTAAATATCTCATGCTCCATTCTCCACCATATAACCCACAAAACAAGTCACTTAAGTGACTACTAATCACTACTCATAGCCACAAGTTCATTAACTCCCAAGATTCTACTTGACAAACTCATATGATCATTACAATGAACAAGGTAGAAAAGTCCATTGACCAAGAAGTTTATCACTTACCATTTTGTAGACAAAGCATGAACTCTTCCACAAGACAGAGCATACCTTGTTTTTACACTCTATGTTAAAAATCCCACAGCAGGGGCAGTTGGAATAGACCCCTGGATGACCATTAAGCATTACATTCCATATCAAGTGGCAGGTACATTACACCTCCCAATGTCTAGAGAGTTAGTGATATTGCTTATCATCTCAAATTGCCTTCTTCCACATGCACTCATTATACTTTCATGCCTCCCAACTCAAAAAACATGTGGGTCCTATATATAAGTTCTTGAAGAGTTACCTCCTATTGATAAGGATGGCCTAATAATATGTGAATCCTATAAAATGGCAAGGCTTTCCTACTTCATGGAAATCTTCTTCATTCTTTGACTCATTTCCATGGCTTATGGATGGAGATATTTGAGTTTACTATGTAGAGCGACTTATAACATTAAATTTCTACATTGAATTAAATTGCTTAGCTCACTCAAGTTTTGGTTTTTATGTGATGGTGAAAGGATATCTACTTATGTCTACACCATAACAATGCTTCATTTGTACTTCTACCATGAGTTATGGGCTTTTTCCCAAGCTAGCCATATTTCTTACTACACACAAGGAATTCACAATTTTGGCTAGCCATTTGTCCTTGTTTCACTAGAGGTATTCATCACTCTATTATGAATTATTTACAACCACAGATCCACATGATAAGGGTTTCTTGAGCATGAGATTCTATTGTATCTTGTACCTTATTTTCAAATTTGAGAACCAAACTATCTTGGGTCAGGATGGCTTGTCATGAAGCTTTTAGTCTAGGCTTTTAGTCTAGGTCTCTCCTTAACTCCTTGGACCTCCCACCACTCATGAGGGTGCATATTCATGTCCACCTAGAATGAGGGTGAGTATTCATGCAACCTTCCATTGTATAACTCTTTCTTGTTCTTGACATGGCTTCCTTGTGCCATAAGCATTATAGTAATATGAGATATTGCTATGGCATGGCTATGGCTCTAGTCACTCCTTGGTATTTTTGTCATGATCACTAAGTTTGTTTTCAATTAGAAGTTTGCTCCGTTTTTGGATCCATCCCAAAAATGAAATCCACATGTTGTAGCTTCCAACACAATCTCACAGGGGGACTTCACAAACTTCAATATTAGCTTAATTTGATGTTAGTAATGATGATGTTCCCTATTCTACAAAAATTATGGGGATTTGAGCTCCCATTAATGAAATACGGTTCATCATCCTAGAAATAGAATCAAAGTCTTGTAGCTTCAATATAATTCCATAATCAATATACTTTGACAAACCTCTTACCTCTTCAATAGGTATTGCTCACTCTATGGTTTTTCTACCTCTCACATGAATGCTCTTTTCCTACTCTAATTCTTTGTTTCTCTCTACTCTGCCATATCCATGCATGCCAACAAGAAGTGAGAAAATGTCAGGAGACAACAAACTACTCCCCTCAATCATTATAGTCTCAATTGTAGACAAGGCTCCTATCCAAGTGTGGCCTCCATTGGTAGTCTACTTTCCCCAAGCTCATCAAAGCTCCCACAAACAAGAAGAGGAGATAAGAAGAATGAGTTCTCAAGAATGAAGGATAGATCCCTCTCTCATTCTCAAATACAAGCTCTCAATCTCTCACATTCAAGCCATAGAGGATAAGAAGGGAGAAGAGCTAGAATAAGGGGTCTCAAAGGGAATGCACATAAGAATGAGTCTTTTTTATTTCATTTGAATTTCAATTTTAGGGCTTGTATATTTCCACTCACCCTATAATTGTCTTATGCATAGTGCTTATTGGCATTTCTACCATGCATGTACGATTATTAGAATGTGCAAGGAAGAGGGCTTGGCTCTCTTATTTAAAATTTCTTGTGTAAATTTTGCATGCATACTCATTTTTGGAAGACTTCAAACTATTTAAGACTTTTTTATATTTTCTAAAAGCGGTACTTATACTACATTAAAAAATTACACGTCATTTTATCAACTCTTGCTAGACATTCCAATTGCAACTTTTTTTAAAATCTGCCCTTTAGCAAACATTTTTTCAAAGCAAGCCCTTAAGAAAAACATACAAACAAGCTCATATTGACTGACAATATATTACATCATTCCAAACCGTGAATTGGTTCATTTTGCCCTATCTAAGGCTTCTTATTCCATTGTTATCTACAATCCACCTTCTAAATATCTAACCTACTTTGGACATATGTTTTGTCATTATCATAGGACTCGAAGGAATTTCTAGCTTATAACCCTTTCTAAGCTTCTCCCATCCTTTCTAGTTGGGACATATGTGGCTGTCACTATCAAGACTAGAAGCATTTTCTAACATAACCATTTCTAAGTTCCTCCCATCCTCTAATGAGTTGAGGGCCCAAGGAGTTATGTTGAAGGCCATTCCTTTATGTAGGAATTTCCATGTGACATTTGTGTGTAATTAAAAGAGTGGGGGAAGATACTTAATAGCAATTATTGGTTGGGGGTGAAGGTGATTAAACTTCACAAATGAAAATAATAAGTTTTTTATGGCAAAGGGAGAGTTTAGGGAAAGATTGTTTAATGTTTTAGAGGGGAGATAGGTTAGATAAGGAAGATGCATCAAATTTAGGAGTGGGTTATGAACAAGGGGAGGGTTTAGGGAGAGGATGTTAAAACAATTTAGAGGGGAGATAGGCTAGGTAAGGAGGATGCATCAAATTGAGGAGCGATATGAATAAGGGCTACTATGATTCTAAAAGAGGAGGGGATGTGCACTCTCACTCACACACACACACACACACACACACACACACACACTCTCTCTCTCTCTCTCTCTCTCTCTCTCAACTAACCAACCAATGGTTATGGATGATATCCACAACACAAATAGAGGTGAAGTAAGTATCAATCCAAGGACAAAGGCACATTGTAACCCCTGTACCCCCTCCCTTTCTTCCTTTCTCCTCACCTCCACCACCAATTTCTCTTGCTTCTTCTCCCCCTTTCTCCCTCTCTTCCTCTTTCCACCACAGCACAATGAAGGGGCATATAATTTTTTTTCCTTAATTTAACATAAATTATAAGAAATACAAGTTTAAATATTCACAAACAAAGCTAACAACATACAAAAATGTTGCCTTAATTAAATACAATATGAGAAAGTATAAGATAATTGGGTTTATGGTACCCATTTCATGAAATATAAGGAAGTATAAGAAAATTTGGGATTATGGACCCAAATTTTTAGTAATTTTGAGAGCGTCAATGCAAAATTTTCATTTTTGCATAAAATTGACTAGCCCTAGGCCACTTTACAATAGTAATGCCACATAACAACATTAAAAGAGAACTTACCCATCTCTTATTTTAGTAATTAGGTGGGTAACCTATAGGTAGGCCACTTATTTTTATTAACCCATTGACCTAATTTCAATATATTTTTTTGTAATACCTATACTAAATGACCATGTGGGATATAGGAGTTGAATCAAAGACCTTCTGGTCACAACTCTCTTTGACAGAACCAATTGAGCTACACCCATTTGGTCAAACTTACCCATCTCTATATTTATTTATTTATTTATTTATGAATGTACACACACACACACACACACACACACACACACACACACACACACACACACACAGGTGTGCGTGTGCATGTGCACGTGCACGCGTGTGTGCATGTGCGTGTGCTCTCTACCACTCTGCCATGCCATCGCATGCCAGCTTTGCACACACCACTGATTTTGCACTCTATGTTGCATGTGCTCATGTGTTGGCCTGCCTTTTTGCCTTTTCAATCAACACACTCTTTTTTTCTTTAATCATTCATCTCATAGAACTACATTCCTAGAGCTCATTCCACCAACTAATCTAGAGAAGCATCCACCTCTTTTGTAATAGCCAAAAATCCACCTCAAAACAAGGTTGTTGCAACACACACACACACACACACACACACACACACACACACACACACACACACACACACACACACACACACACACACACACACACACACACACACACACACACACACACACACACACACACACACACACACACACACACACACACACACACACACACACACACACACACACACACACACACACACACACACACACACACACACACACACACACACACACACACACACACACACACACACACACACACACACACACACACACACACACACACACACACACACACACACACACACACACACACACACACACACACACACACACACACATATATATATATATATATATAGAGAGAGAGAGAGAGAGAGAGAGAGAGAGAGAGAGAGAGAGAGAGAGAGAGAGAGAGAGAGAGAGAGAGAGAGAGAGAGAGAGAGAGAGAGAGAGAGAGAGAGAGTATTAACGTCTCTAAAAGGCCAATGTGGTCTATGAGACTACACTAAACATACAAAGAAATGTGTTTCTCATCTTAAAATATAAAAGATATGCCTATGAGACTAGATGATGTTAGGCGAAAGACTCTATAAGAGTATACATGTGGTGCAAATATAAGTGGTGCTACTAAGAAAGAAGAAAAAGGATCATATAAATGTCTTTTCCTCAATTAAGTACCTCCCTCAAGTGCAAACGTAGCTCATTATTGCTAAGGTGCCTCGGTATCTATCTTCTATGGTGCTCAATGGTAGCTCTTATTTGTCTATGATAAGGTTGTCTAGGCCTCCTTCTAAGTGGGCATGGATATCTCACTTGATTGAGTGCCAATGCTTTATCCAAGGAAATGCCCCTTGAAGATGAAGCTCTCTATGACTTGGCCTCACTGGCTATCTATCAACAAGTCGATTGTGTGGTGGTGAAAAAGTTAGTGATGTCCCTCTATCTAATCATGCCTGACTTTGGGGGTTCTATTCTATAGAATAGCAGCTTTCCACCTCTAAAGCTCCAAAAGAAAAAATCCCAAACATCTCTGATCCTCAAGCAATAGCACTTGTGTCGCAAACAACCAAAACCCTCTCCAAACATACAATGGTATCTACCTCGAATATTGTAATGTGCTATGCATCAATAAATGTAATGCTCCTCAATCTATGGTTCTCTATCATCACAAAGTTGGCACATGAGGTCCTCAATCTCCCTATCCTCCCATCTGTCAATTTTCAGACCATGCAAACTCATCTATATACCCATATGAGCATACCAGCAATGTCTATCACCCTCCATTACTAACTATTTGGTTATCTATTCTAAGGTAGCTCCCATAAACTATGTAAGAAATTCACTGCCTGAAGCACGGCCTCAACCGCCATACGTTATTCCCCCATCTCCAGTTTGATGATCTCATGTGGGGTTGATATATTTGCTTGTATCATATGTGATACCATCATGAATAATGGTCGCTCCATATGCCCCCATTCTTTGTAATAAAAATCCCTCTTTGGTCCATCATGGTCTATCAATCATTATCTTCTTGTGTGATAGAGACTTGAACCCAAATGACAACCCCATAAAGGAGTCTAGGTGTAACCAATGTATCAAAGAGCCACAATTTGGTGAGTGATTCATGGAATTGTATGTGTGCACATTATCTCTCATACACCCAATGCTACATATGCTCGTGTTGGTCAGGCCTCTGATGTCTCTCTCCAAGAAAATTGTGGCCCTTTGAAAGTGACTCCTTAGTATACATAATATTTGATAGACTCCATTGGCTCTCCGTCGAAAGTAAATTGATGCTCAAATCTCATCATCCAAGCAGCTAAGGTGTTGAATATCATAACCTTGGTTTTCTAAAGGTTCAGCGTAAGGTCTCTATCTTTGTAAAAGATTGATAGTGCATCCAAATTTCTCTATAGTCCCTCAAGTGAGTCGGATCTAAACAAAATATCATTTGCATAAAGCAATATTGAGAAGAGCAGTGCACCTAAACTATCTCCAACCCCTTCTTCTTTATCAATATAATTTGATACCTCATATATATAGAGCCCGAACAAGGTGGGTGAGAGGGGGCATCCTTGTTTCACTCTAATATTACTACTGACTGAGTCTAAGATACCCCATGATGCCTACACTTTGCCTATCATTGTCTCATATAGAGTGTAGATACTCCATTGTATCTCCTCATGGACACCAGTATCCTATAATCTCTTCATGAATCTAGCACGTGATACTATATCAAAGGCCTTGCAAAAATCCACAAAGCAAACAATATATCTTTTTCTTGTGTGCTTGACCTTCCTCAATAATATCCCTTAGAGTGAAGATTGGTCAAGTGTGTTATAATTCTATCTCAAAACAACTTGACCTCTTGATCTTATACCATACCTCTTAGCCCAGTCATTCAAAGGCTTGCTTCCACTGTAGATCTATATATCTTAGCTAGCAATGTAGCCAATCATAATTGACATGTAATTATTGGGTATTATAGGGTCTCCACACATAAATAGATGTATAATTGTATGGTCTAACCAACAAGCTAGAAATCCCTCACATACTACTCTATTGAATATATGAGCCAACATTGGTGCCAATATATCACAAGCATGTGCGAAGTGTTCAGCCCCCACTAAGCCATCATAATAATGAGTTGTCCTATTCTTTAAGTTCCATATGGCTTGTTTCACTTTCTTTTCTATGACAAAACTATAATATGTTGTCTTTGAGGCCGATGGGAGGGGCACAAGGTTCTGACCTAAAACATCATAAAGCATGCAAGCATAACCATGCCAATTCTCACATCTACTAATCTATATCAGTGATGATCAACTCTCATGAAGCCTTCTCCATGCTCTTTTGCTCTTTTGTCTGAAAAATATAAAATACATCTATCTCCAATCTAGTCAAGTATTTTTGTTTCTTTTTTCGAACTAGGCATCTAAAAACTGTACAAGCATGCTTATGCATGCATACACCAATTGTCATTTCTCACTGGAGATGTGTGCATCTCTCTTTATCATCATACCAACCATTTTGTGGTGCTTAGCATCTTGGTGACGTGGTGGATGGCATCATGTGTGTGAAGGCATGGGCTACTGAAATATGTAGTATTTCAACCAAATGTCTCATGAACACATCTAATGGAGTCTACAAATCTAACGCCATCAATGAGTTTTGAACTATAATGTTGTATATGTGTGAGGTTGCCTCCATAAATTCATATCATGGAAATCTCGAAACATATGACTATGCCTCCTATACATGATCACATATCACCATGAAAATCAGGAGAGCATGGTCTGTTGCTAAGCCAATTGGTCTACCTGAGATTTCAAAACTCTTGATATGGTATTTAGCTCGGTGAAAATCAAGAGATCATGGTTTGTTGCTAAGTCAATTGGCCTACCTGAGATTTCAAAACTCTTGATCTAGTATTAAGCTCAGTGAACCAATCAAGTAATCCACAATACTCACTCCTTTCTTATTATTCCAACATGTGAAACCATATGATCTTGGCTACTATGAGGGTCCATTGATAGCCAAACTATGTGGATTCCCCAATGCCAGTAGGTGTGTGCCATATTCGGTTAAATATCTTGGGTTAATTAGAGTAAACCCACCTCATCCAATGCAAGCTCTCAAAACATCTTAGTACTTGTGTTGTAGAAAGCAGATCGGCTAGTCCTTATGTGGGCATTGCAATATTCTACTAGTAAGACATCCCAATACTTGTGAATCTCATGATTTCATCATAAAGTGATGCATACAGAGATCTCTCTCTAGTGGTGGATCTAGAGTATGTCAAGGGGAAGCAATATACTATAATATGGATATCCTTAAGCCTATTTATGTGTACTCTAATCCACATATACATTGCTTTTGCATCTCTATGCATCACATGGATCATATCTCACAACCCTTCTCTAAACAAAATAACTTCTCCACCTAAGCCCCCTCATCCCTCCAAACCTCCTAGGTTGAGGCCAATATGTATTTTCCTGTGTTTATCCACATACATCAAGGAAGTTACTACCCACACACTAGTGTGTCTTTGTGTACATAGCAATAACTGAGTTCTTGAAAGTATATTCAAAGTTCCCTTCATCAAGCCTTAAAGCTCCATTACAATTCCAAACTATTATATGTAAAGTCTCATAGACTACATACCATCATGCAAATTGGCAATGTGTAATGATCACTCCCCTATTACGATATACAATATACTTTCCTTCTTTTTTGTCATCTTCTGATCGGCACTATGCTGATTTTCTAAGCTACTATCATAAACTAGCACCAAGTCTCCTTCTTGTATAGCTCATGGTCGAAGTCTGTGTCGCTTGTCAAACCTCTTCTTGTTCTTGATCCTTGTAGTCTTCAGCTTTTTCATGGTTGTCTCAATGTCTTCAAGCCTTCTTTTTAACTGTCTAATGCATAGGACCAGCAACTCTTCTCTATTCAAACCCTCTTCCCATGGTAGAACACTCCAAATAGCAATAGTCTCCTCAATAGGCATGATTGGCTGTTGTCCATACATTAATTCAATAGGCATATATCCTGTAACTGCACTGAGTGGTCCTATCAGCCTACAAAGCAAAGGGTAACATTCTTGGCCATTCTTTCATCCTGCCCTTGCATGACTTTACTAATGCCTTAATGATAGGCTGATGACCTCTTTCACTTTTGCCATTGCTTCAGGATTGTAGGCTGAAGTTAAAGCCAGCTTGATACCCAATCGTGAAAAGAAGTCACGAGCCTCATCCACATCCAATTCTCCTATATCAGCAACCACTTTACCAACACAACCATACTTGCAAAAGACTTCTTCCAATAAGAACATGCAAATTGCTTGAGTAGTCTTTGTACTAAGAGCTCGACCTTCCACTTGATTTGTCAAGTCTTCTCGTGCAAGCACAAGATATCTTACTTGAGCTTGTGCTTGAGAGAGGGAGTGTGAGAGTGTGAGGGAGTGAGTGTGTGAGGGTGAGGGACCAGGGAGGAGAAGCTCTCCATCTTCCCCTCTCTTCTTCTCTTCTCTTCTCTTCCCTTGTCTTTCTCGCAGCTATGGAGCTTGGAGCGTGAAGCTTGAGGATGGAGCTTGCACTTGGATTGTGGATCTACCGGAGTGCACGAGAGAGGAGGCAACTCATTTCGACATCAAGGTAAGCTCACGACATCCGTAGATATGGATGGCGCGTTCACTATGTGAGAGGTAGCCACTAGTGCTCGGCTTGGAACGCTTGAAACAATAAGCGGTCCGTGGGTCTTGGCGTTTGAGTGAAAGCTCCCATATTTTGGTTCCATTGTCGAGACCAACACATTCAAGCCTTGAGCACTTGCAGCTTCGAATCGAGCATTAAAGTAGGGTTTTCCCCGAACCGGTGCTTGAGGTAGATAGGTAGGAAGCGAGGGAGTTTGAAGAGGTATTCGATCTCCTTAGCAAGTAGGTTTTTGTTGTTTTGGACTTGGGAAAGTATGATGGAGTAGTGTAGGTATTTTCCTTCTGATTCTTTCTTGCATTTAGGAAGGATAGGAGCAAAACATTGGAGCAAATAGTAGGGTTTTCTGTTGCTGTATAATAGGCTAAAACAGGGAAAAGAAGGGCTAAAAATGAAATTTTCGGTTAAATGTTAGTAAGGGAGGCAAGACTAAGGTGAGTACAAGCTTGGGCAGGGTGATAAGGGGCCAGGAGTGGCAAGAAAGGCCACATTGTGCATTGCAGGGTTTCAGGAGAGCAAGAGAGAGGGAGAAAGCTTTGTCGCATAGATCCGCTTCGATCTGGCCATCTAGGAGTTATTTGCCTACCCTAGGTAATTTCACACCTTCCCCTACATGAGTAGGTTGGATTTGGAGGTGCTCAGTAGGTAGGAAGCCCTCGATCACTTGGTGAGACGAATTCTTTGAAGTCTGGAAAAAATCACATCGTGGTCGGCCCGTCCGAGTGACGGCGATTTTGGGCCGAGTCCCAGAATTGGCCCTTGGACCGCTCGGCCATTCGGCCCTCGGACCATCCGGCCATTCGGCCCACTACACTACTCGGATGCCTTTCACTTGGTCCGTCCAAGTGAAGCATTCGAACCAACTTTGGAATTCGGCCCTCGGCCCTGCCGACTCGGCCCACTTGACTCGGCCCACCTAACTCTGCCCTCGGTCCACTCGGTCACTCGGCCCTCGGGCAACCAGACTTGGACTGGCCGAATTTGACATTTGGACTTCACAGGGCTTACCTGAATTTTCCTTATTCAATTGCAAGAAAAACATCTATGAATATTTCTTAAACTCCCATTTGAGTTGCTTTGCTGTAATAAGCTAAAAATCAACATGATCTTGAATTTCCTCTGATGAGCGGATGAGTTGTCCATGCATCACAAACTCCATGTAGAGCTAAGAGAAGTCCATAGCAAATTTTCCCAATTGTTTTAGTCAATCACAACACAAGAAAACATTAATGGGACCCATATCTAAAGCAATTAGGTTAACCAATGCCACATAAGTTTTAGCCAAGCATAGGGGAATTGCAGGACATACATGTGTGGTGATTTCTTCCTCTCCATTTGCTACTTGGACTTTTAGGGGGTGTGATAATTCCGTACGGGTGCATTTCAACTGATCAATGGTTAATTTATTAACAAAATTGTGAGTGTTACCACTGTCCACAAGGATGAATACATGCTTCCCATGAATATTGCCTTGAATGTGCAGGGTGTTGGGGCTCTAAGAACCCATGTCCAAGCATCCAAGGAGATGGAGCAAAGGGAGGTGGTGGTCGAGTGGGATGTCAAATCAAGTGCCTGGGTTGGACAACCACCCGGGTCAAAAGAAAACCTATCCTTCACGTCATAGAACTACTCGTGATCTCCACATCCTCAATATGCTCAACATGGTCAGCAGGTAAGTCATCCTCATCATTGTGCCAATCTTCCATGACATGCATGCTATGAACCCACCTTGGCCTTAGTTATCTTATAAGGACACTTGGAGACATGGTTAGCAGTGTACTTATCCCCACATTTAAAACATAGGCCTTTTTCCTTCCATTTCTTCACAACATCCATTGAAATGAACCATTGGCCACTAGAGCCATGGGAAGGTGACAGAATGTACTATTTATTTGTAGCATATTTACTCTCAGCATTAGAGCCAAATGCTATCCCAAAAATGCCATGTTTTCTTTCAGCATGGAAGTAATTGGGTATTTTGGGGTTGGTATGTGACATGGAACTGCCTCAAAAACCACTTCCATATGGACTGACCTTGAAGGGATACAGGGCTATCCATAACCTTGCTAAAAATTTTCATTCTTACTATACTTCCTTGCATATTTTTTAACCAATTCAATTGCACCAAATAGTGTGGTAGGCTTTTGGGCCATGACATCCATCGATAGCCTCGATTCCAACCCATTGATATACTTATGCAATTTGGCATCATCGCTAGTGCTCTCCACATACATGGTCAAGCTCATATATTGATTTGTGTACTCACGCACCGTGAGATTACGTTGGTCAAGAGTGTACCATCATCTTTCCAATCGCTCTTTTTCCATAGGGGATACAAATACTTGAACCATATGCATTTTAAAGTCTTCCCAATCAATGAATTGATGATTCTCTCGATTGATATAGCACCACCATGTGTGGGAAAATCCTTCCAAGTGGAGAGAGGAAAATATAATTTTCTAATCATTAGTGCGGGGGTAGATATTGAAATAGGACTCTAAATTGGATGTCTATTCCTCCAAGTCTAATGGTGAGGGAGATTGCCCATTGTACTTAGAGAGGAGAATCTTGTCACGTAGATCATGAGGGCCTTGACGCCCATAAAACCCTTGTTGTCTATACATCCCATGATGTCCATACTTGCCTTGTTGCCCATACATACCATGTGGTGCATTTATCCCATGTTGCCCATTATAGCCATGTTGTCCATTATTTCCATGTTGGCCATTAGTACCATATTGTCCATGATGGGGCTTATTCAAATAAGTTCCATTGGGGTTCCGAGGAAGAGTGGGGGAGCTTCTACCAATGGTGGGAGAGGGCCTCACTGGAGGGGTTGACTACATGGTTGATGGGGGATCTCAATAGCAAGGACTTGTCATGAACATGAGAGGGTTCACCAACCTCATAGGTAGAAGGGGTAATACCTTTAGATCCAAGGATGCCTTATGGGCCATGTAGCAGTGGCTCCAGTGGTGGCGTGCATCTAGATTCATGCTTAGATTCATTTTCCTTATCTTGTGATGAAGTTGTAGCTAGCTAAGCAACAAGAGTGGTGAGATGCTCCAAGGTTTGTAGAGTTCTAGAGTGCGAGAAGGCCATTTTCTCAATTGCTTCATCAAACTTGGACATCATTTCGTGGTGGTTGGTGACCATGCCATCATGCATTTCCATATGACAAATCTCATTTTGACATAAGGTGTGGTTGAGCAGGCTGTAGGGATCCATATCGGCCATTTTCTCATGCATTTCACCATGGTAATCTTGTGCCAAGTTGGGTTCATCATTCATGCAGGTCCTAGAGTCTCTAATCTCCCTTTGGAGTTCTTCATTGGTGGGAAACTCCAATTGGTGAGATTTTTTATTCAAATTGAAGGGGGAAAAGCCCTCTTCAAGATGAGCTATCAAGATTTGTGACACACAATGATCAAAATATTCTGCAATGGGATCTCTATGACTATCGTCTTGGAGTGGTCTACACTCTATCCACTGCGACCTTAGTGCACAAAAATGGCCATAACTTTCAGACCCCGTATCTTTGATTGGGGAGATTTTTTATTCAAACCGGAGAGGGAAAATCCCTCTTCGAGATGAGCTATAGGGTTTAATCCCAAGTGTAATACAAAATTTTTTGTAATTAAAGCTTTATGTGACTGTCCTGGTTGACTATGACTAAAAACATTGTTTGTCCCTTAATGCAAAAGCACTATATGAATGGCTCATATACTGAGGAGCCTAAGAAACATCATAAATAACATCATGAGTATACTAATCACCATTCCAAGAACATTTGCATGTCAATCTACTCTGTCATCATCACTGCATAAGTGAAGCTTACTGCCATACATTTATTTTGATTGCATAAACTTCAAGTGTCATACATAGGTACCATTAGTACAAAAAGGGTATCCAAGGGGGATCATTTCATTAGGAGAGGTGGTGTTCATAGGAGAATACATGCATCTACATACACTTCGAGTGTTATACATAGGTACCATTAGTACAAAAAGGGTATCCAAGGGGGATCATTTCATCAGGAGAGATGGTGTTCATAGGAGAATACATGCACCTGCATACAAGTATTGGGCTCTGGATCATCGAGAGGTGGGCAAAGTTCCCCTCGGTCCGCAAGTTGTGCACCCCTTCAGGGCTTTAAGTGGTAAGGGAGGGTCACCTCTCTTTTGTCTTACCAATGTACTTGAGGTCTTGATATGCGGTGGTCCTCACAGATGTACTTGGGCTGATTTGGGTTTTGCACTCCCTGAGCATACACCTCTTTGTGTTAGGTCTTGCCAGTGTTGTGTACACTTTCCTCTATTATATAAGGGGTATGCCAGCTTACTGTTGGATTCATTTGACATGCTTGGGTGTTTACTCGATGTCCATATGACTGTCACATGCGGATTCATGCCCACTTGATGTTGGTTATGCTTTGACAGTCAGTAGTTGACTTGGTGCATTGATTTTGTCTGCAGTTTGCTCTCATTGTACCTGGCTGTAATTTATTACAACAAGTAGTTATGCATGGATTGATGTGGAATTTTCATGCTGAAGCATCCTAATTTTATGTACTTTTGATGGTACTTGGTGGGCAACATCATTAGCTATTAGTTTGTGATCATTTTGCCTTGGTTTTGGTGGTATTTTGGCTGTTTACAGTAGAAAATAGCAAGTAGGTTTGAACTATCTGCACTATTTTGGACTACAATATGGCATCTTCTTCCATTGACATGGCTATCTTCAACATCATTAAGCTTGATGGTACAAATTATGCCTACTGGAAGAGCCAAGTTTAGCATGTATTGATGTAGAACTCGCAGATAAATCTACTAAGGATGCATGGCAAGTAGCCTGAAAAACTGACTCATGACAAATGGGATGAGCTTAATGAGTTATGCAAGTCTACCCTCATCTTGTCTCTCACTAAACAAGTGCATTATAATGTGGTTGAGAAAGCACAGAGTGCTTGGCAGCTTTGGGATAAAACTAAGAACCTCTATGACAAGAAAAGTCCAGAAAGTCAGATGTATTGGCTGAAGCAACTTATGGACTTGCGCATGAAGGAGAATATGACGATGTCTATTCATTTGAGCTAGTTCCATGCTATTCTCAAGAACTTGACTTCGCAGGGTATTACCTTTAATGATGAGGTTACTCCATTGTTTTTGCTTGGGACTCTGAGTGAGTCATGGGATGTAGTCTACATTGCCTTATGTGCTCTTGCCACTATTTTGAACTTGCCTGATGTAGAGAGTGCTCTTCTACAACAAGAGATAAACTGTAAGAACTTGGATGCCTCTCATGTGTTGCATGCTTTGACTGTTAGAGGCAGAGATGGTAATGGAAAGAATGACCATGGGTATGGACGTGGCAGAGACTTGCAGAAGTCTAGGTCTAAGTCATGTAGTAAGTCACGCAACAAGTCTCGTGGAAGAAATGCTAATGTGACATGTCATCATTGCGGCAAGAAGGGTCACATACGCCCATAGTGTCATGAGTTGCACAATGAGAAGCACAAAGAGAAGGGAAAAGACAAAGTACAAGAAAAGTCCTCTGATTGCACCATTATGCTTGTGAAATCCAGTGTGAAAATCGAGGAGATAAATGTCATGTAGACTGATGACTCTAATGGGGAGTACATACTTGCAGCTAGTTCTTGTGATGCTATGCCGTTGACCAAGGTTGACTCTATGTATGCGCAATGCTAGCTTTTGGATACTGGTGCTTCATTTCATGTTAAACCATATCATGAGTGGTTCTATTCCTATCACATTGTCTTTGGTTCAGTTCACTTGGGTGATGACATGTCACTTGCTATTGTTGGCATTGGGGATGTACGACTGTAGTTCTTTACTGGTAGTACTTTTCTATTATAGGATGTACGTCATGTACATGCGCTTACACGTAGTCTTATGTCAGGAGGGCAGCTTGATGATGCTAGGTTTCATGTTTCATTTGGGGATTCCACCTGGAAGATTACCTTGGCAGACTTGTGCTTACTAGAGGTGCCAAGGCTGGTAACCTCTATCCTCTTGTAGTTGATGGGTCCTCTGTTGATCATGTTTTGGTAGTTAGTTCCATCCCACATGTATCTCTTTGGCATCCCGTTTGGGCCATATGTCCTTGAAGGGAATGAAAATGCTTTCTAGTTTGCAGTACTTACCATCCCTTGACTATGCATGTTTTGATTCATGTGAGCATTGTCTTTATGGCAGACAGACTACGAATACGCATAAGAATTCTGGTAGGACATGCATGAGTGAACCCATGGCATTGGTACATTTGGATGTCTATGGGCCCATGCCCTGTCAGTCTATGGGTGGTGCAAAGTATTTTGTGACATTCATTGATGATTTTTCATGTAAAGTCAGGGATTACCCCATTAAGCTTAAGTCAAATGTCTTGGTTGTGTTTCAGAGATGGCTTGCATTGGTTGAGAACCAGACTTGGCATAGACTAAAATGCCTTAGGACTAACAATGGGGGAGAATATGTGTCACATGCCTTTGAGCAGCTATGTGACCAGAGGGGTATTAAGCGTCAGTTGATCGCCCCCTATACCCCACCCCAGAATGGTTTGGTTGAATGGATGAATAGAACCATCCATGAGCATGCACGTAATATACTTAAGCATGCAGGCCTACCACAGAGCTTTTGGGCCGAGGCAGTGCAGTTGTGCATGTCATCAATAGATCACCTTCTAGTGGTTTGGATTTCCAGGTTGCAGATGAGGTATGGACTGGGAAATCTCCGTCTTATGCGCATCTACGTGTCTTTGGATGTGAGGCATTCTGCCATGTTTCCAAGGACAAGCAGACTAAGTTGGATCCTATGCCTTGCAGAGTAGCCACTGTACATCAACCTATCAATAGGATATTTGACCCTCTGCGACCGTCTAGGCTATGGTGCACTGCTCAATTTCCCTCTTTCATGAGGTAGAATGTACATTTTTTGCCTAGTGCCAGGCGTATACACAGTCAGAATGCCAAGTTCACTATTTAGACAGTCAGTTGAGTCATAGCATGAAGTCATCCTGCCAGGTGTCATCACACCAGATATATCATCAATGACTTTTCCTTTTCCTTTGCTGTCCACTACATCATGTCTCCCCCTCACTTACATAGTGGTGTTAGTGGATGGTGAGCCAAAGCTCCGCAATCTTCCTGTCCATGGAGATACCATCTGACCACTAGGACCTGTCATAGTAGCACTCTGCTGCAAATCAGCTATAGATACATGTGTAGAAGGTGTATCCGATGCCATTGTAGCTGGTGATACATATCAAGAGGCCATCTCATCAAAGATGACATCCCTGCTCACCAAAGTCTCCCTAGTAGAGGGATCATAGCATTTGTATGCCTTCTTCTCCTGTGAATATCCATTGAAAACACACTTATGTGCTTTTGGATCCATCTTCTTCCTTTTCTCATTCGGGATGTGCACATAAGCAAGACAGTCAAAGACTTTCATGTGACTTACATCCAGCTTATAGCTATACAGTTTCTCAAATGGTGTCATCTCATGAATACCTGTAGTGGGAGTCCGATTCAAGATATACATGGTTGTCATAACAACCTCAGCCCGATAATAGAGCATCATCTTCTTCTCGTTCATCATGGCACGAGAAACTTCCATCAATACCCTATTTTTATACTCAGTCACTCCATTCTACTGCGGAGTATAGCTGCCTACGTATGCCATTTTCAACCAGAAAATTATCAAACTCATTTGACACATACTCCCACCGTTGTCTGATCTCAAGCAAGAGATATAGTAGTCAAATTCCTTTTCAACCTACTTTTTAAATTGCTGAAAAATAGCAAACACCTCATCCTTTGTCCGTAGAATATACACCCAAGCATAGCGATTGTAATCATCAATAAATATCACATAGTACTTCGAGCCTCCCATAGATGCATTATGGGCTAGCCCCCAAACATCAGAGTGCAGTAACTGCAATAGACATGTACTCTACCTTACATGCCTGACAAATGGCAACCTTGACTGCTTACCAAACTTGCAAGCATCGCATATATGACCAATGTTTGTGTATTGGAACTTGGGTAAACCTGTAACAAGATGTTTTTTCTGCATAATTTGCAGCCTTTGCGAGTTCACATGTCCCACTCCCTTATGCCAAATTTCCAAATCTCTGACAGTGTCGAAACGACAGACAGTAAGTTCTTTGTTATCGATGGGACATGTAGTACATCATGCAAATTTTCCTTCTACCATAATGAACCACAAGAGGCACTTTGCCTTTATGCTCAATGATATGCTGCGCATCATCACCTGTGCATACATAGCCATGTTTGTCAGTTACCATGTCAGTAAACCAATCACCATGAGAGTTCATGTGGTTTGATTCCCCTGAATCAGTGTACCATACTACTTCATCAGTGGATTTTTCAGTAGCCCTATCTTTCACACACTGCATGGCAAACAATCTATCTCCTAAAGCATCATCTACCTAACTAGACATAGCAAAATGTCCATGTTGTTTGCCCTTTTGATTACCTTGTTTCTTCCAGCAGTCCTTGGAAATATGACCATACTTCCCGGAGTAATGAAAATCCTTATCCTTATTTGGATTGTCAGATGGACGCTGTTGCTGCCAGGAGCCTCTGCCTCTAGGGCTAGATCTCCCTCTACCTCTAAAGTTTCCACCACCTCTTACATTCGATACCTGCTGGTTGTTATTGCCATAGGATGCATTTTGATTGCCTCCTCTGCCAGAACCATAGCCTCTACCATGGATGCCACTACCACATTGATTGGAATAAAAGACTGCATCATTGCTTTTGGAACTGCTTGACCCTATAGCCAAGCCAAGTTTAACCTCCTCATGGATAAGCAATGCAACCAGTTCATTGAAATCAGGCATTTCAGTCTGCATAGACATAAAAGTATCAAAAGACTTGTACTTTGGACCCAAGCCATTCAAAGTCACAGCAACCATATCTTCATCTTCAACCTGAGTACCAACAGATGCCAGTTGATCCGCAATGGTCTTGATCTCTGTTCACACATAGTCCTGTATAGACCTGCTCTTTCTCTCCATATTGTTAAATTTATGCTTTAACTGTATCTTCCTGGCACTTATAGTGGTCCCATAGTACCTGATCAAAATGTCCCATGCATCCTTAGGAGAGTTGCAATTCATTATCTGCATTACCATGGCATTTGATATACATAGAGACATCTAGTGCAACATCCTGGGAGCTCTTTCTGTCCAAGCTCGGTGTAGTCATCTTTGATTAGCTATAGGTCTCTCTGGGAGTTCAAGTTCGACTTCTAGTCCAATCATCAACTCCCAATATCCTTTCCTGATTAAGAAGTTCTCCATGTGAAACTTCCATATGGCATAATTATGGCTATCCAATTTCTCCCCCACAGTCTAGGTAATATTTTCTGTCTTGTCAGCATTTGCCATGTCATATGTTCATCCTGACTACCTGCAAGCCAAAAATCTTCCTATCAATTCAGTTTCAGCCTGCAACTGTTTATGACAATTTTTAGCACTCTATGTGCTCAAGCAGTCAGTATTTCAGCCTGAAAACCAATGATATATACATTTCTTGACACTTGGGAATCACCTAGGTATGGCAACCTGCATATATAGACTATATTCACTACATAACCAGCATGGAATCAAGTAGATTGTTCATGTACAAACAAGCAGTCTGTAAGCATCAAATGACAATTACCAGCAGCTTCTCTTCCATCCAAAAAATAGAGTGTATGTACCTCAAACAATCCCAAGGCATCTCAGATAGTTGTTATTACATGCAGATATACATACATGTCCAACTGGGCACACTGCAATGCATGTACATCATGTATGGAAGCCAAATATCCTTCCAACTAATAAAAATAGTCAATACCCTACTATAGTCAGTAGTACATCAGCCCAAACTTTGGGCATTTAATGCTCACAGTACCCCACACACACCTATAGCTTTAATGGCATGACTCAAGCCTTACGGGTACAAGTGAATGTCAAACCGCTTTAACCTTCAAGTGATAACTCTTATACATTCAATTTCAAATTTCAGCTTGTAATTTTCAGATATGTAAATGCATTCCAGAACTCAAGTTTTAATCCCTTTTGGTCATGTCTACATGTACATGGGTGTTGCATAGGCATTTATCAAGCATTCTTGATGATCATTTGCATCATTCCAAAGGTATTTGTGGACCAAATAGTACCCTGTAGTAGTGCTGGAAACTTCTGGACAGATTTCAGCTTATTATTCCTTGCAAACTCTAAGCATTTGACATTCCAAACCCAATCTCACAATCATGAGAGACAACTTGTACCTTGCCAAGTATGCCTATGCTTCAACAGAGTTCATTGTACATGTTAGATATCTTCCAAGCTTCAAGAGTATGTCTCCCTGACATTTTAGCAACATATCTGTCCCTATTTTAAGATCTGTACATAACCATCTAGCTCAAAGATGAGCTCAAGACAAAGCATTAATACCATGGGATCTTGCATATCCCTTGACAAGGGATTCATCAAGTAGTAGAGCAATATCCACCCTTCCTATGCCTTGGGCTAGACCAACAGAGTGCATGTAGCATTCAATCCCAAAATACGTGATTTGTCTGGAGATATGTTTACCTCAAACCTGCTGGTTATGAAGTTTAGCACCCACTTTACCATGCCCAACCAAGCTTTACATAGCACTGCTCCTCCTTCATGAGCAATAGGGTGCATCAATGGATAACTTGAGCTATTCAGTCCTTCCAAAAAAAATAGGCGGGGGCTCATGCTGAGTATGAATGACATCATACATAGGCTCTACTACATGTTTTGATCCCTTGAGCAACCCCCAACAAGCTCTAACAGTTCTAGAGACTCAAATTGAAATGCATACCTTTCACATGAGGTCAATGATAGCCTGCTTCTTCAAAGAACATGCTTTGTCTTCAAGCTTCAGGATCTACTCCACCAATACCATCCTCTAAAGAGCCCATTCATGGCTCTGATACCATGTTAATAGTGAGAAAGACAGAGACAGAGATTGGAAACCACTGTGAGGAGCCGTATGCTCTCACGCATTCTTTTATGTTTTATTACCCATATATATCAAATGATTACAACACACTAATGTCTATAAGGCCATTCACACCAAGTACTGAATAAGTCTAAAGCCACCGACTTATTTAATGTCCCACACTTGTTGATACAGCTGGACACGGCTAAGACTCTGTCGATGGTCACACACCATACGAGCTTGAAGTCTCAACAAAAGAAAGATAGGCAAAATTGCGCACATCACGATCGCAGTTGACAGCTAGAAAACAACACTTTGAACTAGAAGAAGAAGAAGAAGAAGTGATCTGGGAGATCCCTAACCAAGTGTCTTAGGGTTTTACCCCCCTTTTTGGAGCCAACGGAGCCATCAGATTTGGGTTCCGAGTAGCAGAGAGGAAGCTATTGTTTGGATGCACGTTTTTGGTCTACAAGGGAGCTCCATGAGATCTAATGCTTGGAGATTGCTTTTGAGTTATACTAGACAAGGAATTTCAGGTTCTATCAATACATATTGATTCGATTCATTGTGCTTTTTCTTTATAGTGTTTACCTCTTGTCTATTCTTTTTCTTCTCTTCCATTTTCTATCTCTACTTCCTTCTACCTCTGATCCTCAATGGATACGACCTTTCGACAAAAACCCCTCTGACATTGGTGAACCTGACGTGAAAGGTCATCAGCAAAAGCAAAGACAAGATGGAAGAACCTTCGAGCACAATTTCCAGTGATGTTTTGCAACACTTGGTGCAAAATATGAATGTGCTTATGCAGATACTACAACAACAACAAGTGATACAATCTTCTACTCAAACAAAAAGTGTTGTGATGAATGCTCTGTAAGTAATTGAGCATGAGATGAAGTTATTCAATGGCAGGAAAGTATCTGCATGTGTACATACCTATGCTCAAAAGATGGAAATCTTTGGGGTGGCTCAACTTGCATGGAGTTGCTGTACATGAACTGAAAGCGCGAATTACTGAATTGTATATGCAGAATGTTGATTAGGTAGCTTTCAAGAAGTCACTCAGGGAAGAATTTTACATTGAAGATACCAGTTTGATTATGCGCAAGCCTTTTCAAGAGTAGATTTTACAACCTAATAAGGGTCTTATGGCTACAGAATTGTTAAGAGAATTTGAAAGTTGATTTGAGCAGTTGGATCTTGCAAAACAACAAGCTCTTGCAAGTTAGAAAATTGAATTGTTTCTACAAGCAGTAGTAGATCCTGAGCTTCAAGAGAAGCTTGATGATTTGCTAGAGGATTAGACTACAAAGATAGGTCTTAAAACAAAGTGGAGACATATCAAAGAAGCTGTTACTGCACTTGTGAAAAAGCATAGAAAAGAGAAAGATTGCATGTCTCTAGTTTGCCCATTGTTACAGGCAAAACAGTTGATGTATCCAGTAAACCACCCACTTATGTGGCTAATCCTATGGTTGTACCTACTATTGTTCCTGATATTAGGGAAGATGTATTAGATCAATTGGTCAAAGGCATGTGGGATCTTCAATTGAAGGTTGAAAAATTCGATGAAAAATGACAAGAGGAAAGGGGACGGGTAGCAGCCCCTAAGCTAGGAAAAAGATGTATGTGGTGTGATAGTTTGCAGCATGAGAGAAATGATTATGCTGTCTATCATGAGGCCTTGGCATGACACCTCATCTTTTGGAAAGATGGCAAGATCCATGCACAAGAAACATGATTGCCTCTTGCTTTGAATTTTTGAAAGAGAGACATGTAGAAGTTGTTGGAAGACTTGGATGTCCTAAATGCTTATGCGGTGGTACATGCTTCTACTTCTGGTCTACTATTGGATAGAATGCATGGCCAAGTGATGGTTGGTCCAAAGGCTACAATATGGACACATGCTTTGCATGCATCCGAAAAGAAAAAAAGTACTGATAGTGAAATGTCTCATGCACTGCAAGACATTCGTGACATAACTGGTTGGGAATCACCGGTAGATGCATATTCAGTGTATGCATATTTAGCAAAGGTACAAAACACGGATGTACTTGTGGAAGAGAAACAAAAGAGATATGAAGATAATGCAGGGACATCTAAAAGAGTGACAAGAAGAAGTGTGGATTAGCCTAAAGCTACAAATCAGCCACCTCCTAAGAATGTTATGGAAGAGGTCAGTCTCATGAGCAAAATTAGGATAGCAAACAAGAGGGCAAAAAGAAGGGCAACCAGCCAGGATATAAGTTGCAGTCTGACATTGAGATAGTCACAGATCTTAAGAAGGTTCTTGAAGAACGGATCTTAAACGGTCGGGTGGAATTCACCTTGGGAGAGGTGCTTGGCATCGCCAAGCAAGAATTTCATGATGAGATCATTGACATAGTTAAGAGGAAGTTTTAGTTTCTTGGTGATACCACTAGTGCATTGCTGCAATCTGAAGAGGAAACTAGTTTGTTGGGTTATCGGGCTAAATATGAGCATGAAGTAAGTACTGGATTATCTATGCAAGATGCTACTAATTAGTGGAAAACATGTGGAAAAGAGAAGAAAGTGATTGAAAATGCATTGTCTTGTAGCAATATGCATGGTGGAGTAAGGCAGATGCAACAATATGGGGAAGAGACTCTAGGATTTATTCCTCAAAGTCATTACATAAGAAATCATTCGGCCAGGGCTACCACTGAAACGGTAGTGAAAATAGGAGAATGTGAAACTCCTTATGTTGCTTTACTTGACTATAGGTCTGAGATTAATGTCATTGAGAGTGGATTGTATGAAAATGGTGCATAGCCTATGGACACTAATCATGGTTGGCATATGAGGGCTGCAAATAATTCTTCGGGAGAGCTCTATGTTGCATGTCCTAATGCCAAAGTGACAATTGGTGATGTACAAGAAGAGCAACAACTTCTTTGTGCAAGATAATTCCTCATATATGCGGTGATTTTGGGGCAGCCCTATATTACAGGAGTGCGTATGGAAACAAAGGTGCTTGATGATGGTTCTGCTTATGGGAAGAAAGCTCTCAAATTTCTTACTATTTTTGTTAATCATCCTAGAAATTGGGATACGCTTCGAGAGTCTCCTTTGGCTCCAAATGCAAGGGAATTCAAAGACCTAAATTTTCATAAAGCACTGCTGTAATGCAAGGCTATAATAGTGTTGATAAGATGATGTACTTTCCTCTTGATGGAATGAAGCATGTATTTACTATTGGTTATTCTCAGTTTACAGCAAATAGTTCATGTTGGTTTCAGCCTATGGAAGCTATGTGCAAGATTGAACGCATATCTATGAACGAGCTACTAAGGAACTGAGAGCATTGGGACTATTAGTTGAAAATGAAGGCATTTCAGGCAACTTTTATGGGCTAAATATTAATGACACTATGGCTGAAATTTCAACAACTATACATGTAGAAAATGAGACTAAAAACAGAGTGTTGTCAGTATGTTCTTTGGACATGTATGATGTTATAGGATTGTTTGCTCAGCACAAAGGATTACAATGGGCTAAAGCACTTGTGGATACCAATTATAAGACAGTTGAAAAAAATGTGAAACCAATTGCTTTGCCACTTCCAACAGAAAGTGAGGGTTTGTAAGAAAAAGTGTCAAGGCAGCCAAGCTTACGGGATCTTAAAGACATAGGCCATCAGTTTACATCTGAAACATTATAGGAATTGAAAGTTGGTGCAAAAGGGTTTCTTTTGCTTGTTGAAAGAGACTGTTTTATGTGGATATTGGCTAGGCATGAAAAGCCATTTGCATTTCATCCAACTGAAATAGGTTTTGTGGATTCAAATGTTGTCTCTCCTATGGTAATATTTATTGTGCCACATGTACCATGAAACTTGAGGCCTGTTC
This sequence comes from Lygodium microphyllum, assembly GCF_053477565.2. Lineage (NCBI taxonomy): Eukaryota > Viridiplantae > Streptophyta > Polypodiopsida > Schizaeales > Lygodiaceae > Lygodium > Lygodium microphyllum. The sequence goes on from NC_141142.1 coordinate 70,822,725, forward strand.
CAATGCCTAAAGATTACTTACCAAAGCTGATGGGTTTGATAAATGAAGAGATTCGCATGAAGATCTTGGAGCCCTCTTAAGCCCCGTACTCAAATCGTTGGTTTACTATGCCCAAAAAGAATGGGGCTTTGAGATTTATTCAAGGCATGCAATCGGTCAATAAATTGACCATAAGAAATGTGGGTGCAGGTCTTGTGGTTGATGAATTTGTAGAAGCTTTTGCAGGTAGAGCGATCTATTCTTTGGGTGATCGTTACTCGGGGTATGATCAGTTTTAGCTTGCAGTTGAAAGCAGGGATATCACAACCATGAAGACTCCCTTGGGGTTAATACGAATGTGCACTCTCCCACAAGGTGCAACAAACTCAATGGCACACATGAAAAATGCTATGAATAGGGTACTCAGGGATTTTATACCACAATTGACAATGCCTTTCTTGGATGATGTACCAATTAAAGGGTGTGCAATGGATGAAAAGAATGAAGAGATGGATGCTCATGGGTGCAGACAATTCGTTGTAGACCATATTGTGGATTGTGAGAGGATTTTGACATGTCTAGAAGAGGTGCATTTAACCCTTTTTGGAAAAAAGTATGTCTTTGGAGTTGAAGAGGTTTTGATTGTTGGACATATGTGCGGGCCCTATGGGAAAAGACCATCACCAGCTAAAATAGATGGGATTGATAGAATGCAAGATGTATGCACCAAAATATCAGAGGTGCGTAGATTCTTGGGTACATGTGTGTTCTATTTGATATGGATTTCTCACTTTGCACATGTAGCTAATGCTCTACATCAACTTCTAAGGAAAGGTCAGAGATTTCATTGGGAAAGGAAGCATCATAAATCAATGAAGAAATTGAAGTAGCTCTTAAAATCTGCTCCTACATTGAGAAAGGATGACTATTCACATGGAAATCCTATCATTATCATTGTTGATACAAGCCCAATCGGGATTGGATAGGCAATTGGGAAAGATGATGAGGAAGGGCAAAGATATGCAATTCGTTTTGGTGCTAAAGTATTGACCGAATGACAGAGAAGGTATCCACAGGTAAAAAGAGAATTATGGGGAATTGTGACAACCTTAAATGTGATAAGGAGTATTTTATAGGTGCTCGTGTAGTCATTGAGATTGATTGTTTGCCAGTATTGGGTATGATTACTAGTTGTGCTACCCCGAACATTCCTATGCTCCGGTGGATTGCATACATCAAATCTTTGAACCCTGAATTTCAACATATTGCAAGAAGAGATAACCCAGTGTAGACATATTATCTCGGGCATGCTACGAGAATGAAGATGGGATGATGGATGAGGAGGAAGAAGATGAATTTCTTGTGGCTAAAAATGATGTAGTAAGAGTGAATTTAGCAATGCAAGGTGTTGCTACATCATTAACAGAAGCTTGGACAACAAAGAGAAGACACTTTAGATGTTTTGTATCTTGTGTAGAAGTGTTTCTGGAAGATAAAAATGTAGAAGAGTGGCTAAGAATTGGTCAATACCTCAGTACATTAATGAAGAGAGATGAATGGTCAAATGAGGAGTTTAAGAAGATCAAGAGGAAATCCTATGGGTTTTTCTTAAAAGAGGATACTTATGGAAACGTGCTAAAAAGAAATAGGGTATGCCATTGCGAGTTTTGGGTGATAGAACTTCACAAGTAAATGTTATGCAGGAATTTCATGAAAGCGTATGGGCTGGTCATAGAGGTGGTTGGGGTACTTTTGCAAAGATCAAAGAAAGATATTGGTGGAAGGGTATGTATAAGGATGTTGCTCACTTTATGGAAACATGTACAACATGTCAAATGTATTCATCTGTGAGACATCGGGATGGATTGCAGCCCACATATCCATTGTCTCTTCATTTTAAGTGGATGGTGGATTTAGTTACGATGCCTACAGGTCTTTGGCAAATGAGATATCTTGTGCTTGCCCATGAAGACTTGACTAATCAAGTGGAACGGAGAGCTCTACGTACTAAGACAATAAATTCCATGTGTACTTTTCTCTTATTAGAAGAGATCTTTTGTAGGTATGGCTGTGTAGGAAAAATTACAGCAGATAGGGGTGAGCTGGATGCATATGAAGCTCATGATTTCGTTGGGGATAAAGGTTACTTTAACTTTAGCCTATAACGCTGAAGGAAATGGCAAAAGTGAAAGAGGTCATCCACCTATTGTGAAGGCATTGGCAAAAGCATGTGGAGAGAAGGTAAAAGAATAGCCATGATTGCTCCCTTATGCCTTGTCACCTAACAGAGCAACTCATAGTGCTGTTACAGGATATATACCTTGATGTATAGTCAAAAACCTATCATGCCGATAGAAGAGATGACAGTCACATGGAGTGTGCTACCTTGGGAGGAGGAGTTGAATCAAGAGGAGTTGTTGGCCTTACGCATTAGACAGTTGGAAAGAAAGTCAGAAGACATAGAGGCAACAATTGAAAAATTAAGAGTAGCAAGGATATAGAACAAGAAATGGTTTGAAAAAAGACATAGATTGAGGCCAAGAATGATACAAGGTGGGGATTGGGTATTGGTTTATGATAGTAGCTTAGACAACTAGCACAGTGTCATGCATAAAGTTTCCAAAAGATGGTTTGGACCCTATGTGCTAAGACATGTGTTTGATAATTCTACTTATGCATTAAATGAGCTAGATGGGATAGCCATAAAACTTCTGATAGCAAGAAAAAGAATCAAATTATTCAAGAGGTGGGAATCTAATGCCTATGAGTTTCAAGAATTGGAAGAAAATAGTGGCCATGATATAGGGGGTAGCCATGAAGATATGGAAGGTGAAGAAGCAAAGGATATGGCTACAAAGGATGAGGAGGACTCATAATCTGATGACAACTATAGATTGGAGGATGTACAGATTCAGAGGGGGTGGATGTTGTGCCACTACACGGACACAGCGTGAGAAAATCTGGAGTGCATCATCATCCGACTTTCTTATTGATCAAGAGACTTAATGACATATGAGTCATTAGTGCTAGTGTGAGGGGCATGGATGGTCCAAACATACTAGATTTTTGGATAATTTTAGTCTATTTTAGATATGTTGGATATTATTTATTGTAAATATCCAAAAAAGCTAGAAAAACTTTTAGATTAGGATGGCATGCAAAAAGCAAGTTACTTTTTCAGCTAGTTATGTGATTTTTCATAAAAAAGAAAGATGGGTGAAATCGCACATGTTGTGATCATTGTTGACAGCTAGAAAACAGCACTTTGAACTGGAAGAAGAAGAAGAAGTGATCTCTGGGAGATCCCTGACCATGCGTCCTGGGGTTTTACCCCCCTTTTTGGAGCCAACGGAGCCATCAGATTTGGGTTCTGAGCAACAGAGAGGAAGCTATTGTTTTGATGCACGTTTTTTGTCTACGAGGGAGCTCCAAGAGATCTAATGCTTGAAATTGCTTCTGAGTAGTGCCTAACAAGTAATTTCAAGTTCTATCAATACATATTGATTCGATTCATTGTGCTTTGTCTTTATTGTGTTTACCTCTTGTCCATTCTTTTTCTTCTCTTCCATCTCCTATCTCTACTTTCTTCTACCTCTGATCCTCGGTGAATACGATCTTTTGAAAAAACCCCTGTGACAACGCTATATGGCTACACCTGGCAAGAAACATTGGGATGCCATGAAGGGTATTGTGGGAGCTTTCGCTCAATTGCCAAGACCCACGGACCACTTATTGTTTCAAGTGTTCCAAGCCGAGCACTAGTGGGTATCTCTCACATAGCCGATGCGCCATCCATATCTACGGGTGTAGTGAGCTTACCTTGATGCCGAAATGAGTTGCCTCCTCTCTCCCGCACTCCAGTAGCTCCACGATCCAAGTGCAAGCTTCAAGCAAGATCCATCCTCAAGCTCCATGCTCCAAGCTCCATAGCCGCGAGAAAGACAAGAGACGAGAAGAGAAGAGAAGAAGAGAGGGGAAGATGGAGAGCTTCTCCTCCCCGGTCCCTCACCCTCACACATTCACACTCTCACACTCAAGCACAAGCTCAAGCAAGCAAGAACAAGAAGAAGAACAAGAAGAAGAGAGCCACTTTTGGCCACGCACAAGAATGAGCTTCTCATTCACTTTTCAACTTTATATACAAAACCTTAAATCCCTTTTGGACGGTCATCCCCTTATCCCCTTTTTTACATGACCGGCTCTTTTTCCCATTGTCCTTCTATCTTCCCAGCTTCCTTTCCACCGCCCGTCTACATTTACAAATTGTACGGGTGAGAGCCCAACACTCCTTAAATTAAATCATGATGTGCTTGCGCTCTTTTACAAAAGTATTGACTTGCGCTTCTCCTTGTGTGCCTTTTTCCCTTATTTGGACTTGTCTGTGCTTCTTGTGTTTCTAGATTTTTCTTGGTGCGCCTTTGTCTTCCATTTCACTTTTGCCTTGGCCTTGTCTTCTGCTTCAGCTTTTCCGAATTTTCCACCTTTGTTCATTTGAGGGTTAATGTTACCCCCCTCCTAGACGAGTGCCAATCCCATGGCACTCACCATCGTAGGTAGCAAGCTTTGGCATGCATTGAAGACGTGGGTGGAAGGGACATCTGTGGTTGCCGTGGAGGAGTGTTGGTGGTGGTGTGGAGGAAGGTCATTGGGGACACATTGGTGGCCTATGTGGCTGGTGGTAGGGTTGTTGGAGTTGGTGGTAGGGCTATTCTTTGTTGGGGATTGCACTGATGGCCATTACAAGTGTTGGTTTGTTGGGGATTCTACACATGACGATTCTTGGCAGGCTTGCAGGATGATAAAGGATAAGAATTCAGAGTTGGGTGTCGATGAAGAGCGAATGACATTTTTGTTGGAGTCTTCAATATCTACAATTGAAAACCTCTCATAGGTGGTCTCTCCCTAGGGATAGTGCTTAGTCTTCTCTATCGTGCACAAGACATAGTTCAATTAGTTTGGGAGACAGGTCGAACTCTAAGCAAGATGAGAGTATTGTCCTGCACGTGAGGACCCAAACTGTGCATGTACTTTGGTGCAGATATTATGTGAGTGCTCGTGCATACTTAGATATTACGTAGTTAGAAGACCGCAGGCTGGTTTCTCGTAACAATGTGTGGATGAAGCAAAGTTTTCCATGTTGAGAAGAAGTACACGTGAAGGTGTATGAGACATCCTTTGCATTGTGACTGCACGACGTAGAATAATTGAACACAGGGATATCACACTTTCGATAGCCAAGAGTTATTGGACTTGCTTGATGAGGACGGTGTACTTTTCATGGCCAGTCGTGCGGTGCTTACCACAACTGATTGCAATGGTATTAAGGTAGAGTGCAAGAGGGAATCGTGCAAATGGGTCAGGGTGACAGGTCTAACCATAGGAGAGACAAGCTCCCAGGGTATGTCCCTTGATGTGCCCTGAACAATTGTGGGTGATGCGAAAGGGTGAGGGGACTAGGGACGAAGCCAGCCGACCAAGGTCATTGGATTACCTAGTTTGAGGACCCCTGGGTGATGCTGTGATCATGGGTGCTTCTTATCTTTTCGTTCTTTTCTTTTCTTTTCTTTTCTTTTTTCCTTTTCTGTTTTCTTTTTTGTTTCTTTTTCTTGTTCTTTTTTATTTCTTTATTTATTTTTTGGACTTGCCTGAGTACAATCATTGCAATATGTTGAGGCTATCAGCCTTTTAATGGGTTGGGAAATGTCAAGCTTTAAAGGCTCAGGAAATGGATATTACAGTGATGATTGTGCCCTAGCCTCGTTGTTAGAGAAGCACTTGTTGAGATGGGGAGATACACTTGAGATATTGCAACCCTCTTTGGAATGTGTGATGTTGGTACAATTGGGGTAACAATTGCTGTGAGTGCCCCGCGTAGAGTGTAACCTAGCTTCCGTAGAGATGGGGAGATACACTTGAGATATTGCAACCCTCTTTGGAACGTGCGATGTTGGTACAATTGGGGTAACAACTGCTGTGAGTGCTCGGCATAGAGTGTAACCCAGAAAGAGGAAGTGGTTAAGATCATGCTTTGGGCCATGCGACATGGGCACTCGCAAGGGTGATTTTCTCTTTCGGCAGCATGGCTTTGTCGCGGCTCCTTGTGAGGTTGGTGGTCTTGTGGTGACTTGGGCATTGAACACGTTCGCACGAAGACCTGTGTCGTCCTGCATCCACTTGTCACTTCATGAGAGTATATGCAAGTCGCATGCATCAAGTACAACGAACAGATGCAATCATGTTAAGATATTACTTTATCAAAATCCTATGATGTTGATTGTGATGCATATTCCGATGCCTGTTAAAGATGTGGCATATATTAGCAATAGGTAAGGAAAGTGTATACAGGTGGGGAGCCTGCCCCTTTAACCATTTAAAGACAAAAAGTTATGACAGGATGGCCTTTGTTAAGCTACTTATATATCATAGGGGCTACTCTATTTGCATGAGGCGGGGCAAGTACGGATGGTCGGGCGATTGAGGCTGTGCCGATGAGGGGCTCTTATGAGGCTGGGTGGGGAAGATGTCGGCCGAAACCCGGATGGTATAGTCGTTGGCTGCAACTGTTTCTAGAATGCTTTTAAACAATGCATCAAATTCCTGCTTGTCTCGAGCTGCCCTCTCCTCTTTCGAGCACCTGATGCGCCCGAGCGTTTGGTAGGAGCCTACACAACTGGTGTTACCACACCCCGTGTGCTCCCTTGAGCCCTTGTCCTCTTGGCTTGGGGGGGTTTTGGCCTGTGTCGTCCTAGGCGGTGTCGTTTAGGACCTCTTTTCGGCGCATACCTCTTTAGAGTAGGCACGTAATGTTCTGGTGGGGGCGCTAGTGCCTTATGCTCTTTCCACCAATGGTGGAGAGATTCCTTACATGCTAGCTGCACTATGTGGTCCATGGTTGCTACTGTAGGGGGACTTGCAAAATACGAACCAAGGATTAGGCCCTGAGGCAGGATAAAACTATTCGCATGGAAGGGATTATACAGTGGGTTATCAAGTGCATATGACGAGGAGGGGAGAGATGAGGCATGTAGTGTTTGTTGTAGAGGGATGGCCCCCATAATGATGTTCGTTTTGCCTTCAACCATTAGCAGAACATGGCTTATGCTACATTGCGTGGACTGGTTGTCATGGAGTGGGATAGGGCTCATCCTCGGAAGGATAGACCGAAAAGGGGGAAAGTTGTATATAAAGGGACGGTACCCTGTCTACACCATATCAAAGATATTGGTTAGGGATTCCTATGGCGATAATGAGGATTGCATGCCCTCCACTTGGAGGCGGGGATTCCTATGGCGATAATGAGGGTTGCATGCCCTCCACCTGGAGACGAGAATGGTCACACAACTTCTAAATGTGTGGTGAGAGGAGGACTTGAGGAGCTTAGCCTATCAAACCCAACTCTTCTCCCTGTGCTTGACTATCATTGCTTGTGTGTGTTGATATTGTCTATACAGGGTCACAAAATTCATTGTTTATTTATATACATATTTGCGAATCCATGTCACTTCACGAGGATAAAAGCCAATTGTAGAACTCTGTGGAGTGTGGGACACGAATCTAGTACTCATGGCAGCTTACTCAATAATGATAGATATTTTGCAACATCGAGTAGTATGGAACCTTGTCCGAGTCTACTAGCAACATGTAACTCCTCCTCAGTGAGAACCTTATCATACAGAGAGTTCTCTTGGCTAGTTTCATGTAATATTCCCCCCTGGTGCCTCCTCCCCATAAGAACCCCCCTTAAAATTTTTTAATTTTAATTCAAAATTTTTTTACCTCTCCCCACCAACAGCATGTCGGGGAGAGAGAGAGAGGGAGAGGGAGTTAAGAGAGTGAGAGGGGGGCCATGCAGCCCCCCAACTGGAGGGGTGGTGACCGTTAGACGACTGTCTCCCCCCCCTTACGTTGCGTGCATTAAAATTGTTGGAAAAATTCAAAATTGTAAGCATTGAAATTGTATGGATTATATCAAAATTGTAAGCATTGAAATGAAGGCATGGCATTACGTTGCGTGCATTAAAGTTGTTGGGAAAATTCAACGTTGTTTGTAATTTACCAAATGGGACTACAATCCATGAGTCCCATGTCAAAGCCCTTGGTGACTTTAAGAGTGATAGGTAAAGGTGTAGTGCATGTGAGCATTATTAAGAGGGCTTAAGAAGATTATACTTAAGATGGAGTAGGAACTGTTTTAAACAGAACCATCTTGGCTAACCATGGTCAAGGGGATAGACAATCTTGATCAAATTAAGATCAAAGATAAAGGTACATAGATACTTCAAGGGATCTAGGAGATAACCAGCAAGTTGACCAATCGAGGACGACGGGGTTGTTCATGATCTATTTTACAAGGAGACCTAAGGTAAGGATAATTAGGGTTGGTAGGGTACAAACCCTAACCCAAAGAAAAAGGGAAAATAAGCAACCTAGGTTGCCAAGCCCTTGGAATCTCGCCAAGTCACGAATGATCCAGGATCGAATGCTGGGAGTATTCGGGAAAAAGGAATCACATCTTAGCAGTTGGTCGTACGAACGACCACTGAAATGATCGTGATTGTACACTTAGGTACATTGTTTGAACTTCTTTGCTCAAGAAACTAATTCAAGGAAAATCACTTAATGCTTCATGTTAAAATCCTAGAGGGAGAGGCAGGTTCAGTTACCTCTGATTGCCTGCTTGGCCCTATCCAAGGGGGTTGTTAGTTGCACCAGGTACATGGACCGAACCCACCACGAGAGGTCTCTCTGTGGGTGCTACTTGGAGCGGGAGGACGCTGGGGTGCCAGGGGAGGCTCTGGCTATAAATTCCTTGCCTTCGGATCCTGCACAGGAGGCCGATGTGACTCGAGATGGGATCTCGAGACCCGTATACTAGTCTACGGGCAAAACTTGGAGCAGCAATCCTATTGGTTGTTGGGTTAGCCTTCGAGCATGATACTTGATGTATTCTGGGATTATGATAAAGAAAGATCAGATATTTGAAAAAGGAACTTGCTTGACATTGTTTTTGTGTCAATGCCTAAGTTACGTGAAGGAACCTGTGTTTAAATTGATTAATTAAGGAAGCTGCTTTTGTATGTCAAACATAATGTGGCAGGTAATTAGATAATTAAGCAACCCGAGGAAAGTGCGGTGGACGTGACTTGGGTCCGTCCTACAAAAGGGTGGTCCCGGTTAGCTAGAAACTTTTCTCAAAAGACGTGATAATGATATTGTGAAGACCTAGAGTCAGTTAGAATCCCGATTTATGCTGTTTTAGGGGAGCGGAATGGAACTATGCCTTATAGACAGAAAGATTGAGCTTCGCATCCCTCTCGTTTCCCACTCTCCATGAACCAAGTGTAGCATATATCCACTTCGACTCTGTTGTTCCTATGCAAAGTGGTTCATCTGGAGCTCGATGCTAGCTTTTTCCTAGAGAATTTGCTGATAGGAAAGAAATCCTGACTTCAGGTCGGTCCTAAGGGGGAACAGCTGGATACTTTCGCTCGGGGCAGACTCAGAAAGACCTAGATCGCAAACCCTGTGACATTCCTTGCGAGTGCCAGGTGGCACTTTCTAGACTCTCTTCTCGATGGGCTGCTAAGACATGTCCCACAAGTGGACGAGCGGACACGTTACACTTCAGCTAAGTTCGTACCCCAAATGGCAGTCAGCACTCAAAAGGAAGTTGGTGCCACATAGGTTGGGTCTCTCTGAGACTGCCATTTGGCCAATCGCTCCTCTGAGACTGTGATAATCTGGGTTCCTAGTTCAGCCATTGCAACACGGTTTTCAAACCAACATTTTTCAAATTGACTTTGACCCTCTGATTGTCACTTTAGTTGCTCTATCTTTAAGAGATTTGGGTGGCAGAGCACATAATTGAATGTTACAATTAAGCGTAGTTCGTCGGCTTCCTCGTTAGAGGTGAGTTGCATACATTCATGCAGGAGCCTGTCATAGTGCTCATCAAGTTCTTGCTCTTTCCAGGATAGGGAAAATGGCAAGTATTCTTCAAGCTGCTCTTTAGGGAATGCGACCATGTCTGCCAGGAAATAGACATGTGCGAACACTTTGAGGTTAGTATCCAACTCAGTTAAGCATTTTGTGACACTTCTATGTTCAACGAGGGCTTGCTTGGTTGCTATCTCATGCAAGGTTCTAGGAGTTTGCCTAGGCTTTAGCATAGCTGGAGGCTCAGGCCTAGATGAGCAAGATTGGTCAACACTAGGATTGCTTATGCTCTTGGGGTTTCCATGTTTCTCCTGAGGCTTTGTTATTGCGTCATGATTCTCCTTGGATGTGACTGGTATAAATTTGTCACCCTGTTGTGACAAAATTGTATCCACTCTTGATTGGTCAATGCGAGTTCTGTTGTCAGTGGATTGAGTGTTGCAAGCAACCGTTGATAGTAACGGCTACTTTGATTTTTCAGAGCACACGGATGTGTCTGAGGCTTCACTGCTATTAGGGGAGACATCAATGAGTTCATTGGTGGATGGACTCGATGCTTTATTCCTCAGCTCTCCAGCGCTCTTGGTCTCAATGTTCTTGGGGTCCACAACCACATGTAACTGCTATTGTTTTCGCTGTTTTCTCCTCTTTTTCTTGGTCAATGAAGGTGCATAACTTAACGACTCAGGACCCTGAACTAGGACATCTGTTGATGTGCTTGGTTGGGCCTCAGCTTTCCCCTTCTCTAGTGTGTCCTCATGGGACGTAGCTGCACCCTGCTAGACAGCCTTGCTAGGTTGATTGGTAAGATGCGCCATCTCCTTGGCCACATCTTTGAGAGGTTTCTCCTCAAGCCTAGGATTTAGGTGCTTTGGAAGTGCTAGAGTTGTCAAGGATGCTGGTTGCGACACCTACCCCCTAGGTGAACTGCTAAGGAAATGTTCCGCAAGGGTCGTTGTCACGGCCAAGGGCTGTGACTACTGTGACTCTGATTGGAAGTGGTAGTGGCTAGTCCACTGGACTGGCTAATCTTGGTGGATTGCGATGTCAAGTCCCTAGGGTGATCAAAAGTGGCCGTGTCTTTTGTTGCCCTTTGAGCATTCACCTGTGTAGATCAAGCATGAGCTGATCTAGTCACATTAGGGTACACAGGCATATCCTTGGGTTGAGAGCTACAGATGGTGTCATGTCCCACCTCTTGGACATTTGGAAGCTTAGATTGAGATAGAGATTGGGATTGAGCAGGTGCACTTGATGACTGTAGTTGTGCTTCCTATGTCCATTTAGGGAAAGAGGGTGTAGAAGACTTGGGACTCTTAAGTGGCTCCGACACTAGTTGGAAGATTTGCTCATGGTGGCTGTTAGATGATTTTACCATTTGCTTTATTGAGCATTTAACCTTGCGATGAGCAATGTTGTGCCTATGATGCCTGCTATCCTCTTGGGGAATCAAAGGCTCCTTGGGCACTAGTGGATTTTGCGTATCCTCAATGATTACATTTGATATCTGCTTGTCAAGCACGCTAGGCTGAGGATCTACCCTCCGATTGGTCCCATTTGGTTTCTTAATTTCGACCGTGAGGGGATCGGTCACTCCACTATTGTTGACTCGAGACTTGGTTTTTTGTTTAGATCTCCTCCTAGGCTTCTTTGTTCTTGATACGATCTTGGCCTTGAGTCGACAAAAGAGGTTTAGCAAGGGGTTTTGGCACCCAAATCCATCGGTTACCTGCATAATACCCTTGAGCATGTAGCAACGCTTTGGATATCCATCGTGGCATTGTGCTGACCCTCCATCGATGCCTTTGTCTACAAGGCTTGGGCTTCTTTTGGGGTCTTCTACGATATTTGTAAGCCCAAAGCCCGCCGTCCTTGGCATTGTCTCTTGACCTTCTTGTTTCAGGCATGGCCTCACTCACTGGTTCTCATTGTTCAACCTATGCTTGTATCAACTCTTCCAACAAGTCCTTGCTCTCATTAGTAGGCTTGACTGTTATGTCAGCACCTTCCTTGCCTTTCCGTTGAGGTTTGATGAGGTCACCCTTGCTAAAGGTTGTAACTATCCTCACACCCAGTAGTTTCAGGTGTATCCTCTGTGCTACATAGTCGGCCTCACACTTGGTCGCCCTTTTGAAGGGTCTTCCTAGGAGGGTTTCTTTCCCGCAATTAGCACTATTTGGAGGAACATGAAATAGGATAGGCAAGCTTTCAGTTTCAATTGTCGCAAGGATTTTACACTTTCTATGAGTGCTTGTGAGTGTCCCCCGTAAGAGCTAAGAGTTGTATTAGTCAGTGTGAGCTCTGTTTGGCCTAGTAGGGTGCATGCTTCATAGGTCAATATATTAAAATCTGCTCCTTCATCATTCAGAGGATTGATAGTGTGCTCTCTTTTCGCAGTGAGTTTGACCCTAAGATAAGCAGGCATTACCGTGTCTTCATCTTCCGGGTCTTGGCTTATAAATTTAAGCCTTCTAACAAATGCTCTTGAGTCCCCAACTGCACGAGTAGATGTGGATTCTCCACTGATGTCTTGCATCGCCTGTGTAGTGCTATTCAAGGTGCATCTATCGTTAGGACTGTCATATCTAGTCATCCTCGTTGTTGTAGATTGATGTTGTTGCTTTTCGCTTTGACCAGATGCAGTCTGAATGCAACATGTAAGTGTTTTTTTAGTGTGGCCTTTTTGCCCTTGTTGGCTAGATTGGCCCATTGAGGTTCTAGGGTCTCTGTTTGTCTCTGTTCGGCTCTGGGCCAAACAACCCTAAACCTTGCAAGCCCTCCTTGAGGAGCATAGTGATTTATTTCAAACGCCTATAACCCTTCCCCTTAAGAGGAAAGTAGATTACCCACTTGATTTAGAGCCCCATTCCAAGCTAGTAAACAATCCACCTTACAGACTCTTGAAGTGTGAACGTGAAGAGGTTGCAAAGCAAGTTAAGGAGCTATTGGAGACGGGTTTCATTGTACCAAGTTATTCCCCTTATGCATCCCCTATCTTGTTAGTCAAGAAGAAAGATAGCTCTTTCCACATGTGCATGACTACAGAGACTTGAACAAAATCACAGTGAAGAACTACTACCCCATCTCACGGATTGATGACTTGCTGGATGAGTTAAAAGGGGGATGCTTTTTCACTAAGATTGATTTGTGCTTAGGCTACAATCAAATCCTTATGAGGGAGGGAGATGAGATCAAAATGGCCTTCAAGGCTGATCATCGGCTTTATGATTTTCTAGTGATGTCTTTTAAGTTGACTAACGCCTTGTCCACATTTTAGAGCCTCATAAATAAAATTCTTCAACCCTTCTTGTTCAAGTTTGTGCTCATTTTTCATCAAGTCACAACAGGAGTAATTGGCTCATGTCAGATGGATATTTGATATATTGAGAGAGCATCGACTCTTTGCTAAGGAGAGCAAATGCATCTTTATGTAGACATCTGTGGAGTACTTTGGACACATTGTGAGTGAAAATGGCATACAGGCCGACCCTAAGAAAGGTGCAATGTGCTAAGGTCTGGTCCACCCCATCCACAACCACTTCATTACATGGCATTCTTGGTCTCTCTTCATTTTATAGACACTTCATTAAGCACTATGCAACCATTGGAACACCTTTGACCGATCGATTAAAAAAGGAATCATTCTTTTGGGATGCATGCTGATCACAGTTTCAAACAATTGAAGGAAATGCTAACTTTCGCCCCTATCCTTGTCTGCCCTAATTTCTCCAAGATGTTTACCATTCACTATGATGCTAGTGGCAGGGATATTAGTGTAGTATTGGTGGAACACAATGGTGTGATTGTATTTGAGAGCCGCAAGCTTGATGATAAGGAGATGTAGATGAATGTGTATGACTAGGAGATGTTGGCCATCCTCCATGCTATCAAGAAATGACACCACTATTTATATGGTAGCTGCTTTCAAGTAAAAAGTGACCATGGAGTCTTCTAGTACTTCCTGACTCAGTCTACTTTGACTCCTAAGAAAAGGAGATGGGTGGTAACATTGCAAAACTACGGCTTTGACATTTCTCACACTCGGGGCAAAGATAATATAGTGGTAGCTGATTCACTCTCTCAAATGTGGGCATGTAGAGTATCCTCTATTTCAGAGTTGCATAGTGATTGGATTGAAGATCTTCAAGAAGCTTATTTGTTAGATGATAACTTCAACCACATCTTCCAAAAATCACAGCATGGGGTCATGACTAAAAACTTCTAATATTAGCTCAAGCATGGCCTTATTTGGTTCCATGGCAATATCATCATCACGCTTCGCCCTTCACACAAAAGATAATGGAAGAGATGCATTCTTGTCCCATTGTTAGTCATTTGGGTGTTTTCAAAACATATGACAAGATTGCCACCCAAGAGCTTTCATTGGAAAGGCTAATGGAGGGATGTCAAGGATTTTATGATTAAATGTGTCCCATATCGATAGAATAAGGACATCACACTTAGGTCCACTGGCCTCTTGCAGCCTCTCCCTATTCCTGAAGGGAAATGAAATCATATCACAATGGACTTCATCACAGGCCTCCCCATGACCAAGAAAGGTTGGAACAGTATATATGTGGTAGTTAATCACCTCACCAAAGCTGCCCACTTTATCCCCACTAAGACACAATACATTGTCTCTTAGGTGGCCACTAAATTTATGGAATATGTCTTCAAGTTACATGCCTTACCATAAGTCATAGTACATAATTAGGATGCTAAGTTTATGAGCAAATTTTGGCAGACAGTTCTCACATCTATGGATACTAAGCTTGCTCCATCCACTGCATACCACCCCTAGGCTGATGGCCGACTGAAAGAGTAAACAAATAGCTTGAGACATACTTGCGGCACTTTTGCCATGATGTACAACACAACTGGGACACGTGGCTCCACTTGGCTAAGTTACCACTTTTCTCATCCATAGCAATTGTGTATTTATAGTCAGTTCCCTGAGAATGGCATCTATGGACAACCCTTTCTTTCACACCAACAGATAGATTATCTCTCATCCTACAGAGAGCTCTCTACCAAATATAATATATTTTTTCTATAGAGCAAGGGGAACCATGATCATTTTTGGGTCTTCCAAGTCATGTCTTTCTCAAAAATATTGTAGAGTGGACCCCCAATGTACAACTTTACAAGTGCAATGAGTATCTGCGTGTCAACGATGCCGAACATTGCAATGTGTGGGGATCTCTTGCTGTGCATGTTCTTGAAAAAACTAGTGCAGTTTGTTTAGCTGTCATTGAGCTAGTTATGCTAATAGAGAAGATTGAATATAGGACTAAGATTGAAAGCATTTTCCAAGCACCTTAGGAGGAAGGGAAGCTATGCATTTCCAACTATGGTGTCTGGCTTTGAATGCTGCATCGGTGCTCTTGTCCTGCACAAGCTTTGAATGATGAAGATTTTGATATTTTTTAAATGCCATCCAAAACTATCAAGAACTAAAGTTGTGGATTTGGTCTATAGGATTGTTGCAATACTCTCCGAATGTTTGGTGTATAGCATTGGAAGCCTATGCTCATGCCAAGGGCCGCAAAGCTCACAATATTTCATAGGCAATGTCAATATATTTGATGGTGTCTTTGAGGACAAGGCTCAAGCGGTGTCTCTAAGGACAAGGATTAAGCCATCATGAATTTGGCAACTAGTAATTATTCGTTCATGGCCATAAACTGCATTGACTACTCCAGTTTCTCAAGGTTCTCCACTTCTAGGTGCTGTGAATTCTCAAAGTAGGCATGGCTCCCCTCATCTCGAGAATCTCATAAAACAAGTTGTGGTTGAGTTGAATGCCAATACTAGTCTATCAATTAGCTCCAATCCAATCATAGCTCAATAAGCAGGAAACCCTCCTCCGATTAACGATAACCAGGAGTTGCCACTCCCAAATACTCCTTCAGCTGCATCAAGTGCACTTCCCCCAGGCTAGCATTGAGTTCCTCAAGCTTTACTGCAAGCAAGGAAAGCATCATCACTGTGCTTTCTTGGAAAACACACAGAATGGGTTCAATCAAAGTCTCCCTATCTCTTAAAGCAAGAGCAATCTCTTATGGTAGGAGATATTTAGAGCTGTAAGGCAGCTTGTAAATCTGCAAATGGTGCGTTGAAAGACACATCTAAGGATTTAAAAGCCATTGCGGAGACTTTACAGTAATCTCCATGCTTCGAGCATCTTTCCAAAGGTGGAGTTGTTGATTGTGAAGGAGAAGGACAAGCTCAACTTTTCCAAAAGCTAATTGTGACTCAATCCTCCTTCAAGACTGCTAGTTTGGCATACCTTCCTCCTTTTTTGCCTCTAGCTTCTGAAAAGTTTTGAATGTTGCATGTCTTCTTTTTGGAAATTTCTCTAGCTTCTAAAAAATCTTCAATGCTGCCTATCTTCTTCTTGGAAATGTCCACTAGTCACTCCAGTGCTCCATGCCATGCCATGTTTGTACCTATGTATGTCTTCTTTTTGGAAATTTCTCTGGCTTTTGAAAAGTTTTCAATGCTGCATGTCTTCTTTTTGGAAATTACTCTATCTTCTAAAAAATATTCAATGCTGTCTATCTTCTTCTTGGAAATGTCCACTAGTCACTCCAATGCTCCATGCCATGCCATGTCTGTACTATGTACCCGAAGTTCCTAGATTTGTGTGATTGAAAAGGAAAAAATTAAATGAAATGTGGCTAACTGGATCAAGAACCTGGAATGCTCTGATACCACTTGCCAAGGATAGGATTGGAGAGAGAGAAAGAGGTGAGAGAATAATGCAAAAGAGAGAGAAAGAGAATGACGAGGAGAGAGAACAACTAGAAAAGAAGAGAGAGATAAAAAGAGAGAAGGCAGCCATGAAAGTTCAGAGAGAGGAAAGATGAAGGAGACTTGTATTATGTTAGAATTGGATAAAAATGATTGGTACCTTCACCTTTTATACCTACCCCTATGTACCCTATTTTCTATCTCTTACACTCTTAGGAAAATCATGTATTGTTTCTTAAAAGTTTGGGGAGTTCTCATGGCGTCCATGTAGGTCTTTTGCTAGTCTTATGTTGCTTTGATGTCATGTTGGATTACCTTGGTCTTTTCCTCCATCTCTTCAAACATTTTTTTGGATGCTTTGACCCTCAAGATTAAATCAAAAAAATTGAGAGGGGATGATAATCCTTGCCCATATAATGCCTAAAAAGGAGTCATACCAATATTTTGTTGATAAAAGGTGTTGAAGGCAAACTCCACTAAATACAAGTATTCTATCCATTTCTTGGGTTCCCTACTATAGTAAGCCCTCGAAATATCTTCTAACACTTGATTATTTCTTTCAGCTTACTCATTAGTTTGAGGATGATAGGCCGTATTGAAACATAGTTTTGTATCAATGGCTTAAAATAGACATGTCCAAAATTTAGAAGTAAACAATGAATCTTTGTCTCACTGATAATCCTTTTTGGCAACCTATGCAATTTGAAAATTTCCTTGACAAACAATTTAGCAATGTCGAATGCTTTGAAGGTAATCTTCACATGAATGTCTCTACCACCACTAGAATTGAGCCATATCCACCTTGCACTATTGGAAGTCTAACTACAAAATCCATACCAATGTACTCTCACTTCATGTGTGATGTGTCCAATGGGTGCAGCTCTCTTGGCAGCTTGATCCTTTCATCCTTAATTTGCTAACAACTCAAGCATTGAGTTACATATCTCAATACATTAGCTTTCATTCCTAGCCAATGATAATGTTTTCTTATGACATTTACAGTCTTTGCACAGCCGGGGTATCCAAATATCAGAGTGTCATGGGTCTCCCATAGAATCTTCTTCTTGAGATCCTAGATATTGGGCACACACAACCTGCACCAACAGTATAAAATCTCACCCTCAATATGATAATTCTTGAAATTGGCCTTTCTATTTTAGCAACGTCCCCCAATTTCAATGGACCTCTTTAACTTAAGCTAGTTGGAGTTAGGAGCTACAGCCTCTAAAATAGGGGTTAGATATGGAAATCTGTCTCACAAGAAATCCTCTATTGACTAGCTCTTCCAAAAGTAGGAAATTTAGGAAATATTTCCTACTTAGGGTGTTAGCTATCGCATTATCCTTTCCGGGACAAAAATTAATTTCAAAGTCAAATTCTTGGAGGACTTCAATCCATCTCTTTTATCTCATGTTGAGATTAGGTTGGATAATAAAAATCAACTTGAGACTTTTAAGGTTTATCACAAGGATGAACTTTCTTCTAGGTAGGTAGTGATGCTATAATTTTAGGGCGTGAATGACTACTAGAAGCTCAAGGTCATTTCGTAGCATAATTCTTCTTGTAACGCTTAAGCTTGTGAGAAGAAAATGCCACTAGATGCCCTTCTTAAGTAAGAACACATTCAACTGCCATGATGCTGGCATCTATAATAATCTCAAATTCCTTTGTAATATTTGGCAACTTTAGGATGCAGCAATGTTGAGATATTGCTTTAGCTTGTCAAAGCTTTCTTGTTCTCAAGTTGTCCATGTGATTTTGGCTTACTCTTTAAGAAATAAAGTGAGGGGCATTGCTATTGAGGAGAAATCTTTGATAAAAATCATGTACCGCCATGTGAGACTCATAAATCCTCAAATTTATTTAACACTTTAGGGTAGTAATAAATCTTGAACATCCTTGAACTTAGTAGGGTGCACCAATTTGCCTTCTTTTGAGACGATGAATCCAAGATATTCAATCATCTTCTTGAAGAATGCACACCTTTTCTTTTTAGCAAAAAGCTTGTTTTCACAAAGAATGTCCATGATAACCTGTATGTGGCATGAATGATCTTCCTCTTCCTTGGAATAAGTGAGAATATCATTAAGAAAAGTGAGAAAAAATTCATTTAGGTATAGCTAGAAAATGTCTTGAACCAATCTATTAAAAGTAGCAAGAGCATTGATTAGTCTGAAAGTCATCAGAGTGAATTTGCAATGGCCATACCTAGTGTTGAAGGCCATCTTTGGTATGTCCTCTTCCTTTATCTTGGATTGATACTTGTAATTGATCAAACAACTCAAAGATTTGGAGAATGGGATATTTATTTTTGATGGTGACTTGATTTAAACATGTGTAATTAGTACATAGCCGGAGGGTTCTATCCTTCTTATGAAATAGAACATGACCACCCCAAGAGAGTTACTGGGATGAATAAATCATTGGTTTAGTAGTCATGTTAACTGCTCCTTCAATTTGGTTGCCTCAAGGATGGATATTTTGTAGGGTCTTTTCTTGACTAGTTCAGGTCCAAGGACCAACTTGATCTCATGATCTGCATCCCTCTCAAGAGGTAATTTTGTTAATTCCTTAATAAAGACATCAGTATACTCACTTAACCACGAAGTTTTGTCCTCATCCTTGGTATCTCCAACCTTGTTGAGTTTGACTACGTAGATAAGAAGTCCTTTCCTCAACCCCTTTAGGATTCAACAAGCTCTACCTAATTGAATCATAGATTTGCTTGCCTTTCCCTATGAATGGACCATTTTTCCAAATAGATTTTTAAATGTGACCCACCCTTCCCCTCAATGTATGTTCACCTAATTGGATACTAAGCAATCCATTCCTAACAAATAGTCATAAATTCTTGAAGGAATGGCTTTGAAATTTGATGTAGCTGTCTCTTCACTTGATTGAAACTGGGCATTGCTAATGGATTGGGTTGAGATTTTTTCCCTCCCATTAGCTAGTTCTACAATGAGTTTCTTAGAGGTTCAAGACTTAAGTTCAGATTTTTGGCACACTTAGGAAAAATAAATGAATGACTAGCTCCACAATTGATCAAGATTTGGAAAGAAATACATTGATATTTTGTTGGAATTTGGATGATAGAGAGCTATTACCTAAAACCGTAGTTATTGAAAGATTGATACATGAACAGACCCACTTTCAACTTCCTCTTTTGGGTATGGATCTAACCTATTGGTTGCAACAACACAAACACAGGCTCCAATTCCATGGTCCAATTCCATGTCTTACTCCTTGTTCTACTCCTTATCTAGCTCTTGGCCTAACTTCACACCTTGCTTGTGTTTGCATCCTTCATTATTAAAGTTTACCATCTCTTGGAGGATTATGAGGAGTGTTAGAATTGGCATTCATTCCCCTATTGGGAATAGCAAGAAAGCATCTTGGTTGGTTGCATTTGAAGGAACACATCCCATTCTTCCAATTCTTGATGTTATTTTTATTATTATTGTGGTTTTGGGGAGTATTGACACGATTAACATGGCCTTGATTATAATTTCCTACTGGTAACTTACTAGACTTGCTGAACCTATTGTATTGCTTAGGAAGACTAGACACTAGCGGTTGTGCCCTCATCAAGGTGTTCTCCAAGTCAGTGGACCTCATTGCCCCCAATTGACCATTAAGAGGTGGATTCAAACCCTGATAAAAGTTTGCCACTTGCTGACTCATGGACCCATGGGACATGTACTTTTGCAATGTAACAAAGTGAAAATAGTACCCTTCTAGAGCCATCTCTTACTGTTTAAGGCAAAAAAACTTGTTCATTTTAAATGTTTGATAGGGAAAAGACAAGTATCCGCTTTTCACTTTTGCCTTGATTTAGCTCCATGTCATAATACACTCAGAGACAGCCTTCTCATGGCATTACTCTTTCCACTAAAGCCACGCTTCTCTTGTAAACCTCAAATGTGCAATCATTGCTTGGTTTGTCAAACTAGTTCTAGTAGTAGAGAAGTAATATTCCATTTTCTTGATCTAGGTTTCAACACTTATATCAACCTTCCTTCCTTCATTATTAAATTTCAACAACTTGACCTGTTTGAGCAGGAACTTCCTCTCTTTCTCATTTGTCAGGTCAATGAGAACTGCAATAACCCTGTTGAAGGTATACATGTCGCAATGTTTTTCTTTTAGGTGAAATTTTACTTTATAGGCTAAAAATATGGGTCCTCAAATAAATCAGATGAAAAATAGGTCATTTTAAAGCCCAAAAATCATAATGATTGCCTAATATTGAAAATTTTGGCATAAAAATTGAGTTCTAATAACTTACAATGGTTTTTATAGAGGAAAAATATGGATATCAATAGACATCCATACAAAAGTATATAGCAACATGTGATAAGGTACCTCTCAAGTTGAGAACCTTGTCACCAAATTATGATCAATTTTTTAAGAAAGGTATTTGAAAAAAAAATCACTGATCGATTGAAGGAACTGGAATTTTGTTTAATACAATTCTTATTACCTTAGTATCATTTGTGATTTTTCCATAATTAGCAATGCATCAAAATAACTCAATTATATTGCAAGTTCGTTATATTAAGAATGAAATAACTCAAGATCATAATCGAAAGTGTTTACTTTTATGCAAAGCTTTATTGTACATGCCAACAATTTTAGTTGTTTTAGCATAACACCATATTGCCAACATGACATAAATTATATATATATTTTTTGTATATTCACATTATTCTTGCACGATATGTTGTAGAAATTTTATAAAAGCTTCTCATACAAGGCCAACAGGAACAAGATTTCAACTTTTTCTACAAGCAAATTTTCTTGAGTACTTACATAACCTCACTTGTGGATTTAACATGATGTTGAGGTAGTGTAAGTAGAAGGTTCCTTGTATGTATCTAAAGCCAAAAAACTGTTATGAAGGTTGGGGAGTTATTCAATCTTGTAATTATTTATATAAGAATGGTACCATAAACTTTGAAGATTTCCCTTGCCTTTGCACTTGGACACATTGATAAAATCTATCCCATTTCATTAAACCTATATGTCATTGACAAGAGGCTACAAATATACATTTATATCCTTTACTTGATATTTACATACGATTTATTAAAAGATATCAAAATCTCTTATTTTATGCAAAGAAAAGGGGAAAAGTTGTTGTTTATCACTACAATTTGCAAGTTGTAGTTTATCACCACAATTGGCCATGCTGAACATTTGCTTGAGTGCATGGGGAAGAGGTTGAGACCATCCAATGCTACACCCATAATGATGTTGTGTGGCTCCATTTCAAACTTTGGTCATGTGGCATCAATGTGTTTGAACGTGGGACAATGAGGCAAGATCCACATAATCTCATCTTTGCTTGCATTTTTTGACCCCCAATCCATAAGTTCTAATAATTCACAACTTTGAAAAATTTCTTTTATATATGGAGTGAGTAAAAAATGTTCTAGTACTTTTTGCAGCATCTTGTTTACAACATCTCTATATCAAAAAGCAGAGCACTTTGGAAAAATGGCCATTTAATGCTTATACTCATCCCTAAACAAGATGTGATTCTTGATACATACACGAATCATGTTGTAGTATAGATATAGAAATTAGTCTTTCTCTCTCCTCCCTCTCTCTCCCCTCTATGGACTGTTCATGCACATTACCTTGAATGAAGAATCGGGAAGGAGATTGAAGCAAATGATGGTGGAGATTAATGGAGATGTTGAAGCTTGATGTGTAGCATGGAATTAAGACCAATGTAGGTTCCGTTCGCTAGTCATGCAGTCATTTAATGCATCTCAGGTTTCGTAGAAACACGATATGACTATTTTTAATGAAGAAAATGAAGCTTTTTTGATATTTTATGATGGAAATGATGTTCTTACGCGATGAAAAATTGTTTGAGTGTTGGTTGCATTATGTTTAATTGCTGTCTATTAGAAAATTCTGATTTCATAATGATTTACATGCGCTATTTAAATCTCGCAAATCCTAAAATGCGATTTTTAAAGGTAAAATGATAGTTTTGTTGTTTCGGGTGGGTGAAATGTGTTTCTATGGGGGAAAATGAAAAAAAAATTGAATTTTAGTATGTTGAAACAATTGGTATAAGGAAAATAAAAAAATAGTGATTATTGATAAATAAATGCTAAAAAAAAGAAAAAATAGGAAAAGATAGAAATACACTTCATAAAAATAAGAAAAAATATAATGAGTGTTTGTGAATATATGGTAGTGGTGGAGCATGAGTTTTAGCCTCAGTTTGCCCTATCTCTTTCTCAAAGTTTGTGATTTATTGCTTTTCATACATCAAAATATGACAAAATGAACCCCTTCAGCTATGCAACAGAAGCACTACGTAAAAGTAGGGAATGGGATGTTTGAATGATGCGATTTGGGTGGTGTTTATTTTCGATTTTGCTGATGCATAGCATGATATAGGGTTTGCTATCTTTTAATTAAGAGGATAGTAGCATGAGCGTTGTCTCGGTGCTATCCTTACATCGTCGCAACGAGGTAGTAAATGAGCATTGGAAAGCCTGGTTGTGCACGACATGATTGAAAATTATGTTTGAGCACTTAGGATCATCCACTTTTGCATGTGCATATCAATCATGGTATCGGAATATGAAGAACTGGATGTATAACACCTGTTTTTTGTTATGATAACCTATGCTTGAGTGTGTGAGACAACCTAATCTATAAGCTAGTCGATCGTTTTTGGAAATTGTTTGGTAAGGACATATGGTATCTCCTGGAATATGTTCAAAATGAAAGAGTGAAGCTTGTATAATGTGTACTTTATATTGAAGCGACACATCTTGGGGCCAATCCTCGAGGTGTAGGAGAGTCGTAGTGGAGCCGCGACAATTAGTCGAGAGGTGCTTCCCAATGTTTGTGCTACAAGGTATTATGCCCATATGTTATGGGATCTCCCTTTGAGGAGAAGGAATGGTAAATATGTGACTATGATCTAATACAAACGTAGAATCGACATTAGCATTTAGTGTAGAGTGAATCTTAAACGCTTTTGGCTTGCGAGGCCGTGTGGGTGGGGTTGTCTGTTGTGTGCATGAAGTCCAGCTAGTTCCATAGCTAGTGCCAGCCCATTTTAGGTCCCACTAGTGGTGCGTTTTCCAGGAGTTGCCAATAAGTGGTGGTTCCGAATCTAGGGTTTCTAGGGACCAAATAATTGGTTTATGTCCTCTGACAAGAACCGTCAAGCCGAAATGCAAACAGAGGAATGTGCTGAGAGGGCTAGATGGTGGTTGGAGATTCTAAGGCGTTATTCTCCTCAAAGGAGTAGCTTGCTATGCATAAGTGGTAGTGGTTCTAATAACCTAAGTGTCACAAGTGGCCCTTTAAGTGCAAGAGGAAGTCTTAATACTTCCCTTCTTCTAGTCAATTAGCTCACTTCAAGTGGGGGTGTAGTTTTACTACACAAACTCCTATTGTCAATCCGATTGTAGCCATGGCACAACCCTTCACAATTCCAGTAGGAACATTGGATTTACTGGCATTAAGAGTACCTTTGCCCATCTTCCATGGGTTAGCAGAAGAAGATGGAGAACTCCATATTAAGGAGTTTGAAACACTCATGTTCAACTATCAAATCCAAGAGGAAGGAAACTTAATGATGTTCTTTAATATGACATTAAAAGGAAGGGCAGCAGTATGGTATCACGGTCTAGAGGCTGGAACCATAACTAGCATTGACCAATTCTTCACAGCTTTTCGTAGAGAGTTTTCTCCTGAGAGGGGTGGATAGTATCGATTGTGTGTCTTGAATGTAACACGCCAAGAGCCAAATGAGAATGTCCAGGCTTATGCCAAGAAACTAAAGTAAGTTCTTCGTAAACTCAATACTTATATTCCCATTCCACCAGTTACATAGTTGCAATATTTCCTACATGGATTAGATTTCAATATGTAGGTGCAACTTAGTAGTGTTTCTTTAGCTGACATTGACACTGCTATTACCCAAGCAAGAGTAGAGTTGCGCTTGCAAGCGGCTTATGCAGCAAGGATAAATTGGAATGGTAATAATTTGGCACTGATCAACGAGAGTCAAGGGGACCCCATGTCAAATGCGAATGGAGAGGGAGTATCAATGCCAAATTTTCCTATGTTACTAGCTCCTCCTAGTCTGACTATGCCTATGGCTAGTCAGATGGGCCCACTCAGTGGTGGGGGCTAAACAAAAAACCTGAATGTTATCCCAGTAGGTTAGCGGCCAATTCCTAATCAAGTGGTTAGGTTGATGGGATGACAGACAGACGATTGCGGCTATGAGTCGAGTGTCTCTAATGTCCTTGGTGAACTTAAGGACATGATAAAGCACTACACCGATATGAAGCACTATGTCAATTTCCTTAAGAAATAGCAGAATTTGATACGGAGTTGATGTCCTGAAGAGGGTGCCCCCTCAAGATTCAGCTGTAAGTGGTGTGGTGGGCAACATTTTCCCAGGAATTGTCCGAATGTCAAATGCGATATTTGCAAAAAGTCTGGCCACTTAGCTACTACCTGTTGGAGTAACATCAATTCTCTCCAACAAGGGAGTAAAATTTTAGGTCCAGTTAACCATCGCGCACAAGGGAATAATCTCCAGCAAGATGAGGGACCAAGACAAATAATGCAATAAGGAAAGGCTAATGTAGAGGAGTTGCCTCATGGCAGTAGTGGAGTCAGTATTATTGGGGCTGTACATGTTAATGACGCTGAAACTTCTAACCTATGAGCCATAACAAGAGGTCAAAAGATTAGAGAGGGTGACAAAGGAACTATAAAACTTGTCGAGGGAAACCCTAAGCAAGATGCTAGGGGAAAGCAAGTTCTGAATCATGATATGGAAGGTGGACCTCTAAGGCCTGTTGATAGTAAAGTTGATCCTAAGAAGGATAAAGGATTGCCAAAAACGAAGGCAAAAGTAAAAAAAGAGGCACCAAAGCCGGGTCCAAAGACCAAAGGAGATAGTATTTTGGCGAGAGAAGAGAACTTTGGCTAACTACCACGACTTTAACCTAGCAAGTTCTCTTTGCGAAGTTAAACCAGATGTGAATATCCTGTAATTGATTAAACTGCCTCCAAAGTACGCAAGGAATTCAAGGTTATCCTACATATTGGGTATATTGTAGAACCTTTGGGCATAGCATGAGTGGGAGAAGATTGGTTCGATCATGTTGAAAAGCATTGTGCCACAGTTCCAACGTACGTGGATGGAATATTAGTGGAGCAGGCTATCGTGGACACTAGATCCTCTGTCAATATCATGAGTTCAGACTTGATGGAGAGGCTAGGTCTAGAAATCCAAAAAGATGGCTCCCCACTTGTTAATGGCTAATAATAGTCTAAGGCAACCAGAAGGTTGCATCACTAAAGTCCGCGTTACCGTTGCAACCGTGGAATGCTATTTGGACTTTAGGGTGATAAGGTTTGCAGGGCATTCTAGCTATTGAGTTTTGCTAGGTAGGCCATGGATTTTATGAACAGATTGTCAAGTTGATATACATGCTAGTTGAGTGATTCTAGTTAGAGGTGCCAATCGTGTAATAGTGGATGCTTACCCTGAGTCTCCTTAGAGTGAGAGAGCTCCTTGATCCTCTATTGAACTAGAAACGGTCGATGATCCATCTGGTAGTGAGACGTCATCGAGCGATGGATTTAAAGAAGAGTTCACTATAGAGGACATTTATAAGATAACATTGAATGAGCTGATAGAGCCTCAAGATTGAATAAGAGATGCATATGTTATTGAATTGGACCTTGCTATGCCTATTGATTCGCGGCCAATCAAATTAGGTTCCATGCTTAGTTTAGAAGAGAGAGAGGACTATGTGTCCCTAATTTCAAGAGCTCCATGACATCTTCGCTTGGAGCTATGATGAACTTGGAGGCATCCCTCCCAGCCTAGCTGTGCATACCATTCCTCTAAAACACCATATTGGGAAATATGTGAATTTCCCATAAGTTTGGGACATGTGATCAAATATTTGGATTTGTCATAACTTGAACACTATAACTCCAAATTGAGTGCTCTATAGCTCAATAGACTTCATTTTTCAAGTGCTTTCCAATGATAGGTAACATCATAAGGTTTTAAGAAACTTATGGGCATGTTATCCGGGTGCCACCTTTTTAGTATTCAAAAAATGGGAATTGTAACTCACTAATATTGTGTTCTAAAGGAAGGAAGTTGGCTCGTACGTTAGAAAGTAAGGCGTATGCCTTTTCAATTAAGGGACGTGTTGTTTGAAGAGCTACAAAAGTTGCGAAAAGCGGGTTTGATCTTCCCTGTTTAGTATACTGAATGGTGTTCACTAGTTGTGATCAGAAAGAAGAAGAATAATCAAATCCGGCTTTGTGTAGAATTTAGAGAGTTGAATAAGCAAATAGTCAAAGACTACTACCCGTTGCCGTTTATTGACCAAATTTCGGATCAACTAGTGGGAAGGGAAATATATGCGTTTATGGATTACTTTGTAGGGTATAACCAAATGGCAATTGCTGAGCAAGACAAGTTGAAAATGACATTTATTATTGTCTTTGGTACCTTTGCATCCCATGTGATGGCATTTGGTTTATGTAATGCACTTGGTTCGTGGCAAAGAACAACCGATGTCGTATTGCTGCGCATTCAAAGTGTGTAAACCACCCAAAAGTTGTGCATGGGATTTGGTACTTTGTACATACTTAGTTGTTGTGATAACATTTATTTTATGCGTATATGTATAGTGGGGAGGAGTTGGAGACAAAAGTGGCGAATATGATGAGATGCTTTCAGCCTATGTTGAGCAAGGTTGAGTGGAAAGCACAACTGATGCTGGTGAACATGTTAGGACTTTGTCTTCTCCTTCTCCAGCTACATCAAAAATACCTAATGATAATAACCCTCCACATCCAGGAGTTGGAAAGAAGGAGGCTGAGCATTGAAATGTGCTATGAGAAGCATGGAGTTATCACTGTTACAGTGTGTGCTTGTTTTGGGTTACAATGTGTTGTTTACATGGGCGCCAAAGATATGGAACAACAGGCTTCTATCTTTAATCCGGTGCTGGATATGGATCCGAGGCTAGTTGTTGGTCTCTTTGACCTTCCGAGAGACGCAGATATTAGTATATTTGTTCTCCGTTTTGGCGGGGAGTGTGAACTCGTATGGTTGACTGACAAGAATGCCTTAGCTGTATTTTCAGATATTGCAAGAGCTGCAACTGCAATGCGACGAGTGGATCATGCTTCTGCATACAGTGGTGCTGTACGAGCATTTCTGCCCACCTCTGGATCAACCTCCCATGGATGGGGTTCTGCTGAAACTGGGGTAACCATAAAAGGCTCAGCACGTAGGAGAAACATTCAAGAGTCGAGCTGGTGTGAAGATGCTAATTGGGGGGAGAAAGGAGAGAAAAAGCGGAGGAAGTCACGAAAAGGAAGGGGAAAAGGAGACTAATTGGGAAAAGAGAATTCGAATGGCAAAAATGGCGGGCTGCGCCTGGATTGGAGAAGGGGAAGAGCTGAAATCGTGAAGGGGGAGCTTAATGGGCACGGAATTTTCTGGGGGCATTCAGCAATAGCAGATAGCAAGCAGCAGCACAAGAAGCCAGACGCTTGAAGATGACGAGATGGACGAGGACGCCACTGACGACGTTTTGCCCGCCATGGTGTCGTCATATGAACCTTCATCAGAAGCAGCTGTTGTTGATAGCCTGCTACAGCGCCTTGAACAGCTTCTGAGAGTCCTGTGCAGAGATGCTACATCTTTGCTTGCAGCCGTGGTGATTAAAGCTTGTGATTTGATCGTCCCGTTCACTGATGCCATAGATTGGACGGAAACATGGATGATATTGCTGTGAGATTCAATCCCTCCTGATAAAGACACAACTCAAACTGCCTGTGTGGGACTTCGAGTGCGAGTTTACTGGCCTCTTGATAAAAAGTTTGTTCCATTTGGAGCAGATCAAGAGTGTCTTTGTGGTGCTCATAGGCAGAGTAGGC
This sequence comes from Lygodium microphyllum, assembly GCF_053477565.2. Taxonomy (NCBI): domain Eukaryota; kingdom Viridiplantae; phylum Streptophyta; class Polypodiopsida; order Schizaeales; family Lygodiaceae; genus Lygodium; species Lygodium microphyllum. The sequence goes on from NC_141142.1 coordinate 70,851,363, forward strand.
CAGCAAAGATCGAGAGCTTGCTATGGTCCATGGGCTCTACGCTTTCATAATTGGGCAATCTACTCGGCTCTCTCTGCATTCAGGGATTATCCAGATGGCTGCGCTGAGAACAAGAGTGTTGCGACAAGAAACGACAGTAGCTTCAACTGCGTAGGAGGATGCCATGGCTTGCAATGCATTTGATTACATCCCTAAGAGTTGTTCGTCCAATATCTTCGCAAGCAGGGAAAGAATCCCTTTCCATTCCATACCATGGACTGCGATGTTTGTGTTCTATATGCAGGACAATAAGTTCATCCGTCTTTGAGTAAGGTTTAAAGGCCTTGGCTCCAGGAGCTCATGCAGAAGCTTGGCCATGGCTGCTGATGCCCATCCGGACTGCTACGGAGACGAAGCACCGGTTTGGAACAAGTCGGAAGGGACCCCTCTGCTCAGGTGGAAGAACTTCAACAGACATCAACGAGGATCTGCAGGCATCAAAGGAGGTGAAAGACTCTGCCTGACTCTTGCGCTGGTAGAGAAAGAAGAGACAAAGATGATAAACACATGTTGCCAAGGCAGGTTAAGCTTGTAGCAGCTTTGGCTTTTGTGCTGTGGATCTCTGTACTTTGGGGGATACGCTGTAAATAGAGTGCTCTTATTCTAAACAGAGACCAATGAAGTTAGGTAAATGGCTCATAGATGCAAGTAAACTGCAATGATCTCCGCAAAGTGGTTTGGATTTGAGGTTGTCCGTCACCTTTGCAGTCAGAGGACACAGCAAGGGATTGAGATAAGTATCCAGTGTGTTACTTCCTGGAATTGATTTGTATGATGCGAAGGCTTGTAAGGCTTGTAAGCAGGTTCAACTTTCATTAGCGAGGTTTTTTTCATGGGCAAACCTGTTCTGGATCAAGGCTGATACAGTTTTAAATTTGTTGTCAATTTACAAGATGAGATGAAGTATGCTGTACTCTGCAGGACATGGATTGTCTGGAGTGGTGCTAAATCTGGCAAAGCATGGTTTGGTACTGTTTTAGCAAGCTGAACTAGTGCTTACTGACTTGGAAACATGCTGAAAATTACAGAGAATGCTTTGGTTTGTTGTATTGGCCAGTAAGTGGGAAATTAACTTGTGGTGTTCAGCGGAAAATTCTTGGGACAAGGATGTCACGATGTCATGTAACTGATTCCTCTGTTCTGGGCAGAAGGGGCCTGCCTAGACATGGCAAGGATGTCTGACAAATGAAGAGAATGTGATCATCATTTTCCTTAGTAAAGTGTTATACCTGCTGATGTTTAATGCTACCCATCTATCCATCTAATTTGAATCTGGGTCATTCATTGCTTAAGCTCAAATGTGAGAACCATGTCCAGCATTGGATCTGTTCAATTGGTGCCGAAGAAGGAAATTTTGGCTAAGAACGTATTGGACCTGTCAATCTAGTTTGAGACATTTACTAGGGTACATGTTACCATGACTATTGGAGTCATGGAGAATGTGATCAACATTGTTAGGAAAACTGAACTGAGATCTCCTTTAAGGCCTTTGCTCATAATTGTTGGAAATGGCTTGGGTCTAGTGCTTTTCTTTCCGATTCTCCTCCCAAATCCCAAGGAGTGCATCTAGTTACAAACGAGAAGAGTATAGGCAATTGAAATACATGTTTCAGGTATTGTGATTGTGTATAGGAAGCTTATATGGAGATTGTGGGACAGGTCAATATCTGATATAGCAACTATTGGCTTTCAAAGACACTGAATATTGTATTAGTGCCAAGGATTCTAGATGTTGGCCATTGAGTAGTCGAGGAGGTGATCGGTATAGGCAATATAGTTCTTTGCTTTTGATGACATCCAACATTTGAGTTCTTCTTGTTAGCCTCATTTCTTGCTGTACCTTGAATCCCGTGTTCTGCAGCTCCCACATGATCTCTACGACACCGACAAGACCTTTGGTGACATCTCCCCAGAGGAGTTGAGAGTATTCATTGATGACCTGGGGGCAGCCACCATAAGGGATAGACAATTGATCATTTTGCAGAAGTGTTTCAAGAGTTGTAGACAATTTTGCATAGCTCTCAACCCATGGAAGTGCGTCTTTGGAGTGCCTTATGGGCTATTGTTAGGTCATGTGGTCAGTTTAGTAGGGTTTGCGAGACTGACACTGAAAAGATTAAGGTCATAGTCACCCTGAGTCTGCTGCATACTCCAAAGGAAGTGCATAGCTTTTTGTCATCCGTAGGGTATTATCGGAGGTTTATCAATGCCTTGGTAGAAAGAACGTTGCCATTAACAGATCTATTATCCTTTAATTGTTAGTTTGCATGGAGTGATGCTTGCAAAGTATCTTTTGATGACGTGAAGCACGAGCTTGCCAAAGCACCTAAAAGGGGCAAAATATTTTATATATTTTTAGAAGCAACCATGTGTAGCATAAGCTGCTGTTTGGCCCAAATTTGGGAGGAAAAGTGGTACCATCTGATGGATTTTGCTAGCTGGAAGTTGGGCATATCGAAAATTAGCTATATCTATATGGAGAAGTGCCTTGCAATGGTATTTACGACCAAAAAGTTCAGGCACTACATTCTTTATGAGAAGGTGGTTTTTTATACAAAGGCAAAAAGGCTTCGATTGTTGTTGAACAAGTTACAGCCACCTGATAGTTTAGCAAAGTGGTTAATCTCTTTGCAAGAGTTTGATTACAAGATTAAGAACAAGCCACCAAAGCTTTAGGGCATTGTAGAATGTCTTGTGGATTTTGGAGAGCCAAAAGAGGTCTTGGCTGAAGGAAGTGATATGGAAACATTGTTTAAGATTGATACGACATCTATTCCTTCTTGGTATACTGCTATAATGCACTATCTATCTACGGGAGAGATTGGAGCTACTTTATCAACATCCGAGGAGAGGAAAATTAAACAGCAGCAGGTATTGAAATTTTTCTTGATCACAGGAACACTATATCGGCAAGGTGTAGATGATATCTATCACCGATGTGTGATGGCTGATGAGGTTCCATTTATCTTGGAGGAGTGCCATGACTCTGCTTGTGGGGGGAACTTTGCTGGGTGGTTGACAACACAGAAGGCTTTAAGAGTTGGATATTGGTGGCTGTCCATCTTCCAAAATTCATTTGAGTATGTTAAGAGATGTGATACATCTTTGATGCATTAAATGGAATTGAGAATGCTAAATCAAATATAATGTGGGAAATATTATGATCAAGATGTCGTAATATTATTTACGAGGCGTATTTACTTTTTTGTTGGCTGGGTTCATTGAGGCGTCTTCTCGTGTCAGATTGTAGAATTGATTTAATGCAAGATTTGATATTACATGTAGTCACTTATGTGATAACTCAACAAGTAATTTTTAAAACATTTCAAGTTTGAATTTGTTTTATGAAGTGTTATGGTGTGAATATTACACTTCACTGCTCCAGTTATATCACTAACAACTATGATCTTAGCTCCTCGCTCAAAGAGTAACTGAGCAATCCAAGAGCCAACATTCCCAAAGCCTTGAATTACCATACTTTGATCAGAAATTGATTTTCCATGGTTTGCCAGCAAAGCTTCTGTGGCAAACACCACACCTCTTCCAGTGGCAATATCAAACCAGAGTGGGCCATCTTGGAAGCTATATTACCTGCCAGGCACACCTGAGAGCATGCACAGATCCAAGACAAAGAGAAGCTTTTCTTTGATCTTATATTCTGTTATTTGGAAGGAGATAGACAAAGCCATTAACAATCGCATGGATGGAGGAGTATGTCAACTACTCAATCCTGCCACGGCATCTTGAAATCCATTGGTTCCTGCTATTCCTTCAAAGAGGATAACTATTACTTTCAGAAAGATGGATCCATCAAATGTACCAGATGGTTTTAGGCCTGATCAAGAGTTGTTACAAACCAAGCCTTTTAGTTAGTCAAAGCAATATGGAGCCGTTCCAGTCTCCTCACAGCTAAATAGACAAGGATATTACTATCCATAGAAGGCAAATATGAAAGGTCTACACTGAAAAGAGCAAGAATTGGGTTCAAAAATGAGCACATCAGAGATTCTTGCATGTTTGGGCATTCTGATAACATTGTTGATGCAGCACTATTTCTAGGCTCCTCCTTCCATGTTAGATGGGGCCCATTTGGCATGCTAGCAGATCCTGGGAACCTGGTTGGAACAGAAGGCAATACAGTCTCCTCAATGATCCAAAACGTAGCACTTGATGGATCTGCAAGGGAAGTTAAGGGATGAGATTGTTGATCTGCAGTTTGTGTCTCCTTTGAATGTTCACAGCTCTATGAGCGGAATTGTAGATGGGATGGATGAGCAGCTATCCAAAGTACAACTGCGCTATCTTTTTTGTGATCAGATTGAACTTCCAGGTGCATGTAACAAGTTTAAAGACTTGAGTAAAATGGCATGAAACGATGGAAACTCCTGTTATGAAAGCAGAGTAGGAAGCACATCACTGCGTCCAAAAACCTCTTTGATGGAAATCTATGCGATGGCAGAAGAGACACTGAACATCGCATCACCTACATTCTGAGCAACAGCTTGTCGTCCAATGATGTATCTCCTCTAACCATTCTTGAAGTTTCTTTTCCTCTGCAAGTCCATCAGTCAGCCAGTTTGTGGCCCAAAGGGCTATTGCTGCACGGATCTCAGCCTTGGCCAAGAAAGAGGCCTATGCAAGGCTATGGAGGCTAATGCATCACTGAGTGAGAGGGAAAGGGAGAATACGAATCAAGAAGAAGCTTTCCTTGCAAAGTAACTGTAGTCAAAGTTCCCTCTAAGTCCTATGAGCCTCCAACTTGGTCATGGTGAAATTTCCAAGAAAGGTTGTCTTCTCTGTGGTCTTTCAATGCTGTACATGTCTTGCTTCTTGGAAATGTCTACTGGCCTTCAATGTTGCCTATTTTCTTATTGAAAATGTCCATTGGTCACTCCAATGTTGCTTGCCATGTCTATACATGTGTACCTAAAATTCTTGGATTTGTGAGATTGAAAAGGAAGAACTAAATGAAATATGACTAACTGGATCAAGAACCTAAGAAGCTCTGATACCACTTGTCATGAAGAGGACATGAGAGGGATAAAGAGGAGAGAGAATACTGCAGAAGAGAGAAGAAGTGAGAGAAAGAGAGTGAGGAGGAGAGAGAAAGACTAGAAATGGAGAGAGAAAGACTGGAAAGAAGAAGAGAGATGGCTGGAAGCCATGAAAGGATAGGAGAAGCTAGAGAGAGGAGAAGGACAAAGATGTATTATTGTGTAAAAAAAAACTCCCTTCTACATGTGTCCTTTGCCCTTTTATATGCCCCTAATTCAATTCTTTCCATCGTAGTTGCAATGACATGGCCTATGATGTTCATCAAGATTATGTCTCTAATGCTAGATTCAAACTTTGTCAACTCGTCTACTTTCTTGGATATTGTGCTATACTTTTCTCATAATTGTAAGTATCTTTCCTTTGTTGGCCAATCATGATGCTATTGTTGACATCATGAGCACTCTAACTCCTCTACTTATTCATCAATGTAAATCTCCTAGCTTTATGTCACATTTAGTTCTAAAGTTCTCTCTACCATTGCTTCATCATGTACCTTCTAGTCTACTACAAAAGTATCTCATATTACAAGCTTGCACATCTCTCTCTTCCATCTATTTCTTTTTTGTGTATTAGCAAATATCTATATCAATTGTGTTAAATATCTTATTCTAAAATTTGAATTCCTTGAATATTCTCATGAATGTTATCTAAGTTCATGTCAAAAATCACAAGCATCAAGTACCTTGTCCTTATCTTTGAATCCCTTACCTCTCTACTTCACGTCTACCTCCATGAAGGATACCAAAGTGTTGATGGTACTTTCGTTGGATATAAGCTCATCAAACAACAAAGGTATAAATCATGCATGGAAATCACACATATATCTATCATTCCATGAAAATATCTATAGCTTACTTATTCGGAAGTATATTGGTTGCAAAGTATTATATGCTTGGGAGCATGTGCCCATTTCTAGAGCCTTAGAGGAGGGGGGAATGTAATATATCCACCTACGATAACTATGATTGTATCTCATCATTGTAATTCATTCACATATCCCATATTATGAATTTCTTGTGTCATCATGGATTGCCTTTAGGGTGTTGGACAATAATCTACTACCACCAACCTCAGTGACAGTAGTAAGAGTGCATTAGCAATTGCACAGAACCTAGTCTTCCATGCTCCTACTAAGCACATTGAGATGCATCTTACTACTATATTATTTTAGCTATAGGTTTGGAAAGCCCTGAACCTCCAAAGGGCTTCCCGAATCTACCCCCTTTACCAAACCTCCCTTTTTCAATCAAAACCCCCTCCCCTCCTCTCTTTCTCACGTGTAATATCTTATTTTCTCTTCCCCTTTCCTTTTTTCATTAAAGCCTTCCCCCTCCCCTCACCTCCCTTTTTTAAATTAAAACCCCTTCCCCTCTCTCTCACATATAATCTCTCTCTTTCTTTTTCCCATCCCCTTTTTAATTAAATTCTTCCCCCCCTCCCCCTCTCTCTCATGTGTAGGGCCTAGGTTCACACACACACACACACACACACACACACACACACACACACACACACACACACACACACACACACACACACACACACACACACACACACACACACACACACACACACACACACACACACCGAGGTAGATCAAACTTTTTAATTTAAACTTTTCTTTAATTAAACATTCTAAAAGTTTTTTTAATTTAAAGTTTTTCGAACATAGTTTTTCACACAACATTTGAGAGAGAGAGAGAGAGAGAGAGAGAGAGAGAGAGAGAGAGAGAGAGAGAGAGAGAGAGAGAGAGAGAGAGAGAGAGAGAGAGAGAGAGAAGAAGAAGAAGAAGAAGAAGAAGAAGAAGACGGAGAGATAAGGGGGAGAAAGAGGAAAGAGAAAGTCTTTTTTAATTAAATATTTTTCTTCTCTCCCTTCCCCTCTCTCTCATGCATAGGGCCTAGGCTCTCTCTCTCTCTCTATGTTAGATTAAACTTTTTAATGTAAACATTTTGTTTAATTAAAATAAGGAGAGAGAGAGAGAGAGAGAAAGAGCAAAAAAAAAGAAGAGGAGAGGGAGGGAGGGAGGGAGAGAGAGGGAGAACAGAGAGAGAGAATTATAGAGAGAGGAAATATAAAATTTAAGAGAGAGAGGGGGGAGAGAGATAGAGAGAAGAAAATGAGAGAAAATAAGAAGAAGAAGAGAAAGAATTTGAACACAGTGAGAGAATTATAGAGAGGAAAGATAAAATTTAAAAGAAAGAGAGAGAATTATAGAGAGAGAAAATATAAAATTTAAGAGAGAAAGAGAGAGAAGAAAAGAAAAAAGAAAAAGAGAGGAGAGAGAGGGGGGAGAGACAGAGAGAATAAAATGAGAGAGAGAAAATATGAAGAAGAATTATAGAGAAAGAATTTGAACATAGAGAGAGAAGCATAGAGAAAGGAAATATAAAATTTAAAAGAAAAAAAGAAAAGAAAAAAGAGAAACTTTCTTTTTAATTAAAATAGAGAGAGAGAGAGAGAGAGAGAGAGAGAGAGAGAGAGAGAGAGAGAGAGAGAGAGAGAGAGAGAGAGAGAGAGACAAAAAAGAAAGAAGAGGAGAGGAGAGGGAGGGAGAGAGGGGGAATAGAGAGAAAGAGAATTATAGAGAGAGAAAATATAAAATTTAAGAGAGAGAGAGAGAAAGAGAGAGAGAGAGAGAGAAATAAAAAAGGAAAAGAGAGGAGAGAGGGGGGACAAAGACAGAGAGAATAAAATGAGAGAGAGAAAATAAGAAGAGAGAGAATTTCAACACAGAGAGAATTAGAGAGAGAGGAAAGATAAAATTTAAAAAAAAGAGAAGAAAAAAATTTAAAGAGAAGAAAAAAGGAAAAAAGAGAGAGAAGAAAAGGGGAGGAGAGGGGGGAGAGAGAGAGAAGAAGAATAAGAAGAAGAAAGAGGAAAAAAGGAAGAGAGATGGGAAAAAAGAGAAAAGAGAAAATTATTTTTAAAATTTAAATATATTTTGAGAGAGAGAGAGAGAGAGAGAGCGCAAAGAGAAGAAAAGGAGAGAGAGAGAGAGAAAAGAAAAAATTTAAAAAGAGAATGAAGAGAGAGAGAGAAGAAGAAGAAAAAAAGGAAAAAAGAGGAGAGGGAGAGAGAAGGAAAAGAGAGGAGAGAGGGAGGAGAATAAAAGGAGAGAGAGACAGAGAGAAGAAAAACGGGGAGAGAGAGAGAGAGAGAGAGAGAGAGAGAGAGAGAGAGAGAGAGAGAGAAGAAAAAAAAAACTAAAATAGAAGGCAGAGAGAGAGAGAGAGAGAGAGAGAGAGAGAGAGAGAGAGAGAGAGAGAGAGAGAGAGAGAGAGAGAGAGAGAGAGAGACAGGAAATTTGGGGGGGAGAGAGAGAGGAAAAAGAGCAGAGAGAAATATGAGAAATGGATTGTTGAGCGAAGTTGCCGTGCGATAGCACAGCAACTTCGCTTGCCGCTTCGAGGCAGCGGAGCTGACGTGAAGCAGCCTAACATTCTGTGCGTGTGAAGCTCACGCGGAATGCTAGTTATCTTTATGTTAGGAAGAAATTCTTTGCAAGAGAGAACAACTTGGCCCATGTGCCAATACCAAACAACCATTCATATATTTTTACAAGTCTTTTCCTCGTGAGGAGTTGGAGGCTTTTTGCAAAGCTTCAGGCTTACTCCCCTTTGTGGATTGATCATAGTCCCCACTAGCTCGGCACTTACCTATACATGAATGCCAACCCTTTCTACATCACTCCAAGTGGAGACTTGCCACCATATTTTGGTAGTAATGTGTGCAAGCACACTTTATATTTGGATGTCAATATTTATACCATTAACGCTGATACATGCATGAAAGGTAAGTTATAGTTATCGATATTGCAATTTTCAACAAATGTATTGGTCGTGCACATTTACAAAGGTTGAAACCAATATATTTTAAATGTTTGGTTTGGTTTACCTATTTTTGAAGTTTCAAAAATGAAAAAGCTTATGAAGCATATAAGTTTGGATAAGCAAACAAGACCTTCTTTTTCATATGAAAAGATTGTAAGTAGCAATGAATTGGATATCATTCATACTAATGTATGGGGACCTATACAAAATGCCTTGTTAGGTGATAGTGAGTATTATGTGACATTTATTGATGACAACTTTAGAAAGCTTTGGGAATACTCTATGAAAGAGAAGAGTGAAATATCTAAGCACTTCAAAACTTTAAAGACTACCATTGAACTATAAGACGCATGGGAATTAAATATTTTACGTCAAATGGATCAGAAGAATACTTCTCTACTAAATTTAGTGATTCCTTGAAGATGCATGAAGTAAAACAACAATTTACTTCTTGTAGGTACACCTCCATTTCATGGAGGTATTAAATAGTAAAATAGGTAAATAATAAAAGTGGCATGGATATTGCTATTATAACCCCATTATTGGTGAGTGAAATGGAGGTATTAAATAGTAAAATAGGTAAATAATAAAAGTGGCATGGATATTGCTATTATAACCCCATTATTGGTGAGTTTAAAGGGAGTAATGATCCCGTTTGTTAGAAAATGAGTGGTTAATATACTAATGATACATTGGATGATGATAATGATCATATTAGCCACATGCAAACACGAAAGCAAGAATCATGCATACTTATTGGGAAAAAGACATAATCTAATACTAGTATTGTAATTATCCTTGGCCTAGGATACCAAAGAGTTGTATTTTATATTTAGGATAATCATTTATTATAATTGGAATTGGTAAAAGGCCAACTACTACAAACAAAGGGAAGATGAAAGTTTCGTAGGGTAATGATGTATGTACTACTTATTCAATTTTTGATAGAGATTCTAGTGGTGTGGAGAGTTTACATGATGAACTTGGTATCCCTATTGTTAGGATACCAAGTGTGCAAAAACCACACAACAATGTAAAGACTCTAATGAGTGATCCAGTGGTACTAGGTCTGGCATAGTTAGATACCTTATTAAAGGATTTGGTTTTGAGGGTTATGCAACTAATCGTTATGCTTACATAATGAAGATTACTAAGGATGTGGACTCTACTCGTATTGAGGAGGTAATTGGTCATGCACATTGAGATACAACTGTGGTTAATCTTCCATTTGATTTTAGAAACATCTAAAATATAGCTGTTTGAGTTAAATTATATGTTTAAATGATGCTTTTTAAACTCTTGCAATTGATTATTACAAGAATATATTTGGGAGGTGTAAGAAGTTGGAAGTACATATTATTTGAGAGAGAGTTTATTAATAATACATTGTCACATTGACACAAGTATAAAAGGTGTGCGACATGTAATTTTCATTACTTTTGCAAATAATACAATTATTGTTTCTCATCTCACCTCCTTGTTCACAACTTTCATGGCTTCTCTCTCTTATCTCCCATCTTTCTAGTATTTCTCTCTCCTCATTGCTAATTCTTTCTCCTTTTTTCTCTCTCTTTTTCACTCCTTTCTCTCATCTCTTAGTTCTCTTCTTGACATGAGGTCATATTAGGGCTTTCTGTGAAGGTGTTTTTGGGTTGTCGGCTTGCAAGTTTCAGATGATCAATTGGTGATGCATTGGGTGGGCTTATAGAACTCATTTCCAAGTATTGTATCTCAACTTATTTCAAAATTTTTTGATGTTTTGTATGCCTAATATTTGGTATGATTAAATTTTTATATATTAAATGTGACGGACTTTGAATAATGTCTAATGATCAAGAAATGATAGTTGCCTATGACCTCATGGACATAGGTCAACTATGTGTGCCAAAGAAGAAGCTTGCCACAATAGTTTGTAATATTCATGTGATCATTTTGGACCAATCTAATCCATGAGGGGTTCTCCCCTTGCTAGATGTACCGTGGGTGCCTTGCATAATCATCATTTTATATAGATATATAACAATTGCATGTGACATGCCCCACAACCCATGACAAATGATGTAAGTCCATAAAGATAAGAAAGATGAACCATGCACCTTTACCCTACTAGTAAGAGTTGTTTTAAAAGCATTGAGATATTGTATTGATTTTCCATTGTCCCTTGTTAGTGCTCAAGTGTGATGCGTTCTATTATATCAGGGGTTGGTTGGGTTGGGGATTTGGGAAGAGTTAGGTGTTAAGTTATTACAAGATTGTGTTGTGTTGCTCTATTGACTTCCATCATGATTTGGTATCCCTACTAAGGAATGCTTCTTAGGCTCATTCAATTTCCTATGTATGCATCTAGTTGATGTGCCAAGATGACATTAGATATTTCAAGCTTTTATGGTAAGTGTGAGGAAAATGCTAAGAGGTTAGTGGAGGCCTTTGAAATCACCTATTTGGTTAAAGACATTGAGGATCAAAGAAGACTTTTACAAGCCTTTATATTTTATTTGTAGGATGGGGCAATACGATAGTGGAAAAATATGAGATAGTTGAATAAATTGCTATGACTTATGAGATGATTAAATGCAAAGTGCATATCTAATGAATCCTTGATAACACAATTTTTGGTAATCCATCAAGGGATGTATCTAGCAACTCAACCTAGAACTCCCAAGGATTATCCAAACTTCATGACCTAGAATCACTTGATTTTGTCCTCGCAAGGAAAGCTCTTTCTCATTCCACAAGGATGGACTTGAAAAAGGGGTCATAATTGACTTCTAAGGTCTCCTAGAAAATTTTCTAGTATCAGTCTAGGGGGCGATTTCTTATGCAAAAACATCCTAAATCAAAGTAGACTAGTATTGCACTTGATTCAAAGAGAGTGAGAACGAAGGGGGTTGTGGGTGCATCAATCTCTCTACCCATATTAATGCTACTAGATTTAGCTCCTCCTAGCATTCCTAGTCTAACATTTCTTTGGGAAACCTCTCAACTAACCAAGACCACCACGTTAAGGATTCACCCACTCACTTCCCTTGAAGGTGTAGTTCACACATTTGCTTCCATCAAAGGTGTAGTTCTAGTCTTCTAATTAATGTTACCACAATTATATTTGTCATATACAAATAGCTTCCTTAATTAACCCATTAAAGCACATACCTTCAATGTAATATTAACACAGATACAAATATATGTAAATACAATATTTAAAAAAGCACGATTTTTATTCCAAGAGAGTTTTTATAAATACTACTTCATTCTACTAATTTCTACTTCAAAAATAGGACTCCATGAGACCTATGTAGGGGGTTAAATTAATCATGGTACATCCAAGGAATTATGACCAAAGTCCCATATCTCCTTGTAACTACAAGTCCCTATCGAGAGAACTCTTATCTCTAGTGCTAGTCCTAGAATTTGGAATAAACAATCAATTCCTCGATGAAAGAGCCTAGTAGTCAACCTTGGGTGAGGTCAAGTAGGCTCCTCTTAGCGAGTTAGGTCTAGCCTTCTTGATTGTTCTTAGGTATGGAATAACTATTGTAAGAAGTTGGGAAGACATATTATTTGAGAAAGAGTTTACCTTGTCACACTGACATATGTATAAAAGGTATGAGATATGTAAATTTTCATCACTTTTGCAAATAATACAATTACTATCTCTCATCTCACCTCCTTGTTCACAACTTTCATGGCTTCTCTCTCTTCTCTCTTATCTTCTTAGTATTTCTCTCTTCTTGTCACTCATTCTCTCTCCTCTTTTCTCTCTCTTTTGCACTCCTTTTTCTCACTTCTCAGTCCTCTTCTTGACAAATGGTATTAGAGCATTGATCTTTGATCCATTAATTGGTTACAAATTTCCCTTAGATTTCCATCTTAGACTAGTTGCATTCTAGTTTCTCAAGGACATGGTGTTGGCCTTGAAGTTGATAGGTGCAGAGATCAATGAATTTTGCAACCTAGTCAGAGCTAAATGGAGTACCTGAATACCAAATTTGAGGCGTTATGTACAAAGTGGAAAGTGGTGTACAAGAAATCGGCCATTTTGTAGGTAAAATGGTTAAATAAAGGGAAAATAGAGTTAGTCAGGGTTTTTAGAAGTGCAATTATTTTTTCAAAAAAATCTTTCTCTTTTCTCTTGCTTTCAAGATTTTGTTGAAGCTTTCATGGTTGCTACCAAGAAACCCTTTTTCTTGTTCTCCAAGTTATAACACTCTCTATAACCATGGGGCAAGTATTCTATGACCTCTAAGCATCAAATAAAGTATCACTTTGATGAAATTGATTGGGTGGAAGCTCCAAGATTAGACCCAAAAATCACATTGCATTTTGCACTCATTTTTCTGCTCTCTTCACCTTCCCTTCTTGCCTTTGATCTCTCCTCTATTGATCAAGAAACCATTGAGCACTTATTTCAAAAATACTTTAGCAAGCTTTGATAAGATACAACCTTTGATCTTCATCCTTTTCTCTAAAACCCTAAAGTACAGCAAGGCAACTATAGCTTCAAATTTCTTCAAGATTCGATTCTTTCCAACCTCAAGGGCTTCTCTATTGCCATTATCATGCAACATTGGCCTCAAAATTGAAGACATTGAAGAGATTTGAACTTATCAAGCATAATGGAGTGACATTTTGGATTTTTAGTCAAAGAGCTAAAATTTCTTGCATTCAAGCATTCAACAAGGCTTATTGCACTTAATCTTCAAAAGATTTATGGTCTTCAAGCGAAGGACATGTTGATTTCATATGGATTATGGAGCATGGAGATTATGGATTGAATCGGGGGACATTTTCTTCTACCAACGGCTAAAGATTGATTCTAAATGAATCTTTCATCTTCAATCTTGCAAGAAGTATTTCATTAAATTTTAATCTTTGGAATCTCTCTTAATCTACTTGCTCAAGCTTATCCACTTGCTAAGTGATGAAAGATATTGGTTATTTGAGCCTTTACATGACTCTTAGATCAGAGATTAACTATCTCTTTAGGCAAATTAGAGATTTTAAAATGAATTTCAGCATTGATTCTATTCCCATTCAATCATGATTTCATTCTTTACATGCTTTTATGCATAAATTTAATTTGATCTTTTGATTCTCTTGTACCCAAGAAGTAAATCATAAAGGGTAAGTATTGCAATCAATGAGTCATTGATTTGCAATGGTAAGACACTCAGCCAATCCAAAATTTCAGTTCCTTTTTGATTAATCAAATTGATGCATATCATAGAAGGCCGAAATAATCATTTCAATAATGATCATCATCCCTATTTTCATAGAGTAGAATGTTCTTGTCATGGAAATTTCCATTGAGGAAAAAGGTGGATGTTGGGGGAGATAATGGGACAAAAGAGAGGTGACCCTCCTCACTATTGAAGATCCTGAAGGAGTGCAACCAACTAACCCAGGGATAAATTTTTCACCTCCTAGTAATTTGGAGCTTTTGCAGGGAGCTTGTCATGTCGTTCTATCCGTCACATAGATACCACAAATGGAGACATTTAAAACTTGAAGATTTTAGTAGTTGAAGAGCATTCGATTAGGGCTTTATTGATTAGTATACATGGATTATATACGCATTACATGTTTATTTAGCCTTTGTTAGTAAGATATAGGTCCATGCAAGCATAACATGTCACTTAAGCATTGATTACTGCTAATATTCAGTCATTTGCAAGTGCTATAGGTTATTTCAGGCTTTTACAGGTTGTTTACATGGCATTACGGTGAAACAAGATATTAGGACCCATTTTTGGGATATTATTCACTTAGCAACAGGTGTTGCAAAGCATTTCAAAGTTCATACAAAGGCTATATAAGATATTGCAAGTGATATCCAATACCTGCAAGTCATATCCACGGTGCTACAAGGTTTTGAGACCTTAATTTTGACCTATGGGTAACAGAAAGGACAAAATAGTGAATTTACAGGGTGTTGGACTATTTTGCATAGTAGGAAAAGAATATTCCCAAAATATATGATTCAATCCTAAAGTTAAATATTATAACTCATCTTGAAGAGCTATTTTTTGGGTTTGTTTTAAATCAAAATGTTCCTAATTTTGATATAGCTGTGAAAAGTTATAGCCATTTTAGTGACAGTTGTTTACTTGGATTGTACTATGACAATGAGGAGAAATGGTTGGAAATAAGGAAAAGAACAAAGGAAATGATGATATCTAGCAAATAAATCAAGAAAGCACTTAAAGCAATACTTGAGCCACATCATGATGAAGAAGAATCCCAAGAATATGGCACACATAGCACTCTAAATACAACACTTTGTAACCATGAAACTAGACATTCCATTAGGCACATGGAGTTAGTTTCTAAGTTGGATCATGTGGTAGAGAAGACATTTCAGTCGAAGATCCAAACCAAGGAAGCTATGGAGTGAATGGACCATTCTACTAAGGATTCCTTGGAGAAATTTTTTGCTTCCACTAAAGAAACTTTGGACAACAAACTTAGTGCTTAGATTTCCATGCTTGTGGTGGCACAAATGGTTGATAAAGAAAGTAGAGACAAGCATCCATTTTAGCCTTTGAATAATAATCAACAACCTAACACCATTTGAAATAAGGGTATACCACATACTACTTATGAGATTGGGGAGATATCTTATAGAAATTATGAGATGGTTTTGAGCATTCATGCGTCCAATCCTCCTCTAGGAGCTAGAAGTCAACCATCTATTTCTCTAGGTAGGTTCTAAACCAATTATTATAGGAGTGCTTCCAATCTTTCAACTCCCATTGGTTGTTATATAGACATGTATCCTCAAGCATCAAATAGGCACCAATACTTTGTAGAGAGGGAGCTTTGTGATAAAGTTGTATTAACAAAATAAAGTGGCCATTCATAATCACCAACTGATTTGGAGGAGTGGACCTCAAAGTTAGAGTCTTACTTTGACATTTTTCCTTGATGTGACAACCAAAAGATTCAATTTTCTATGCTTCGCCTTAAGGGATTTGCTCATACATTTCTCATACATGGTAGATGTAAATAAAGAGGAAAAATCAGTAGGTTGACATTTGGGAGAATTTGTCTCTCCCATTGAGAGAGAGAAATTGGCCTGGAGAGGGTATCATTTAGACCAAAGAAACTTATTAGTTAGATAGTATACCAACTTGTTCTTGAGCCTTACCATGTATTATGTAGAGAGTGTGAGTGTGATGATGAAAAATTTCATAAGTACATCTATGGTCGAGAGCATAATTTCTCAATTGATGTTATGGCCTACAAACCTACCTTACTATTCCAGGCTATTTAGCTAGCTAAGAAGAATGCTCATAATTACAAGAAGGATATCCCTATGCAAGCTTATTTTGGATTGTAGAGGGATGTTAATAGACAATGTAACTTTATTAAAATTATGGTGGACCTCATACTTCATTTGGCAATCCCAAAGTCCCTACATATCCCACATTTAATGATTTAAGACAACAAAGTGCTTCAAAGCTAGCAGTCATCCATAAAAGTGAGCATAAACAATGTGACAAAAGACCCAAAAATAATTTAAAAAATAGTGGTAAGTTTATACATATGGATATGTTTAAATAGTGCAAAGAGAAGGCCTCATGTTTCAAGTGTGGTGAAAAGTATACAATTGATAATGTATCTAAGTGCACTTAGAAGAATGCCAAAGCCAAGAATTATGACATGACAATACTTGAGGATGTTGATGAGGAAGTCATAAAGGAACTAATTGTGGGTGCACAAATTGAATATGAAGATCATGATGAGGATCTCAAGAACAATTAGTCTTGTGAGCTAGTAGATGGATTTTCCATTTGATTCTGGTGGGGATGTTCCATTCGATCAAAGTGGGATAGATTTTCATACTCTTGCTACTACCCTTTGTTTAATTTCCATGGATGCTTGGACAAGTTCTAGGAGCCCTAATACACTTCATATGAAGGGTACCATTCATGGAAAGGATGTGTTTATCCTAAAAGACAGTGGCAATACACATAATTTTATAAATAAGTTAGTTGTGGATAGGTTGCATTGTTTTTTCCACTAATTTATAATATCCCATAAGAACTCAAGTGGCTGATGGTGAAGAGGAAATCAACATCCAAATGCATTCACAAGTTTCCATGCACTTGGCTTAAAATTATGAAACAAAGTTAAACCTGATTACCTTGGAAATGGGACCCATAGATGTAGTACTTTGGTGTGATTGGTTGATGACCTCAGGGAGGATTACTATGGATTTCTCATAGTTGTACGTGGAGTTTACCATTGAGGGGTAGCCTATCCATCTATAAGGAATTCCTAGTAAATTAAATTTTTAGCTTATCACCATTAAGTAGCTCAAAGAGGAGTATAAGAAGCACTCTAAGATTTTTGTTTTATACCTAAATAAAAAGGTTGAGAATCAATCCAAAGATTCAGTTGATAATCAAACACTAAAAGCTCTACTTGAGGAGTATAGGGACTTGTTTAAGGTTTCTACATCATTACCTCCCAAGAGAGCAGTGGACCACATTATAGACTTAGAGCCACATTCCAAGCTACTGAATAAGCCACCCTACAGATTGTAAAAATGTGAGCATAAAGAAGCAGGTAAGAAAATCAAAAAGCTTCTAGAGATGGGGTTTATTGAGCGTAGTCCTTTATTGTATTCTTCATTGATATTGTTAGTGAAGAAGAAAGATGGATCCTTTAGGATATGTATAGACTAGATGGATCTAAATAAGACCACAATGAAGAACAAGTATCCAATTCCTAGAATGGATGATTTTCTTCATGAGCTCAAGGGGGTGAAGTTCTTTACTAAGATTGACTTGAGATTAGGATATCATTAGATTCTCATGTGAGAGGGTGATGAGGTTAAATAGCCTTTAGGATTGATTTTGGGTTATACCATTTCTCAGTTATGCCATTTAGGCTTACTAATGCCCCAACTACCTTCTAGTGTCTAATGAACAAGATTTTGTAGCCCTTCCTCTTTGTCCTTGTGTTCTTTGATGACATAATGATTTATAGCAGGACATTGGAGAAACATTTTTCATATATGAGGAAGGTATTTGATGTGTTGAGATACTACATCTTTCAGACTCTTTGCTAAGCAGAAGAAGTGTTACATTCATGTAGATAGAGGTGGAGTACTTAGACCACATTGTTAGTGTGAAAGGGATACATGCTGATCGTAAGAATGTGCAGCGTGTCAGAGATTGGGAAACACCTACTACTACTACTTCTCATAGAGTATTTCTATGTTTATCATCATTCTATTGTAGGTATATAAAGCATTATATGACTATAGTAGCTCCTTTGATTAATAGGCTGAATAAGGAAGCTTTCTTTTGGGATTCTTGATAGATAGCAGCTTCAACCAGTTAAAGAAACTTCTCACTTATGCTTCCATTTTGGTATGCCCAAATTTCTCTAGAGAGTTTACTATAAAGTGTGATGCTAGTGGTCATGGCATAGCAACTGTATAGTTACAGGAGCATGGAATCATTTCCTTTGAGAGTTGCAAGCTCATGGATAAAGAGATGGCTATGAATGTCTATGACCAAGAGATGTTGGCTATTATTCATGAGATAAAGAAGTAGCACCATTATTTGTATGGCACTAGATTTAGAGTTTAGAGTGGTCATAGGGTCCTACTAATTCCTTATCCACTCAAATCTCACTTCTAAGCAACACAAGTGGGTGGCTATCTTACAAAATTATAATTTTGACATCACTCATATACAAGGTAAAGTTAATATAGTAGTTGATTCTCTTTCAAGGATGTGGGCATGCAAGGTTTCAGCTATGACTACGATACATAGTGATTGGATTGAAGAGCTATAGGAGGCCTACCTTTTGGATGATGATCTTAGTTATATATTTTAGAAATTATAGCGAGGATTTAGGGGAAAAACTCACATTTTTAGCTTTGAAATGACTTATCTGGCTTAGTGTGAGGATTGTTATTCCCCCCTACTTTAGGGCTTTACACCTAGTGAATATATGTACATATATTTGAGTAATTTCATATTAGTCTTTTATGTTTTAAACTAAGTTTTTTTTTTTGCGTGGAAGAAGAAGAAAGAAGAAGGAGAAGATTATTTCAGCCCTACATCTTTGTGTGTTCAAGTCTCCATTGTATGTGTGTGCTCTTGATTGCTTCCACACACACACACGCACACACACACACATTTTGTTTATTTACATGGTATTGGTGCAGTCCCATGATTATGTAAAACTCAAGTAAACACTAGGGTAAAGGTGACGAAGTGTGAAAGGAAGCAAGCAAGAAATGGATAAGAAGCTCTTCCATCTTTTTTGATTTTCCTTGAAATATATTGGAGGAGGTTCTTGGGGTTGGTAAGACTACAGTTTATAATTGTAGTGAAACTTGCACAAAGAGGAGTGTATACTATAAAATTTTCTTTTAGGGCTTCATAATATGGGCCAAACATTCAACCTCATTCTACGTAAAAATACATTTTCTTTCCTTGGCAAATAATCTATGCTTTATTAATATATCAAATACCTGCCATACATGCTATAGGTACTCTCTCAATGTCCTGTTGTAGATGAGTATATTATCAAAAAAGACAAGCACAAGTTGGAAAAAAAAGGAATGCAAGGTCTTGTTTATAAGACTCTAAAAAGTGGCAGGGGAATTCGTTAGCCCAAATGGCATGACAAGAAAGCGATACAAAGTCTTGAATGCTATTTTGATTTCATCACCTAACCTCATGCATACCTAATGATAGCTAGACCTCATGTCTATTTTAGTGAAGTAGCGGGCTCCCTTGAGCTTATCCAACAATTTGTAAATTCTAGGTATGGTATAGCTATTATTGACTATAATCTTTTTAAGGTCATGATAATAGATACACATCTTGAAGGATCCATCCTTCTTCTTGACCAACAAGACAAGAGATGCATAGGGGCAAGAGTTAGGCTCGATAAACCTCATTTTAATGAGCTCTTTAACTTTCTTGGGAATTTCCCCTCAATCACACTTAGAGAGCCTATAAGATGGCTTATTTGACCGGTTTGGAGTGGGATTCAAAGTCAACAAAATGATTCACTTGCGTTTTTGGTGGGAGAGTTATAGGTGGCTAAAAGAGGTCATTATATTCATCCAACAGATCTCTCAAGGCTGCATCCTTTGTCAATTTGGTGGTATGATCTGAAACATCCGTGTTTAAATGCAAGACAAAGATTTGTGAGCATCTCTTAAACTCTTGTTTCAATTGTTTTATTGTAATCAATTGAAAATTTGCATAATTCATGATCCTCTCTAAGTGTACAAGCTATCCATGCATCAGAAATTCCATGTACAATAGCTGAGAGAAATCCATAGCAACTTTTCCAAACTATTTTAGCCAATTGCATCCCGAAACAACATCAATGGGCCCCATATCAAGTGTAATTAAGTCCACAATTGCCTCATAATTTGTAGCCAAGCTATGTGGTACCTTAGAGCATATGTGAGTGCTAATTTTCTCATTGCCATTAGCCACCTGCACCTTAAGGGGCAGTCGTAACTCTATGGAAAAACATTTCAAATGGTCAAGGGTTGATTTATTTACAAAGCTATGCATGTTTCCACTATCAATAAGAACAAATACATGCTTTCCATTTATGTTTCCTTGTATGCATAGTGTACTTGGGCTTCTAGAGCCCGCCGTCCATGCATCCATAGATATGGAGCAAATGGATGTAGTGGCATGTGGGGGTGTCATATGATTAGTCCTATCCATCTCATGAGGAAGACAAACACTGGGGTCAAAGGGAAATCCATTTGGGGAGTCCAAGAGCTGTTCATGGTAAATGTCCTCCTCATAATCAATATTTTTAACATAGGGCATAGGAGACGTGGCATTCGAATCCTCATCCTCATGCTCATAGTCTTCCAAGTCAATCCTCATCCTGATGTTCGTAGTCTTCCAAGTCATACATGCTGTGAAACTTGAAAGTGGCTATCTTATAAGGACATTGAGAAGCATAATCGGATGTATATTTTCCCTCACATCCAAAACATAAACCCTTAGCTTCCTTAACCACTTTTGGTGGGATAAATTTATGACCACTTGGGGCTAATGCATTGTGTGACTTGTTTTCAACATACTTAGTGTATCCCTTTGGGGTGGATGTTGTCCCAAAATAGCCATGTTTTCTATTAGCATTAAAGGTGGAAAAAGTAGGTATTTTGCGACTGCCACTAGGCATGTTAGTGTTGCAATAAATCCCACCATATTGGCCCAACCTTATGGGAATTCTTTGCTATCCAAAACTAAGCTATAAATTGTCACTCTTGCGATACTTTCAACCATATCTTTTAGCCAACTCTATGGACTCAAACAAGCTAGAGGGCTTTTGAGCCATTACAAAAGCTGAAAGGCTTGGTTCCAACCCATAATTATACTTACACAACTTGGCATCATCACTAAAAACTCTACATACGTTGTCAAGTTCAGGAACTGATTTGACCCACACCATATGCATATTAAAGTCATCCCAATCATAGAATTGCTAATTTTCCCTTTGTATGTAATGCCACCACATATGGGTAAAGCCCTTTAAATAAAGAGAGGCAAAAAGGATCTTTGTGAAAATAAGCCTCTAGCTTAGAGATCCACTCTTCCAACTTGGTTGGGGATGGGGATTATCCATTAAAATTTGTAAAAATAATTTTGTCATGCAGCTCATTAGTGCCTTGCTACCCATGATTACCATGTGGGGTATGCTGCCCATACATCCCATGCTGCCCAAACTAAACGTTAGGGCCCTGCTACCCAAAAGTACCATGTGCATGCTACCCATGAGTGCCATGCATGCCATGTCGTCCATAAGCACATTTTGGAGTGGGCTATCCATGAATTTGGGTAAGCATGTAGTTGCCATTTCTAGTGGTTGGCTATCTTGACAAGCTCGGGGAGTCCACCTTGGGTTACCCTCTATATAACGTGTGTTCAAATGGTGTTTTTAAAACCCCTTTTTTAAAAACTTGCACTATTTTATATCCCTTTTGTGAATTTTGAAGGTAATATTTATATTCCTTTTGTAAATCTAAATTTTGAGATCAGGTTCATTTTTATAATCCCTTCTATACAATTGAAATAAAAACACAATACCACACTACTCTACGTCGAGTTTTTTCATGATAATCCGAGTTGAATATCCAAACATCATATCTATACTTTAGATGTTGTTAAAAGTTGATAGAGATGAACAACTAGACATTTATAGCTACCCACCCACATAAGGGAACAAAAAACCCCAAAAACCAAAGCTCATAATATAATAGAAACTCAAGAATTTGCACAAATGATCATGAGACCCTCATTACAATTTCCTTATTCTTCCCCATTGATACACACACAAACACTAGAGTGCACAGTCTTGTACATTTTTATAACCCTATACAAGAGCCACCTACTAGAGGGAAAAATCCTCTATGGGAACCATGCACAACAACCATAGATAATCATGGCCTAAATCATGGGTGTAATGGCATCTCCATCTATTACCAAGAAGTTTGCATTAGACCCTTGCATTTGCAATTGTGATTTTAGCAAAGGATTGTGTGAATCCAAGAATAGACATGTGCACCATGGTGAGATTACTCCTTTGTACTACACTACTACTAGCATACTGTTTTGAGCTACTAGAAGACATGAACATCGGCTAGTTTACTAGTTGTAGCCACCCTTTTCTCCCAATGACACCCTCGACAACAATATGTGTATCAAAGATATATATGATGAGCAAAGCATGCCTAGAAAGATCATTGTGGCTACTACCTTGACCACCACCCAAGGATCACAAAGAGCCTCAATGAAGTCTTTCTCATTTACGTGTACATAATGCTTTCCACACACACACATGCACACAGATAAAGAGAAAGAGAGAAAGAAAAAAGAAATAAAAGAGAGAGATAAAAAAAGAAAAATATTGAGGACCACACATAGTCATAGCACCTAGGGGACCATAACCTCTAGCCCTTTCCCACTTCACTTAACTCGGGGCACCTCAAGGGCAGGACATCCTAAGAACATTAGTAAATGTGTCTCCCTAATTTTTGCACCGCACTTCCCCCCTAACACTAGCTAGGTCCTCAAGTGTGAAACAACACTCCAAGCCTGATTGACTCATCTCCCAATTACACTTGCACTAGCACAAAAGTCCTAGCATAGTAAGATCAGTGGTCCACATCATCTTGACCCCACCCTTTCCCCTTCTATCTCAACGACAAGCCTATCCTGGGAGACTAATTTGAAGCTAGTTTCATTCTCACCATGCTCTAGCCTAAAGCACAAGGATACTACTAGTTACTCTTTACACCTCCAAACCAACACCAACTATACATGGATCCCATTGGACTTTAGAGTGCCATGGGACTAGCAAAACTTTGGGAGAGGGGTAATATTAACCCCATCTACTAAGGCACAACCAAGGAAGGTGCAAAAGGAAAAATAAAAAAATTAGAAATTTAAAAGAGGTGCAAGGAAAGCAAAAAAAAGAGAAAAAAAATTAATTGTAGTTTAATCACTTGAAATTATGTTTGTATAAGAGCTTTGAGCTCCCTCCCGTGCAAGTTGCATCAATTACCCTCTGCCAAACTAGTCAATAAACTAGTAAAAGAATGTAAACGGTGTATGATAGGGAGAGAAGGCCGGTCTAGACAAATACAAAAGGAGAGTGCCCAAAATTTGAGGCTATATATAAAAACTGAAAAGTGAATGGATAAGCTCATTCTTGTGGTTTGCAATCTTTTGAGCCCTCTTTTTACTTCTTGTTCGCTTCATGCTTGTGTGAGAGAGGGAGAGATTGAGAGGGAGAGGGGGGAGAGGGAGGAAGAGTATTTTAGTCCCTTCACCATGTAGTCACTTGTGAGTTTCACTTGCATTATGTACTAAAAATTCTTGTGTTCACAAAACAATCACCCTAGCATAGAGCATGAATCTCAATCCTAATAAGGTGTTACTCAACTTAGCTTGAAGTATATGCATAAGAAGGTAGTTCCCTAGTACTCCACAAAAGTTTGTCTCAATCCAAATGGCCAATGTGGAAAAAATGATGGAAATCCTTCCTAAAAATCAAGGCCTCATGCACTTGCTTGTGAATCACATGCCTATACATATTGAAGGATGCCCCATGCAACTACTAGTCATGATGAGTCGTACTAAAGATGTTGCCCAAGAAGAATGCTAGAGCACTTAGGCTTATCCCTAGTTGTGCACTTGCCACAGAAATTCATGATCAATCCCAAGTCAAATTTTTTAAAAAAAAATGCAATTCTCAATGCCCATTTTAGAAGAAATCATATATGCATCGAGTTGACAGTGCCTGTAGGGATTGCCAAATCATGAACAATATGTAGAGTAGCAATGTACCACCAAAACAATTCAATAAAATCCAACTCACTGCAAAGATGTCTCTCTTCTCTCCATCATTCTCTCATGTAACTTGGTCTACACCCAGAATTAGAGCATCACCCCCTCTTGTATAAAACCCTACTCAAGAAGAAGTTGCACATAGCTAACCACCTTGAGGGTCCCAACCTCTTGATTGACATTGTTACTTATCATTGTGTGTTACTGCACCAATAAAACTCCTCTTGACGATCACCTCGATGATGCCATAACCATTTGTTTTCCTTTTTACACAACAACAATTGATAATGATAAAGCCTTAAAAGCAAAGGCTATAAAGAGCCTTAGCATTAGCCTAAGGGAGGTTAATCTTCTTCTACGTGCTAGTCGGTGCTTGTAGAGAGAGAGAGAGAGAGAGAGAGAGAGAGAGAGAGAGAGAGAGAGAGAGAGAGAGAGAGAGAGAGAGAGAGAGAGAGAGAGAGAGAGAGAGAGAGAGAGAGAGAGAGAGAGAGAGAGAGAGAGAGAGAGAGAGAGAAGGAAGATAGGAGTGAGAGGATGGAACGGAAGGAGGGATAGAAGAAAAGAAGGAGGAGGAGAAGGAGGATAGAAGAAAATAAGAAGAAGAAGAAGAAGAAGAAGAAGAAGAAGAAGGGGTAAGGAAGAGAGTGGAAGAAGAGGTAAGAAGGAGGAAAGAGAAGAGCAGGAGGAGAGGTAGGAAGAGAGGAGAAGGAGAGATAGGGGAGGATTAAAGAAGGAGAGAGTGGGAGAAGTAGGAATGAGGGAAGAAGAAGAGAATTGAGTATTAAGGAGAGGAAAAGGAGAGTTGCAAAAGAAAGGGGGATGAGACTATCAGTTCAAGAGTCACTACCTTTGACAAGACTTCACTCACTTTAACTATAGCATCAATCTCCTTCATCTCCACAAGATCTTCATTTTGATTTGAGGTTTCCAATCATATCTTCAAGACCAACAAAGTTTGAAAGGCTACCATATAAGAACTCCCTGTCTATGATGGCCTCGAAGACATGATGCTCTAGAGCAGGGAGTGCAAGAGTTACGAATGGAGTCATGAACGTGGACAATACACCATCTCTCGTGACACACTCCCAGATTCTTTTCATAGGCATATCAAATATTCTTCTAAAATTTTTAATGGAAATTTTATAAATAGCAAACTAGGCAAGTTAAATTTTGATGAGAAAAGAATGTTGGAATAAAGTAGGAATTATTAATGTTGAAAGGAAGGATAGCTGCATGTAATCACAATATATCAAAATAGATTAATATTAATTTTAGCTGCATGTAAACACAATGCACTAAATAGATTAATATTAAATCCAACAATGATTAAATCTATAATAAATTGTGTAGTAATAAATAGGGACCTTGAAATTGCATCAAAAAAATAATTTTCAGCATACGAGTCATGTAGTCACATAGAAAAAAGTGATTAAAGTAGTTACATAGAGTTCATTAAAGTGGTTATTAATTGAGACTAGTCAAAGGAAAGGTACTTATCTTAAAGAGTAAGTCATACTTGTTCTTAGCTAAGCTAAAATTATTAAATTACATTCCTAGCCACTAGAATCCAAAGATAATTAGAATACAATTCATAAAAAGACTGCAGTGTGACAATTCTTAAGAAGCATAATGTAAAGACCTGAGTAATTATCTTTTAGAAAAATTAGAAGCTTCAATTTTCCTAGGGGAAATACTTACTTTATTAACTTATGTAGCTTCTAAAAAAGCTCACTTGAGAGGGCTCTAAGGTTGACAACTAGTTGGCTCACTAAGATAAGCATTGGCCATACCCTAATACATATAATTATAGTAAAACAACCAAGGTTCATACTAAGACAAGATGACCAATCTTCAACAAGGAGTTAGATAAATTAACAATGCTCAAGCAATAGAAAGAGCTAATTGCAGGCTTGTGAGAAGCTAAGAAAATCCAAGAAGGGGACAAACCAAGTTGGAAAGAATTGCTAGGTTAAGTCCTACTCTAATTGCCTTCTTGTTTGTGTAGAAATATTGTTTGAAAAGAAGCTTGTGCTTCCAATGTTGTATACAAGTTGCTTGATTCACTTAGGAGATTTGATTATACTACTTAAAACCCTAATGTACCAAATTTGCAATAGGATAAAAGGAAATCACACTAGACCTCCCATAATACTAGCTATGAGATCCTTCACTGAGAGAGATTGGTTTCTACTATCTTGGAGAGTTCAGGCTAGCCCTAATGGCAAGAGGTCACTCTTAGGGGATCCTTGGGCAAGAGCAATTAAGGGTGCCAAGGGGGATCTAGCTAGTAAACTCTTAGGTTCCTAAGAACCACCCAAACTTCTATATGACTCAGGATGGACTCCTTGAAACAGTATATTAGGGAATTTGGGATTTCTCATATAGTTTGGGAATTCCCAATATAGTTAATATTTGGTCACATGACCAAATCTTGTCCTCTTACTTGAAAGCGGAGCTTATCCTTATTACTATATAGGTTTTCTTCCAAGTTGCACTTTGAAACATGGGTTAAGATTTAGCCACATGGCCAAATCTTTACCCCTTATTTGAAAGTGGGACTTGGCAGATTTCCAAAGTCTCCAATATAGTATTCTGAGGGCCTCGTTACTAGTTAGGGGAAAAATCTTGGTAAAATAATGGCCTTTGAGTCATTCTTCCATATGGGTGGGAGATGGGCACTTGTATAAGATTCTTTAATAAATTTAAAAATTGTATTCCAAAGGATTGTTTTCATTCTTTGAGTATTGTAACTTAAGTCATGTGAACGAACATTGTGACTTACAAGAAAAAATAAGGAAACTATTTTTATTTGTACAACATAAATGTGTTAGATAATTAGTTAACTAAAGTTATGCAACTGAGGAAAATGAGAGGGTGAGATTCTCGATGAAATCTCCCTAAGCTAGGGTGGTCTTGTAAGCCAATATCTTCTCCATAGTTTAATGCATTATAGTATAGATAACATTGACCACATAGAATTAGGTAGCACCTTGATTTCGTGTAGTTTTAGGGAAATGAAGTGACACTTTTCCCTACGGGAAGAGGGGTTGATGTGCCCATACTCCCCCTTGTTTCTCACTCTCCTTGAACCAAAAAAGGGGGAGTATGGGAAGTGATAATGCACATAGTAAAGATTGAGAATACACAAAAAAGGGGTAAAATTGCAAAAGGAAAAAAGTTATTTATTGAAAGTTCAAAAGATAAGTCATTGGATGATGAGATTGGGATATCTCACGTTAAAACTCCAGGTACAAGAATTGTAGGAAAGTATGTACCACCATATACAAGAGTGGTTGAGACACTATCTACTACACCTAAATTGAGAAGATTAGAAAGAGCAAAGTATTTAGTTGGCTTAAAATGGGTACATGAAAGTGAAATGTGCATTCATCATTCTTATGTACAACATTTAGAGTCAACATGCTTTGATGATACATTTGAGAGTAAAGACTAGAGAAAGGAAATGGATGCCTTGAAGAGGAATAAGACTTGGGATTTAGTTAGACTACCTTATGATGAGAAGAAAGACATTGGGTGCAACTGGGTCTATAAATTGAAATGCAAGTCAGATGGCTCACTTAAAAGGTATAAAGTAAGGTTGGTTGCAAAAGGGCATGCTTAGAATTATGGATTAGACTATGAAGAAACATTCAGTCAAGTTGCAAAAATGACCACATTAGATCAATTATTGTATGACTTCAATTTATGGTTGAAACTTTTATTATGTGGATTTTAAAAATAATTTTTTGAATGGTGCTTTGGAAGTGCAGATGGAGTAGCTAGAAGCATATATAGGTTCAAAGTTTTTGCATTATGTATACATGTTAAAGAAAGCATTGTATATATTAAAGTAAGCACCTAGAGCTTAGTGTGAGAGGATTAGTAGTAGGTTTGGAACTCCAACATGATATGGTATCTATATTGATGATCTCATCATAAGAGGTACTTTGAGAAAGAGATTCTAGAAGTAAAGCATGACTTACACAAGGAGTTTGGCATTAAGAACCTTGGATTGTTGAGATACTTCTTGGGTATTGAAGTGATTGGCATACCATATGGAATTTTGTTGATGCAAACACAATACTCTTTGGAGATGTTGGAAAAACAATGGATAACTACATATAAGCTAGTTGATACACCTTTGGATCAAAATGTGAAGGTGCTTGATGATGGATAATATGTTGAAAGCATTGCTATGGAAACATGTTTGGTAGTTTGATCTTCTTGACCATAACGACTTATAATATTAGAATTGAGTTATACATTTGGAGTGATAAGCCAATTTATGTAAAACCAATGCAAGTCACATTTAGATGTAGTAAGAAGATTGTTGAGATATGTAAAGAAGACAATGAGTTATGGCTTATTCTATGAGAAAGGAATCAAACCTACCTTGTTTGGATTTACAAATGCAAATTGAGTAGGAAGTATTAGGGATAGAAGATCTCAACCAATGGATATGACTTTTCATTTGTCTCAACCATGGTGAGTTGGAGCAACAAGAAACAACCTATAGTAGTATTATTAACCACGAAAACAGAGTATAGAGGAGTAGCATTGACAGCTTGCAAGCAAACATGGCTGAGACTACTTCTGAGTGACATAGGGATTGAGATACATGGTGGAATTATAATATATTGTGATAACATCACTCACATTATGGTTGCAAAGAAAGTAATCTATAATGTAAGAACAAAACACATTGAAGTGTAGCATCAATTTATTAGAGAGAAATTCATGTATGAAGTGTTGAGAGAGTCAAGCTCATCATCAGTATTCCACCCTTGAAATGACAATTGTCTAGTCTAGCTGCCATTAGTAGGTGTGTCTGTGAGCTCTAATAAGTCAGGCTAGTAGATTGACTTGTTTTAGTTTATCATGGTTGAGTCATATAACCTAGGTTATCTCAACTAGTGTTGATCGAGACTGTGAAGATACTAAAAATGGTTGAAGAATATTGAAAGAGGAGAAGAGCATCTAGCTCCACCTCAACTTGCTCCATCTTTTCCTTTCCTTTCTTGTAGAATTTCTTTCATGGTATCAAAGTAGCCTAATATGCTATCATGCTCGTGACATTGGTAAAGTGCAAATGCTATAGAAGCCTTGCTGAGGTAGGATGTGTAGAGGATAATGACGTAATGGAGTACAGTTGGTGAGTTGTGTGACTAAGTGTTGAGTTATCTCTATTAATAGAAGTATGCAAAATCAGTAGCATTGATCGAGAGCAGCAAAAACGTGGACTTCTTGCTCAGTATGGACAATGTCTAGACTGCCAGATCAGCATGGCAGTGGATCAGTCATTGAATGAGCTGCCTTGCTTCAAAGAGCAGCATGAACCTAAGTGAAAAAGGTGTTTGGAGCATGATAGTAGCAACAAAGTGGAGGACACCAGGAGTTGCACCCTATTTAGTGTGAACAATAGAGAGGCCCAAACTTACTTGGTTATGGTGGATGATCAAAGAGGGTATCACCTCTGTATCAGTTTGGAGCATGAATGATTGAGTGTTTTTAAAGTCCAAAGAGAGCATTAGGAATCAATTGGATAGCAAGGAAATTTTGTGGAAAATTTTGTCTTAGAGATTGTATCTCATTTTGTAGGTTCTGTGAGCTTGGACAGTAGGCTATCAACATTCAGGCATGTTTTAAGATCACCTGGCTCAACATGAAATGCAGCTAATGCCCTTCTTTGCATTTGGAATGACTAAGTCATCCATTTTTGATGGATGGAATACTTGTAGAGAGTATGATGTCTGAGTAAAGCACTCACAGGCATGTTAGCAATTTTGTGATAAATATGAATGTATTTGAGCAGTGAGTTGTGGAGGAACATTGAGTACCTATTCCATGCATGTGTTGGTGGACCTTGTGCAGTCATATAAGCTAAAATATCTAAAATTCCAAAATTGAACATCTGTGTGGAGCTCAGGTTGCTGTTATTGATGTTGGTATGGTGTTAAGTGGTCAGTGATAAACCCATGCATATTCAAGAGCATTGTAGGCTCAAGCTTGGCTTATATGAGGCTGGTTTGACAGATTGTTGACTTTTTATAATCTAATTGGACTGGAGGTTGAAAATGTATGAGTAGTGATACTTATACACATGTATTGAGGTTCAGTGAAGGTGATATATGTCTATGATATCATTGAGATGATTGGGCTTTGTCACAAATTGCTTATCTATTCACTGCTAGGACAACTTGGTTGCAAAATGATTATGCAGAAGATAATGCCTACAATGGTATGATATTATTCATGGGTGTCATGCCAAATGTTTAGTGATGCAAAGTAGGGTATTAAGCTAATATACTACTAGTACAATCTACTAGTACAATAGAGACATTAGTGCAGTTACTTGGAACCAGAACTATCTTAGTTGAGAGAAAGCATACTTATGCTATGCAATTGGGATTCTAAAATATCCTTGATGTATTGACAGTTGCTTGATGACTAAAATGAGCTGAACTAAAATAAGTTCGGAAAGTATGAGTATTTCATGAATATATGCAAGCAATGTCTCATTAAAAATACTATTGGGTGCATGCTGGAGTTAGGCTTTAATACTTAAAAGACTGAATTGAGTTACTTCAGTGTTGTAGATATGGCAAATTCTAAGAGGGGTGATAATGTCACACAAATAGTGGGTAAGAAGTTAGACAACAATAACTATGCTATTTGGAAATTCAGAATGGAGAATTGTCTCATTGGAAAAGGCTACCGGGACCTAATATGCACAGGTGTGGAAGTTTAACCTAAGCTTGTCAAAAAGAATGCAATGATCAACTTAGAGCACATCATGCATGGATGGAATGAGCCTGAAGAGTGTCGCATTGGATGTCTTTATGTATCTCCGATGCAATGGTCATGTAGATGATAAATTGTAAGTCACTAGAGGATGCTCGGAATATTTTGATGAGATATTATGCCATGACCACTAGTGCACACAAAATCGACCTAAAGAAAAATCTTAACACAATGGATAGGAAAGGGTGGTCCATACATGATTATGTGATTGAGATAAATACCATTGCAAATCAATTGACTCTAATAGGAGCTAATGTAGATGATGAGGATTTGGTAGCTATGACCTTGAATGGTATGGGACATGAATATAAATCTTTTGACATCTCATCTCAGTACGATTTGAGATGCCAAATTTTAATGAGCTTGTGTCTTTTCTCATACACGAAGAGGTCAAATTGGGATTAACTACTAGTTCAAGTAGTTTGAAAGGTAGGGACACAATATTTTATTCAAATCAAAGAGGCTGTGGTAGTTGTGGAAGAGGGTTTGCTCATGGTAGATGAACTCAATAGCATGCATCTCAAAATGTCAATAATTAGTAGGGGCAAAGTGCTAGAGGTGGTGGATACTTTCGAGCAAGGGGGAGATCCAACCATAGAGGTCGAGGATCATGGTAGTAACAATTGATGCATGCAAATACTAACAAGGATAAGGACTATCATCATTATGGTAGGTATGGCCACATTGCCAAAGATTGTTGGAAAAAGAAAGCTAATTAGAAAGGCAATCAATAGGGATACTATGCATGATCGAGTCATGGTGAAGTTGCTTTTGCTAATAGGTTTTTTGTTATGACATATGCCTAGAACCATGCAGATTAAGAAACTAAGATAGATGATGTTTGTTATATTGACTCTTGAGCATCTAGTCATATGAAACCGCATGGTGAATGGTTTATTGATATAGTTTCAGAAAATCATGGATATGTGTGCACAAGAGATGATACTTAGTATAGCATTAAGAATAAGCGTGTGGTTCCCTTGGTCATTCATGATGGGCAAAAGAAAAGCCTACATGATGTAATGCATGGCCCTCTATTACAAATTTTTTTTGTTAGTTTGTTGGAGGACTTTGGCAATGGCTGCAAGCTTGTTACTTGTGGCAATAGACATGGTTGGATATTCACATTAGATGCTGCATTGCCTCAACTGAAATCAGCCATGTTTGCACATGGTTAGGGCAGTATTAGATATCTTGAGATATGACATAAAAGGATTGGGCATGCAAACATTCAGCGGCTGCATGCTATGCGAAGAAAGTAGCTAGTCATTAGTTTGCCAAAGTTTGCATACACTGAGATAGGTCATGTCTATGATGCCTATCAGTTTGGTAAACACTCTAGATTTCCATTTGTAAAATGCATCTCTTGGAGGCTCCAAGTACTATGTGACATTTATAGATAATTTCAACAGGTATACATAAGTGTATATCTTGAAACACAAGGATGAGGTGTTTGCTTTTTTAAGTACTTCAAGAGGTAGGTTGAAAAGGAGTTTGATTGATTTATCTCATGTTTGAGATGAGATAGTGGTAGGGAATATGTATCTAATGAGTTTCATGCATACTTAGCCAAAAATGGCATTCATAGAGGCAATTCCCATGTAGTTATACTCCACATTAGAATGGAGTGGATGAACAAAAGAACATGGTACTTATGGAGACTTCCCATGCAATACTTAATAAGAAGGACAAACCACTGTATTATTGGGTTGAGGCTTCTATGACAGCAATACATGTGCTGAATCGAACTCTGATTGTTGTCGGCATTCATGAAATGACACCGTCTCAAAAATTGTATGCAGATATAAGCCAGACATTAGTCATTTGAAAATTTTTAGTTGCATTGAATATGTCCATATCCTAGATGAAAAGAGAAGGAATTTGGATCCTAAGGAGCATAAGAGTGTGTTCATTGCTTATGCTCAGGAATGGAAAGCCTACAAATGCTTTGATCCATCTACATGGACAACATTATTTAACAGAGTTGTCATCTTTGATGAAATGGCTTCTTGGTATGCATCCTCCATTGCTATCCCTACTGATATGTCTTCAGACCATGGATCTACTATCTCTCAATAATAGAGTACTACTATGTTTGGGCCTACAAGTGATGTATCTCCTAGTGTATCTCTGTGGACTAGTAGATTGCACAGTTATGCATCACCATCCACTGATAGCACTATATCAATGAGGGGGAGAAATGATGTAAAAAGTAGAGGATAATAAAAAGTTTTTGATAATGTGTTTGGCATGATAACTCCTGGCATATTGACTTTTGGAGTCTGGACAGTGAACTTGGAATTTCATTTGTGTATACTCCTAGTATTAAGTAGAGTAGATATGTTTTGCCTCATGAAAGAGGGGAATCAAGCATCGCATTGTAGTTGAGACGCTTGTAGAAGGTGACATGCCTAGTTGATAGATTCACGTATAGTAGTGGATATTTTGTGAATCATTATGCATACATAAACAAAGTCACGGAGTATAAAGAACTCGCTACATTTGGTGAAGCTATCTTGGATAAGAATTGATGCAAGGCAATGGATGAGAAAATGATTGCATTGGTAGGAAATTGAACTTGGGAGCTAGTTGCTTTAACTAAAGGCAAGAGGACTATTGGCTGTAAATAGGTGTATAAAGTTAAATGCAAGTTTGATGGTAGCATTGAAAGATACAAGGCCAGGTTGGTAGCAAAAGGGTATACTCAACAATATGGTTTAGACTATGAGGAAACATTCAGCCCATTTTCCAAGATGGCAACCATCAGAACTGTAATCGCTTTGGTTGTTGTAGCAAAGGGCTAGAAATTATAGCAAATGGACATGAAGAATGCATTCTTGAGAATGATGACCTAGAAGAAGAGGTATTGATGGATTAGATTGAAGGGTTCATACATCCACAATATCGAGGGTTCATACATCCACAATATCAAGATTATATCTATAAATTGAAAAAACCTCTCTATGGACATGAACAAGCTCCAAGAGCTTGACATGAATGCATTAGTAGTTTTTTGCAGAGTCTTGGCTTTATAGTTGGTAGAGCTTATCATAGTTTATTTACCAAAAAGACCAATGCAAGCTTAGTTGTGCTAGTCATGTTACAGGTGATGATGACATTGGAATACAAGATGTGATGACGATGTTGAAAACTAAATTTGACATGAAAGGTTTGGGCGAGTTGAAGTTATTATTGGGAATTGAAGTGGTAAATTTAGCCAATGGACTTTGACTAATGCAGAGACAATATGCATTGGAAATGTTGAAGAAGTATGGCATGAGAGATTCTAAGCCACTTGAGACTCCATTGGATTAGAATATCAAATTGTATGCAAACACTGGAGTTGAAATTGCAAATGTTACCATGTATAGGCAGATGGTGGGAAGTCTAATATACTTAACCTATCAATCAATTTATGTAGAAGCCCAAGAAACCTCATTTGGATGTAGTGAGAAGGATCATGTGTTATGTTGAGGCAATGATAGACTATGCATTTTTTTATGTGAGAGAGAAGGACCTGAAGCTCATGTGATACACTGGTACAGATTGGGCATGATGTTCTCATGATAGATGGTCTACTAGTAGCTATGCATTCATCCTTAGTAGTGGGATGATTAGTTGGAGTAGCAAGAAGCAACTGGCAGTCGCACATCTAGTACTACAGAGGTGCTAGTTAGCACCTTGTAAGATTGCTTGGTTTGTTGAAGTTGATGGATATGCACACAGAGGCTCTAGTGGCATTATACTATGATAATATGAGTATTCTACTACTAGCTACAAACCCTGTTTGTCATGCCAGAACAAAATATATAGTGGTACACTATCAATTCATACGGGAAATGGTACTTGCAGGAAAGGTGGATCTCTTGCATGTCAAGATAGATGATCAAATAGTTGATATCTTTACCAAGTCATTAGGTAAAGATAAGTTTAGTCACTTTAGACATCTACTTGGACTACACTATCCTTCTTGAGCTTAAGGGGCAGTGTTGAGAGAATCAAGCTCATCATTAATATTCTAGCCCCAAAATGACAGTTGTCTAGTCTAGTTGTCACTAGCAAGTGTGTGAGAGCTCTAATAAGTTAGGCTAGTAGATTGACTTATTTTAGTTGATCATGGTTGCGTTGTATAACCTAGGTTATCTCATTATGTTGAGTGAGACTATACAGATACTAAAAATGGTTGAAGAATAATGAAAGAGGAGAAGAGCATGTTGCTTCACCTCTACTTGCTCCATCTCCATCTTTCCTTGCTTGCAGGCTTTCTTTCATGGAGAGACAGACTGAGTATACATTAAAATAAATGACCATGTAGAAGACATATTTACAAAATCATTAGGGGTGAAGTTTGACTATTTTATAAGTGCATTTGGAGTATTATATCTACAAGTTCATTCTGAACTTGAAGGGAAAATTTGAGAAATATCTCATATGTTATGCTCCTATCCTATGTATGCATAAAATAAAGTAAGATTGTGTGTAGAGTGACTTAAAAGGTCGAAAGAGTATCTATCCACTTTGAGAGATACTCATTGTAGATGTGTGGAATAATGGAAGAAAGAGAATAATTTAGAATGAAGAAGAAGAAGAT
Source organism: Lygodium microphyllum (assembly GCF_053477565.2). Taxonomy (NCBI): domain Eukaryota; kingdom Viridiplantae; phylum Streptophyta; class Polypodiopsida; order Schizaeales; family Lygodiaceae; genus Lygodium; species Lygodium microphyllum. The sequence continues at coordinate 70,887,033 of NC_141142.1, forward strand.
GGATTGAGCCCAATCTAGTGCTTTGCTCCGTTTTGTTGTGCATCTATTTCAATTCTTGTCAAAATAGAACACTTGGTGCATTGCAATTGCAAATAGGATAAAATTGAGTAAATTATCATTGGTACATACTTTTTCAATTATAAAATCCTTAAATAGGGATCCATTAAAAACTAGTTGAGCAAGAGGCTCATTAGTTTGAAGAAAATGGAGATTTACAATCTTTGGTCGAGTCCCACATTTTTTGTCAACCTCTTAATGTAGTACCATTTCATCTTATCAAAGTATTTTCAACATGCATTTACAAGAGCACAACCTTCTTTCCCTGATCTTCTTTTCACATCCATTTGCAAGAGGACAACCTTCTTCCTTGATCCTCTTTCCTATTCCATAGCCGTCAAAATATTTTGAATGTTTTACAATATTAATCTTCCTTTAAAAAAACTAAATTGATGCTAGTTAATGTGCTTCTACATGAGCAATCTCATCCTTGTGCCATTTCTTTGGTTAATTTTTATACAATGCAGCCATCAATGATATGGGTCTCTAGTGGCCCATCCTAGTATATCACTACTATTTAGGCATCAATGGGAGCTATGCTTTAGCCTAGTATTTATTGACCATAGTGCATGTTGTCCTCTTCATGTCTTGCTAGAAACATGGGAAGATTTCCACAATTAATCCATTGTATCCAAACAAAATTTCCTCGCCTAGATTTTTTAGTGCTCCTAGTAGTTCTTCCTTCATGAATCCTTTTCATAGCACAATACTTTCCTACTCTTCCACCAGTCTTTGGATTAATTTGAGCATTAAAGTCATTGTTTCTTACTTGTCATTGCTTACAGATAGGCCGCATTGGATGTAGAGTCCTTCAAAATGATTTTAACATTCTTAGATTTGAAATAGTTTGAAATGAGAGAAAGTTGAACCTTTGTGTGTGTTGCATCAGTGTAGCAGTGTGGCCCAATGTAACTAATCTCAGACTATAGCTCTCTTGAAAGGACGTGCAAGTCCACAATTGTCCTTGCAAGGTATGCTATCTTTGCCAAAGGATCCTCCATGTTGTGGCTCCTAACCACATGCATTCTCCTTCATGCAAGCATCATCAAGAACTACTATCGACTATTGCGTTGGCTTAGCATCCCTACTTTGTCTTTTTCTACTCTATTTAGTTCCACAATGATGCTCATTATCATACACAACCTACGTTATGAAAGTATGTATAAATGTGGATTTGATGAAATAAGCATAAAACATGTCAAACTGTCAAGTCACCTTCTGCACCACCAAAGATGAAGTTCATGTTGAGTATGGCTTGAATTTTGAAGGCCTAAACCCATATCATCTTTTCAAGCATGATGTGCCCCCAAACTTGTGAGGTTGAGTGTGTTGAAAGAGGGTTACAATGGCAAAGATCTGGTGATAACTTGCTTGATTCGAAATGACCTTAAGAGCCATGCGAAGACATTGTACAACCATGTCTATCAAGAAGTAAATGTGATAAATGGGTAGCTAAGTATGGCATTTAACATATGTGTAGCTATGGAGTTTGGAGTGCAAAAGTGAAACAACTTGAAGCAGAAGTATCCCATTGCATGGGCTATTTTTGTAGAGGATGTTGTCAACTTGTCAAAAAAGAAATCAAACATAGAAGGAAAAAAATTTCTTAGCATGAAGATGTCAAGTAGCTAGGTAAATAGGGGATTGAGTACACCCTTAGTTCACTAGTTGATGAGGTAGCAGACTAGCTAGCTCATTATGTCCTTCCAAGTCCTACCTTAATAGCCATGCTAGTTAACTACTAGACTAAGTACTTGGATGATGGTGCTATTCCTAGTTGGTTGAACCTAAGTACCTAGATAATAGTGCCATATGACCTAGTCAATTAAGTAGCCTTCTCACTAGGAAGTCATTTAAGCAACCTAGTTAGTTAAGTAATCTCCAAGTTTAGATGAGCTAAGTAACCAAGTCGTTATTTTAACAGTAAATTCATGTAGTGTGTTACGAGTGTGAGAACATGGGTAACTAGGTTGTAGCTCATGATTTTTAAGCATGTGTTAGAATAACTATTTAATAGGCCATTGCTACACTGATCACACCTCATTTTCATTATTTTGGTAACTTGTAAACTTGGGACTTATGTGTGTTTTTTTGCAATAAAAAACATGGTATATGTGGCATGGGGAATCTACAAGTGGAGAGCTAGTTCACAGGGAAATAGATTATCTTACGAAAGGTAACATAATAAAATAATCAAATTGAACTATGGGCATGATCTTGTATGCACACATAAATGATTTGCTATTGGCAGATTCCCACTTCTCCCAAGTTGCATCTATGCATTATGCCACAAAGTTATATGTGGAGGATGAGGTTTTGGTCATGTTTTGGTGGACATTAAAAAAGAAGTAGGTTTTGTGTATAAGGACCAAGCACTAAGGAGCCCTATAAATAGAACACCCACGTTAAAGGCTAGAAACAAAGATAAAGAAAGCCATGTGAGCTATGGAAGGTCACCTACAAGAGGAAAGGTGTCTTCATTAGAGCTAGCAAATCCACGAGGTAATAACATTTAGAGTGTACTTGCTTGCACAACCAAACCTTGGTTTTGTTGCTTCTCATTGATGTCTTTGATAAATTAGCATCTATGACCTTTGAAAATGATGGAATGGAAGATGGCAATGCTAGAGACAATGGTTTGGATTGCTAGAAGATAGGCATAGGAACCCACTGTAAGCAAGGGTGTATGAGGGCAGATGGGTGTAAATAGCCTGAGGGGCAGGGAAAACTCTAACTCTAGCTTGGCAGAGGCTATATAAACAACCTATGGGTCACTATCATGTGTGGGAGAGTGTAATCAGAGCCTCCTTTGATCTTCTTAGCTTCCTCAAATCTCAGCTCCACTAAGTGCACAAAAGAACTCCATCTTTCATCCATCTTCTTCACCTCCATAGCCTGTTTTTTGAACCCCCTGACCTTGGTGGACTAGTTGCAAGAAAAGGAGGGCATTTCAGCTCCTACCATCTTCTACAAACCTTCTCTCCACCTCAAGGCACAGATGTGTGGCACTTCAAAATGTGACATTGGGCATCAACAAGCACGACATTGCGTTCTGTGTCAGAACGACGCAGTTTTGGGCAGGCGGCCAATTCGTATTGTAGCACGGGCTGTGGGAGATGCAATGAAGGCGGCCACTATAGGGATTTTGTAGCCCCCTTAGTGGGCCATCTCCTCCTAAGAGGGATTTGGGAAATTTGACCTCTATTGGTTGCTAGAAGCCAAACCCTAACTGACAGTTTCCTGGCAGCCATAGCCAGGAAGCTTCAAGCTTCTTCAACTTTCAAATTTCTCAATATGTGGTCATTAACAATGATTTTAATCACCGAGTTAACACCTTATGATTCAGTTACTAATATGGGAACCTAATCTCAGAGGTTAATGCACTTGAAAAGTCGTCATCAAGCTTATCAAGACTGACATTTACCATCTCTAGCAACATGAGCTACATATGAGTGCTTGTAAGCACTAAGGCACATTGCTTAATCATCATTGCTGCTAATACTTACATAATTTGAATGTTTTCATCAGGAAATTAAAACAACTAAGTACCTTGCTTCAAGTTGTAAGGCTATGTGTACAACTATAAATACATAGACCATCATACACTAGAAGTGTATTGCATGTCTTGAGTGATTTTTTCTTAAGTACATTGGTCAATGAAATTAGAGGGATGAGTGTCATTGAACTCTCCTTGGAATCATCAACAACAAGTATTGAAATGAAAGACCGTCCTTGTCCAACATAAGGGTCATCCACTGAGCCATACCATAAGGAGCCTGAAGTCCAGTCTAGGTTCAAATCATTGAAGCCTAAAAAGACCATTAAACCTCGGAAGAAGATTGCTCATAAGAAAGGACCACCAAAGTCATATTTTGAAATATTACATATGTATGATTTTCAGCCTTTCTCCTCATTACAACTTTGATTTTCTTTCGCATTTAGTGGCAAAGCTTGTAAGGGACTAGACATTGCCCTTGTTCTAGCAAGTGGTAAGACCTTCCCAATGGCCACAACATATGCTGATGTCCATCCTCAAATTCAAAAATTTGATGGCAAAGATTTCCACCCATGGCAGGTACTTATCAAGTACAAGATGATGGAGAGAGGGTATTGGCCTCTCATTCAAGGCACTAGAGCTGTTAACTCTGCAAATCTGGTTGATATAGAGGATGATCAACATGCCCAGGCAATCATCATGTTACACTTAGATGGGTCATTGATTCATCATGTTGATCAACTAAATACTGCTAAATAAAAATGGGATGAGCTTGAAAAGCTCTATGGAGATACTGGTAAAAAGACTAAAATCTTCCTTAAAATTGAATTCTTTAACTTGGAATATCGATCAGGAGAAGACTTGGGAAAATTCATCTCTCACATGAAGGGACTTATGGCACAGCTTGCCTTAGTACAAGCTCCAATACATGAAGAAGATGCTATTGCTATTCTCCTAAAAGCTATAAAAAAGGTGTTTCCTACCCTTATAACCACTCTTACCAACATTCTAGATCCTACATTGGCAAGTACCATCCAATCCTGTTTGGATGAAGAAAAGAGGAACCACAAAGAAGGCAGTACTAGTCATGCATCTTCAACTTCCCATGATCAAGTATTGGTACATACAGTTCTCACTAGATGTTATTTTTGTAAGAAAAATGACATCTTGTAAACAACTGTTGGAAGAAGTATCCCGAGAAAATGAAATGTAACAAATGCAAGAAGACATGGCATATCACTAGTAAATGCCCTAAAATTCTTGATGTACCCAAAGAACTGGTGGTCAATTATGCCTCCAATCCATCTGAAGATCAACTTTTTTGAGTTTTTAAACCATCTACCTAAAAACACTCTTATAGCCTCATTTATAAAGGCATCCCGATTGTTTAAGGGGGGGGACATCTTACATGCATTGTAATCCAATGCCTTGGCATTGAGGGGGGGTGTTAGAAGATAGGCATAGGAATCCACTGTAAGCAAGGGTGTATGAGGGCAGATGGGTGTGAATAGCCTTGGGGGTAGGACCCTAGCTTGGAAAATGCTATATAAACATCCTATGGGTCACTATCATGTGTGGGAGAGTGTACCCAAGTTGTACTTGTAAGCAACTTAGTAAACAAGATATTAATCTTGTACTTTGAGCTCTCTTCTCCCTCTTCTTGTGCACACATTCCAATGCTGCAACTCTGCTTCCTCACATGGATTTCCCTCTAAGGTCTTTATGGAGGTCAACAAGAAGAAGTGCCAAAAGGAAATTCTTTATTCCTTAATGAATATTAATAGTGATTATTTAGTTATGGATGTTTAACAATTTTGATGTGCATCTACATGCTCTAGTGCTAATTCAAAGGAAGTGAGGAAATCCCTGAGATTTGTTGGAAGGAGTTGCAGGCACTCACGAGAATGCATGAGGTCTATCATCTTGGTTTCCGCCGAGAGTCCATCCCATAAACGAAAGGTACTGACCGTCCCTACACAAGGATCAACCTGTAAGCTTGGGGTCCTAATTTGTCAACAACTGAGGTCTCGATACATTAGTTAGCTCCATCAGAGGTGTCCCACAAGGGCTTCTCGTGTTGTCTAACTGGAGCGATCGTAGTTACCCTTGGTTGATGGAGTGCAATGCTTTTTTCTAGTAACTAGTTAGGATTCAGAGAACCCTAATGGAGTTTTGGCATAGTCGCCTTACCTTTCCCCTAAGATAATTTTTTATTAGGATTATAAGACCTAACCCTAGGTAAGTCAACGCTCGAATTTACCTAATTTTTCCCAATTAACATTTAGTTCCATCTATTGAGAGAAGCTCCCCGCTTACTAGGATGACCCATCTGTAGGATGGATCCATCAGGGATCTCACCCACCCGCTTCCCACAAATGGTTTTCTTTATTTTTCTAGTTACCTATCACATTAAGTTATGACATATAAAAGCAGCTTTGTTAATCAACTCGTTATCACAGGTTCCTTCACATAATTTTAGGGCACAACACAAAGATAGAGAAAATAGTCTTTTGGCAAAACATGTTTCACAAAGTTATTTACAATGATTTTCCCCTTCTGCCTATGCAAAAGATAAACCTTCATTCACTGGAAAATCCCTTCTATTTGCACAGAAGAAAAGAAAGCCTCCAAGATTTCCATCCCTTCACTAGTACTGGGGACTCCACGATCTCATCCTGATTTGTGTGAGGGTCAGGTAGTTCCTAGGAGCGATCAAGAGATTTACGGCCAAAGCCCCCCTGGCACTCCCGCCTTCTCCTACCTAACGGATATTCACTGCGCAACCTCTCACTATCAAGGTCAGTCCAAAGCTCCTCGCAACAGTACAAAACAACCCCCCTTGGAGCAGGGTTTTGTGTCTAGCCATGGGGGTGGCATAGCATAATCTTTCCTCTTATTATTCTGATTATATATTTACAATCAGATCTAACTGCTACAAGCACAATCAATCTTTCATATGCAACCATCAATGCGTGCACAAATCAAAAAGAAACAACAACAAGTGTTTCTATCATAGGAAGCAACCCCACCAAAATCTAGGGTTTCTCTTTTAAGGTCCCACCGTATTCTTAGGGTTTTGCTTCCTACTTGCAACTCTTTTTCAGGATCCGCAAGTTATTTCACGAATCTGATTAATTATGGGAAGTCTATTTTATCTTTATGAAAAATCTAGTATTTCTGCCCTAAAAGATAATATGAGCATTTATACCTATGGTAGGTAATTCATGCGATGCCCTACCCTAACCCCCATGCTTAATAGGAATTCAAATGCTTTTCCAAGTCTATGTAGACTTTAGAATTTGTATCGACAAATTTTTATCAATGTCCTACAAGTCCTACAGACTTTCGATATTTATTTAATTTCCTGATGCTAATAGTTTCAAGGTTGTCGAGTATTTCATAGTTGTTTTTTCTTTAACATTCTGGATATTTTAGGTTAGGTTTTGTCGTTGATTCATACGTGGGTCAATCCATGATATTGATGCTCTCGCTAATATAATCATTAATATTAACATTACGTGTATTTTTAGTAAGAAAATAATTTTCATTTTATTCTAGTCATATTCTATGGTTTAATCGATAATGTCTGACCATTTTTTGAACTTTCAAAATTATCTAGAAAGATCAATTTTCTTTTAGCTATGTCCTTAGTGCAACGCTGATTGTTTTTTCTAAAAATTTTATTACTACAAGCAATGCAAAAATCATAAGTGTATTTTTTCTTTAATCTTTCAGATATCAAAGTATATTTTCACACACCTAATTTATACGCGTCTAGTATATATTTTCCTATACAATTTTTTGTCGACTTAATGCATTGATTATTACATGATATCATCTAAATTATTTTCCATAAATTATTATAAAATTCGTGCACATCTATTTATCATTAGTAAAATGAAATAAAAATAGACACTTTTAGGGAAATTTTATAAAATATTTCCCTTCTTAATAACGTCTACAATTTTTCTGTTATTATGATCACATGTTTCTTTAACTAAATAACAATAAATATTGTGAAATAAGCCATAATTAAAATAGATTATTAATTATAGACATATAATCCTTTTTCAAGTGAAAGATTATTTTTATTTAATATTTATTTATTATATTACCTAGGTTATTTTCTTACGCGACAGTTTATATACATTTTCATTAGAATGTGTTTATAATCGTTTAAAGCCAAATAAAGTGATAAGCCTATAAAATATTAATTGTTTCCAAACCGAAGAGATGTTACCTCTCTCAGGTTTGCTATGACAGGGATCTCACCAATTCCTACCGCATTATTTTCTTCATCGGTTGTGTTTCTTGCTTCCCTTCTTTCAAATGTGCTTTTTGAATTTCTGTGACCTCATGGAGCCATCGCATGTCTGGTGAAATTGACATGGAGTTTAGGGAGAGTTGGTGGTCATCTAGAAAAATATTGCCTGCATTTTGCTTAGTAATATGGTTGTATGGGACGAATGCGTAACAAGGGGTAGAGAAAATGAAAATTAGGTAGAAGGGGAGAGGGAGTATTTTCCTCTTTCGAGGTGGCTCAAATCTTCAATGGATAAGAGAAGTAAATAAAATTTTCCATCATCAGGAGGTCCTCCTTCTTGCTCTCTTTGTGAAGAAGAGGGGGTGTATTTATAGGCATGAAGGGGAGTATGCAGGCGACTAATTCATTTGGCTACTTGTGTCAAGAGCCAATTGAGCTTTGTTAAATATTCATTTTGATTGCTTACCTATTGGATGCTTTCTCTCTCTCTAGGCATAAAAAACGTAATGTATTTTGGCCTATCTTTTTAAAAACATATTTTTCTCTTCAAAACGACTTTATTTGGTGGTTTTTGGCCTAGTTACTTCATGACTTATGTAGTATCCTCGAGGGGTCTACTAGGGTTTACCGTATGGTACCACGTGAGTATAAGGGAGGGGGGTTATTTAAGGGAAGGAATGTACATTTTATAAGGTAAGGTCCCATAAATAGGGGTAGATAAGGAGTATTTTCATATATTTCTTGCATGCAGTTGACGTCTCCTTATTACTACTAGTGAATCCCCCGTGTATAGTATATAAAGTCATGTCGTACTCTTTGGTACTTAACTTAATCAATATCATGTTCGTTCTTGAACATGTTCTTTATCTACAGATTGAGACTTTTGCGAATTTCCTTGTGGTTATGAAATCAATGCGATCCTCGACACATTAAATGGAATCGGGAATGTCAAATCAAATATAATGCGAAAAATTTTATATGATCAAGTCGTCTTAATATTATTTACGAGGCGTCTTTGCTTTTTGTTGGCTGGGAAATTTAGGTGTCTTCTCATGTTGGATTGTGGAATTGATTTAATGAGAGACTCGATATCAAGAAAATTACATGTGGTCACTTATGTGACAACTTAACGAGTAATATTTAATATGCCTCAAGCTCGAATTCGTTTCTTGATATGAAGCGCTGTGGTGGGAATATTATAGGTTCCACTGTTGTTGTTGAGTTGCCATTAGGGAAACTATTTGAGGCTACTATTATTGTGGTTAAACCATCATTTGAGGTATTGTTATTTGCAACTATTGTGGATTCAATGCACTGTACTGTGGCACCATTTGCATCTGAGGATAGAGGTAGGGAACAGTCCTTGGGATTACATTTGATAGATATACCATTCTTGGCATGCAAGGAGATAAAACTCCTCTTCTTGAGGTCATTGACAGCCTTGCTTCAACTTCAATCATGGAGTCTTGCACCTTTCACTATAGCTTATAGGTTGATTGGTCTTCTCAATTCCACAAACTTACAAACTTTTGATTGTAAGCCTCTAAGAAAAACTCCCTTCTGGATGCTTTCATCCAAGTGATGGTTGGTCTATCTTTTTAATATGGTTTTTATTCTAGAGACATACACTTTCACTTATTCACGAGAGGACTAACTTAAGTTCATGAACTCCTCTTGCATCCACTCTTCAAAACCTTCCCACCTAAATTTAATAAGGAAGACTAACTTCAGGTCATCCCATACGCCAAAAGTTCTTGCTGCTTGTCTCTCATACCCATGAAACACTGCGCCTTTGAAAGTGGCAGGGAGTATCACCAACCAATGCTCGAGGGTTCTAGCATTATTAGTTACATACACTACCATGAACTCAGTTACATGAAGATCAAGGTCTTCATTGTACTCTCACTTAAAGATGGGTAACAAAACTACATTCATTGGCCTGTCATGGATATTTCCAAGATGGATCTAACTAGGAAGGGGACCTTGAGTCACCATAGGGACTTTCGTAAAGAGTGCCGCAAGGGCATCAAAGGAGGCTTCTACTACTAGCTTGTTATTGGCTTTGATTTTTTATTTCTCTCTTCTCACATACCTTTGGTCTCATTCTAATTCTTGCCTTTTGATGGTGTCATTCATCAGGGAGTTAGCTCCACCCAGTTTGTCTATACTTAACATAAGAGAATGAGAAGGGCTTCAATCTCTAGAGGACTCTCTTTGCCAACATTTCTTCTACTCCCTTCTTTTCAATGTCTCTAAATTCTTCTTTCATTCCACTACAAACGGAAAGATATTCAGTTTTGAATGTATCAAAATTCATTCTTCAGAGGATCGCCATAGTACCATTGTCTTGATAATACCAACTTTGAAGGGTTTCAATAGCATAGGTTGTGAAGAACACTCTGTCTACTACCTTCCAATTGGGTTGCCAATTGTCAATGCACCAAGCATCCTATGCATCTTATTGTTGAGCATCCACAAACAGGTTCCAACTCTTCTTCTTCTTGTTCTTGTGAACTTCAACTAACCACAACTCTTGAAGCATCTTCACAATCTCCCAATTGATGAGGTTTGGAAATTCCACAATGAAGGCTAAATCTCCCATGGATGATCATTCTCACTATTTTTTCTTCTCCTCTCAATTTTGTGAAAAATAATTAACTATTGTGATACAACTCCTTGTAGCTTCAGAAGATAGTGGAATTGGTTTGTCACATATAGGGTCTGCATCAAGATAGTGACATGCTTCTGAGGGATGCACTTCTTATAGAAAGTGACTTTGGCAATGAAGATCTCCAATTCTTTCACAGTTGCAGGGATTCTCCAATCTTCCATTGCTTTTTTATCTTTCCAATAGTGCCACTTCTTCCATTTTCAATTTTTATTCATGCTGATTGATGGCAGTTTTCCTCCGTTGTTGTGCACAAAAAACATGGAGACCCAAGAGGAACACCAAGCAAATGGCAATGAAGATCTCCAATTCTTTCACAATTGCAAGGATTCTCCAATCTTCCATTGCTTTTCTTCCTTTCCAATAGTGCCACTTCTTCCATTTTCAGCCTCTATTCATCCTTATTGATGGCAGTTTTCCTCAGTTGTTGTGCACCAAAAACATGGAGACCTAAGAGGAACACCAAGAAAAATGAGGAATCTACTACAAGAAAATCTATCTTGTATCATCAACAAGCATGTGAGTCATATTTTAATCAACCACAAGAAGAAAAACAACACCAATCTTCTCAAATCTTCACGCAGCATCATATAACAATTCTCCCACGAATTTACCACAATAGAACGTCAACAAATTCTTCATATTATTCATAGAAACCATCAAATAATAGGAAAATACAAAAGAATTCTCCACTTTCAATGGAAATCATCACATAGATTTCATCTTCAGTGTCTTCATAGTCTTCATAGTCTCTCTCGCGTAGATACAATGTTTCTCATAGCAAATCGACTATCTCTCACACTCTATCTCTCTCACATACACTCTCTCAAAATAATACATCGGAATAATGAAGAATAACACTCTATAATCCCTCTTTGGTTGTGGATACCTCTTCCAAGAGATATGTCTATATGAAGAGTCACCAGATCCACTACAATGTCCTTTCGTAGCTCAACAATGTCATTGTCACTTCAGTCTTTACTTGAGTCTTCAACAGCTACTTCTTCTGCTTCTTTGAGCTATTTTGAACTTTTATTCATCTCTTCCCAAGGTTAGAAAACTTTCCCAAGCTAGAAATTCATCCCGCAGAACACTTAAAGAGGTATATAGAATGAAAACACAATAGAAGCAGAGGCTCTACAAAAGCTTAACATAAGGTCTACAATGCCATACACAAGGTCATTAAAAAGCATTCACGTCAACCAAAACCATCAAGAATTGATCAATAAGCTTCAAAACACCCTTAAAATCCATCAATTATCATTCCAACCTCTCATACAGAAAGAAATCACAACAAAACAGAAGCTAAACAGAACCAATCAGAACTTATCACACACTCAACATAACCTTTTAGTACATCATATCTCTACTTAAAAACATCATGAGCTTCTCAAACATGTTCAACCTTATCCAAAAATATCTCAAAAACTTCCAAACCAATAAATTATCATTCAAATCATACAAAAACCACCCAAAAATCCAACAAAAAATAGTTATAAACACAATCATATCAACCGTCAACATCCCAAAGTGTATGTGCAACGAGATGAGTGTATTTTAGGGTGCATCTCTCATAGTGTATGTGCTAATAAGGTTACGTGATATAGCTTCAATGGGCCTTATGGTATGCCATACTCAATGTTGGTGCTACTAAGTGCATCTCCCCTCCCCCCACATGCCATGGTTGTAGTTGTTGAGAGGAAGGGGTATAAGAGGCCCTAGTGCAATGACAATAAAAGATAAAGTGTAGTGAACTATGACCCCCCTCATGTGAGTGAAAAGATTGAGTTAAGAAGACACCTTCCATTCCATTTTTAGCTTCTTCTTCACTCAACCTCCTTTGATCTTGCATTCTATTAGCTCCATCGAGCATTTATAGCTACATTATAAGAAAAAACAAGTGGAGCACAACCTTTTACATTACTATCAAGTAAGCAAAAAAAAAATCATTGTAGGTCTTGTTTGTACACTAAGGAAGAAAAACCTCAACGTGCTTGAGCCTCTATTAGAAGACAATGAGAGTGACTTTGAGGATGATGATAAGCCATTGTATGAAGGACACCATGACATCCTTTTTTATGCTTTGGAGATTGCAGATAATATTTCTATTATTGCAAATAAGAACAATGAGGAAGGCCTAAATTTTTATGTGTTGAAGTGCATTTCACCACATGAACAAATCCCAAACCTAATGATAGTCAACTAGGGAAATGAGATTGCTACAAATACTTATGTGATCAAAGGACATTGGTAAAAGGAAGTGGATAGTGTCCCTTTCATGTTGATGGATTGATATGAAGAAGATTTGATATACAACATTAAGTACATGCTGTCAAGAATTGATTGATGAAAGCATGAAGTGCTACAAGATGTCTACTAACGTATATGAAGCTACTTATAAGAGTGCCATATGATGTGTGATGTTCATTGTGAATGGTACTTGTACAAATGCAACAATAAAATTACACCTGACATGTAAAAAAACTCATGACATGCATTTCACACTTGCATTTTGTGTGCTACATGATGCATATGTGAAACTAATACATGATGATCTTGGGAAAAGGTACATGTTTCTAATGTGCTAACAACACTCATTCATTGATTTCCTTAATGAAAGCATTTCATTGGTCATATAGATTGTCATGTTCCATAGTTTGTGAATTTTGTGCAAGAAGTGTGTAAATAGAGTAGCTTAGAATGCAAGAGCACATTGATCTCTAGTGAAACACAACTTTCCACTCTTATTTTCATTAATTTTTATATTGTACATAAAGTTGCATTCACTTAACATGTTTTGCTAATGGAAATTTTATGGAATAGAAGCTCAAGCTATAGTTTTACACCCTTCACACAACACAAAAGCAACCATTGCTACACAATACTAGTGTATATATACAAATACATAACACAAAAAGGGGGTTCCTTCTATATAAAGTTTAGTCACTATCCGACTCTTTTGTTTCATATAATGCTAGTATATATATACACATACATAACGCAAAAAAGGTGATGACTTCTATGTAAAGATTAGTCACATAAAACTATTTTCTTTCATTTTCAAAACATTCATCGTGCCACCTTCGTATGCACTCTCCTTATATAAGGATGTAGAAATGGGTGAGATGTTGAATACTTAAATCCACACTGAGCCACAAGCAAATGCATAACCATTGATACACATCCCTTCTCGTGTATTTTTCAATCTCTTCTGATTTGTGGTCTTCAATATTTGTTACAATAGCATAAGTTCTAGGACGATTATGTTTATACTTCCACTCACTATCAACCACAAGCATTGTGTTTGGAGGTGTATATCATCCCAAAATGTTTTTAGATCCTAACAAAACACCAGCTTACTTTCCAATGGTTGTTGAATCTCAAACCTTTCCTTGAGTACATAGTCTTATTGAGTGTACACCTTGGCAAATATTTCTCTCTTGGTGCATAATGGAGATTTTATCATGAACATTGCCCTCTCTTGCCTAGCACATGTCAAAGCAGAGATATTGAACCTTTCCAGCTTACTTTCCAATGGTTGTTGAATCTCAAACCTTTCCTCGAGTACATAGTCTTATTGAGTGTACACCTTGGCAAATATTTCTCGCTTGGTGCATAATGGAGATTTTAGCATGAACATTGCCCTCTCTTGTCTAGCACATGTCAAAGCAGAGATATTGAACCTTTCCAAAATCATTCCAAAAATATTTATGCATCCTTTCTTATAGCAAAATTTATGTGAGGCTTTGATGAGACCTTGACAATTCTTAATCCAATAATTTTCCCTCCATGCTAACTTGCTTGCTTTCATTCACTTTAACCAAAAGAAAATAATTCAAATTAACAATCAAAGTAGGTTAGTTCAAATACAGGATTCCCAAGGTTGTTCCATGGCCTATGCCATACAAATTGGATACACACAATAACAACAAAGTCTAGAGGATCCACAACATCATCTTCCATAGAATCTTCCTCACCATGCTTGTCTTCTTGTGGCATGTCTTTGTTGAGTCCACCTACTTCTAACACATCATGTGTAGCAACCACATTATTTTGAGCCTCTGCCAAGATATCTCAAGAATCCAGCAAAGTCGTCTACGATAGTTCCCCGATGAACCACTAAAATGTGCTGCTAGGAAATTGTTAGGTAGGCACATGACATGTGGTATCAGAGCATAATTGAAATAAAAATATCTATGGTTTTTAAGACCAAATGTTCTAAGTAATAATCAACTTGCTAATTGTTAAGGGACAAAATTTGGTAGAATAATGAAGCCTGGAACGACTTCCTTATTTTTCGAGCAATGTAAACATTTGTGCTAAACTCCATGGATGATGAGCGGAGAAGAGAAATAATGAGGATCCTCAATCGCCTATATGATCTATCCCCTATGAATCACGAAAGAAGATGGTTTTGGAATGAGCGTTACTGTTACGTCAAGGCCGATCGATTCTTCAACATGCAGACTAATCTAAAACGCCTTGAATGAATGGAAAATTTAAAATTAGTTGAGGCTTTTATCTTTCGTCCATCCACAAGGAATTCACTTATGATTACTAGTGGTCAGCAGATACATCTAGACTGTTATGTCTATGACAAGGTACTAGAGGTAATCTCAACCACCACGACAGGATTATAATCCAAGGATGTTGCAAGTATCGAGATTATTGTATCCATGGTTTTCCACATCTGCGATTTCCACAATATAGGTTTTTGGACATAGATAGCAACTGGTCTACTTTCTTCTACATGAATGTAACTGATATCCATCCCTGAAAAAGAAAGATATAAAAATATACTGTTTTAAAAATTGTACATAACATCCAGCCTAACCTATCAATGCTGATGTATCTCTACTTGTAAACATCTGCCATTTGTAAATATCCCTTACTTGTAAAAATCATAGCTTATGGCTAATGATAATAAAAGATAACAACGGCTAGATTTTGTAAAAATATTGTGATATTTGGTCCATCATTGTTTTACAAAACTAGCAAGATATGTTAATGTGGAAATGAAGCTGAAAAGTTTAAGTGTTAAACTAATTCGTGAAACTTATGAAAAACCAAGGTGATACATCTATCACTAGTCTGACTGAAATTCAGGAGAAGAAGTATCTCCTTAATGAGCAGGTTAAGCCACCAAACATGGTGTAAATACCAAGGACTTCTATTACTTGGAAAAATCTTAAAGAAGCTATGCGTGGTCGATATTTGCCACTAGCTTATCACAAGCTAAAAATGAATGAGTTCTTTCACTTAAGATAGCTGGGAATAAGCCTGGAGGTATATTACTCAAAGTTTATTTCACTGCTTAAATATGTGCATTCTACAACTATTGCTTAACAAGTGTTTAAGTTTTGTCATGGATTGAATGCTCCTTTGAACACATGGCTTGAATCTATGCAACCACTTTATCTACAAGATACTTTGATTCACACATCACCTCTTGTTCAGGAGATTCAGTCAAAGCCAAGGAATAATAGGCTTTGGAATCAAAACAAAGGGACTTCACGGGGCTATGTTAAGCGAGCCCAAGGTCAGCATTCACTTGGTCAAAGAAAAACAACCAAAACAAATGTAGTCAGAAACTTCATACGTATGGGAAGTAATTCAGGAGTACCAAGGTGTTTCCACTGTAATGAGCTAGGCCACTTTAAAAGACAATGCCCAAATCTTGGCCAAATTCCTCGCCAAGGACAATACTAGAGGTTAGAACCAAGCTTCAATTGCAAAAGGAAAAGCATCTGTTGTAATTCTTAAAGAGCTTGAAGAAGAGGGAAACCCAACTATGGAAGATGGTATGGAGAGGGCATCAGTTCACGCCACCCTCTATAAGAAAGGCCCAAATCACCAAGACGAGGGAGGGCCATATTGGTTGAAGGAATATGATGACATCTTCCCAGAAGAGCTGACTAAATTACCACCTTGAAGAGAGATCACGATCGGACTTGAACCAGGAGCCACTCCAATCACTATAAGAGTTTGTATAAAATATCTATCCTTGAAGTAATTGAGCTGAAAGAGCAACTCAAGTAGTTACTGAATCAAGGATACATTAGATCCAATAATTCACCATGGGGAGCCCCAATACTGTTTCAAAAGAAAAAGAACACAACTCTCTGCCTTTGCATTGATTATCGAGAGGACTAAACCAGGTAGTATCCGATCCCAAGAATAGACGAGCTACTTGATAGGTTGCAAGGGGCAAAAATATTTTCCAAGATTGATCTCAAATTTGGTTATTATCAAATAATGATCAAGGAAGAAGATATCCCCAAAACCGCCTTCAATACCAGATATGGTCATTTTGAATTTCTTGTAATGTCTTTTGATCCCGTGCTATATTTAGCAGATTAATGCATGATATTTTTTGGCCTTATCTTGATGAGTTTGTCCTAGTCTTCTTTGATGATATCCTAACATACTCCAAGAGAGACGAGGACCATGAGCTGCAATTACACATTGTGCTGGACACAACGAGGATGCACAAGGTCTATGCAAAGAAAAAGAAGTGTTCTTTTTCAAAAGACAGATGGAATATCTCGGATTCATAGTATCTGCTGAAGGAACCTTTGTAGACCCAGCCAAAGTTAGAGATGTTCAAGAGTGGAAACCACAAATGATAGTTAAGGAAGTAAGAAGCTTTTTAGGAATTGACTGGATGGTATAGAATTTTCATCAAAAATTACACCCTAATAGCTGCACCTCTCACTAATTTTCTAAAAAAGAAAACTGCTATTGTGTGGATGCCCATTGAGCAAGCTAGTTTTGAGCAGCTCAAGAAATGTTTAGTAACAACACCCATTTTAAAGCTATCTGACTAAGTCAAGAGTTTGAGGTCGTAATAGATGCAAGTTCTCTTGCACTAGGTTGTGTGCTTATGCAGCAAGGTCATCTGATAGCCTATTCATCAGGGAAGCTGAAAATCCATGAGAGGAATTACGTCACCCATGATCTTGAGTTGTTAGTCAGTGGGGACCTCTTGAGGCACTATGGGAAGATCTATAATAGTCTGGTCAACATTTTTCTCTAATGGAATATCAAAATCTCATAGATGTGATTGTTGGATAAGGACCTTTCTTGCAATCTACTTAATCCATGCTCTCACAAGTAAGAAGAGCAAGATGAGGGATTTAACTATTTTCTTATGAGTCAAATTGAAGAGATGGAAGAAAAAGCTTAGATTTGGTTGAAACAACATCTTACTAAATGGATAAATTGGGGGACGAAGTAAAGATATGGCTTGGATATCCCAACCTAGTTGGGTCTGTTGAAAACTAACGAGCTAATCTCATTCCAGGTCCATAAAGGGGACCCATATCTCTATATCTAAGTTGGAAGTAAGTGGCATTAGTCCTTTGGGTAGAGACTCTTTTGATTGTTGATCACCTTCTCAATATTTTATGCAAGGAGACAAAGGGAGACCAAAGCAAATTGGTGGTAAGAACTAGATGTGATTTTGATGAGAAAAGGTACGACAAAGTATAATTTGCCTTGATAACTAAGAAACAAAGAGAAGAGGAGAGAACGATGATTCAAATGATTGTAGGCAAAAAAACAAGTGTGATTTTGGTGGGAAATGTGATAGCAGTATATTTAACCATTCAAAAAGAAAGAATAATGGCTGAAAAGTGACCCCTGATATGAGTTAACATCCTTAGGCATTTAATGACTAACCTCTTAAATGAATAATATATTCTCTCATTAATCATGTTTGAATGGCCAAATTTTGAGGGTTCATTCTTTTAAAACCTCAACTAATTAGCAACTTAATCATTTTCTTACAAGTGTCATTTTTGAAATGGTTTTGGCCCTAAATTTGTCATAGTAGCATTACGTTTTAGTACTTAATTGCACATTCCTTGCTAGATATGCTCTTCAACTTTGAATATTAGATGAAGAAAGCAAGAAATTGGATATTTTTAGAGTCCAATGAATATGGGGACCCATATTCAATATTAAAATTCATATGCCAAATGGGTTGATGGAGAAAGTCTCCATCAACCCATTTGGCATAAGTCTTGTAGTTTATTAAGTGTATGTAAATATCTAGCTCTAATGGGAAGTCTGTGTACAAAGAATTTTAGCTTTCTAATTGAACACAAAAACATGTGTTTGTTTGAATTTTTGCATGATTTGCTATATTTTGATGCTTGCATAACGGTTTTGATTTTTTTTCCAGGTAGAAAAAAGAATAGAGAAGACCCTCATGGTATCTATGACTTTGCATGGATCTTAGATCCATGTATAAATTGATGATAGAATTAAAATAGAACAATGATATTCTATGCTTTTTCATTATATTAGCTTTTGTTTTGTTTGTAAATATTCTTGTTTTCTAAATTTTAGTATTTTGAGGATCGTATTTCCTTTAATTTTTCTAATGATCTTATCTTGGACACTATATATATAAGTTTTTAAGTCTCTCATTCCTTTTTAGAAGTGATATTATCTCGGATCCTATACATAAGTCAATGAGTCTCTCATTCTTATTTTTCATAGTTTGCTTTCTACCTCTCTCTCACCATCCAATAGGTAAGTAATAGTTTGTTTTCATACCTAATGTCACATATCATGCCTATTTATATGTCTTTCCTACCTTCTTGACTTGTGTAGAAGGTCAAAGCCAAAAGTGGCAGTGGATGAAGGTTCCTAAAACAATGACAAGTGGGTGCTTGAGTGTGCAGTGGAGGCATTGTGGCAAGGAGACCAAGAGTGATTGGTGCACCTAGGATGATGGCAACCAAACGATGGAAGGGTGGGTGTGTAAACAACATTGGCCTCTCCACAATGCGGTAGCACCATAGCAATATGATAGCATCGAGGGTAAGTAATAGTGGGCATGGTAGTGGCAATCGTTAGTAGTAGCACCAATTGTGGCCCACATGGCTGTGTGTGCATCATTCATATTTGCACATCTCACCTCTCATTTGATTTGAAGATAATGATTGATCCCTCACCCCACCCTCTGCCTCATGCTTTGTTGATAAATATAGAGGGTATCCCTTACTCATATCTCCATGCAGTTAGGATGAAATCCAATGTCACTCAACTATGTTTCATTGGAGATCCTCTTATATCTGTGATTGCATGGACTCATTGGTGTTTAAGAGGCATACATAGGGAGATAGTTTGCATATCAAAAAGTTCTACTAATACTGGAGGTTTGACACATTGTAGGGATTGAGCATGTAGCAACATGTAGATGATCAATGTACCTAGGGAGACATGGTGGATTCTAGGATGTAAAGCAAATAACAAGATACAACACACTAAAAGAGGTAGATTAGGAACTACATCCACAATTGCTAATGAAGGAACATTGCACCCAGGTGATGGATAGTATGTAGAAACTATCAATTGAGGAATCAGAGGATTTGAACTCAAGGACTTACCACCTTTCCTTAGCCAACTTCCCATCCCAAGGGTGTTGCCACCTTTTCTCAAAGTAGGGCCGCTTAGGACAAGGAATTTCTTCTTTTTCTCCCATAATAATTTGATTTTCTCTTACTTTTTCTTTTTCTTTTTGTTTTCTATTTCTTGATCTCGAGTGTGTTTCCACCTTTTCTCAAAGAATAGGTCAATATGACAAGGACTAAAGTCCTTTTCTTCCATAAGCTCTTTTTTTTTCCTTGGTTCTTTTTAGGAAGGTAATAATACTATTTATCAAAGCCAACCATGCCATGTCTACCAGATGGAAGGAAAAGATAGGAGAATAGTGGTAGGTGCTCAAGATGAAGGGACAGGAGTGTTGTACCATGTTTTCAAAATGAGAAAGATGGTGACTAGTAGCAATGTGGAAAAAATTGACAATTGACACCAAGAGGGAAGTTATAAGCCACTTTGATTATCAAGATCCCCAAGGAGGGAGATTCTTGTTTAGTTGGCATCCATTGATCAGGAAAGGATTGCCAAAGGTGTGTATGGTTTGGAATTGGATAGAGTTATTAAGGTTTAATATGAGTACCTTGTAGGGTCCCATCCAATGTTATTGGGGCTTACAAAAAAACTTACGAAAGTGTGAATCATACATGGAAACTAAATCACCTTCCTTGAATATGTTATGTTGAGAGATGAAGTTGTCATAATAGGATTTACATCGAACCTATGTGGTTTTCAGAGATTGCAATGCCATTCAATAAGTTTCATCAAAGCATTCCAAGTGCAGTAAATGACACTAAAGGGACTCTTTGTCTCCTAGGCATTCCTTAATGACCACTCATAAAGAGGGCAACTCTAGTTTCATAGAAAAGACTTTTTCCATATTATATACTAGTTGGCAGACTTGTTCTAGCTTTGTGGGAGATTCAATATGCCTAGAGGTCCTTTTAAGTTGATCATCCCAATCATGGTGATGTGTTGCAATTGTCCTAGTTAGGATTGAATAAATAATGTAAGTGGGGACTTTGACTTGGCTATTGGTTAGGGATAATAGGGGGTAGATTTCTGATGTCTGATCTTGTAGACCTTTGCTACTAGCTCTTCCATCATCTTGTTAAGAAAATGGGTGCCTTGATCACCTACAAGCTCCAAGGTACTGCCAAACAGGTTGATGATCATATTGAAACAATACCATGCTATTTCCATCATCTTTCTTGAGAGTAATGGCTTTAGACCATGTTGTTAGATAATGAGTGCATGCTAGAATGTATCTACTCTACTACTCCTTCCAGTTGGAGAGTCAATGGGCCATATGAAGTCAATGTCCCATTTCTCAAAGGGCTTTAGAGAAATAATTGGTTGTAGTGGCATGGCATTGGGCTTAGTCAACTTTCCCATTCTCTAATAACAAGAGTCAAAACACTTGTTGTATTCTTATGTAATATAGGCCATTGATAACCTACAAGCAGAGCTTTCCTAGTTATTACTTCTCCTTCAAGTGTCTCTCGGAAACTTTTCAACATAATGCCAATTTCATCTCCTATAACACACCTCTATAACACTTCATTTTTACTTTTCTTGTACATTGTACTACTAATAGGATAGGGGGACTAATTCCAAAAGGAGATTCTTCTTTTCTTTGCCTGAGAGTCTAGGAGTGTATTATTGAGTGGCTAATAGGTTGGCAATATTTTCATACCATGGTATCACAGACTTCACTAAGAATATGAAAACATTAGGAAGGTCCAAATCATTTTACTCCTCTTTTTCACTCTAAATTGGGAATCTATACAATGATGATTGGCCAATACATGGAAGTAACCAAACTTAGTGACCACTTTATAATGAAACTTCTAGAATAAGATTAAGTATGGCATAGTTTGTCCTTTCACATTTGCTTTGTTCATCAAGAAGAACAAAGTCTCATTATCTACATAGAACTTGAAGTGAAATGAAAATAGGTAGTGCATAAATTTCTCCAATGCGAACACCATGGCCAAGCACTCTAACAATGTCACCATGTAGTGTCTCTCCCTACTAGTGACATTGTGGCTTCTATAGTGGATCAATTGATCTAACTTTGAGGACCTTTGCTAGCATGGGGTTGTGTCTAGCCCTTCAACTAATACATCAATGTGCATGTGAAATTCCTTTGTCTAATCAAAAGGTTATACGATAGGAACTTCAATCAAGCATTTTTAGGGTGTTGCAGGTTTCTTCAAATTCAAACATCCACAAAAATTCTACATCTGTCTTAAGAAGCTTGTGCAACAAGATACCTTTGTTGCAAAGTACACAATGAACCTTCTATAGTAGCCTACATAACCCAGAAATCCTAGCACAACTATTTGAGGTTGGTATGTGCTATCATGACTATATTCTTTGTGATCTTCATTGGATCTATTCCAATTTCCTATTCAATGACTATATGTGGCCCAAAAGAACTCCTAAAGAAACTCCAAATTTTTATTTATTAGGATTGAGAGAGAATCCATACTCCCTACAATGATCAAAGCATTGCTGCAAGTGTCCCAAGTGCTTGTTACAGAATAGGAAGAAATAAACAATCTTTTGAAATGTGACCCTCTTCTTTACATTTGTTGCATAGTGGCTTATTTCCCATTGATATTCTCAAACTAGGGAAATTTAGAGAAACATGACATTTTTCTCCACACCAATAACATTCAACTTCAAATCTTTGACCACTACCAGAATATTCTCCTTTGTAACTTTGGGATGGGAATATTCTACGATTAAATTTGGATTTAAAATATCTAGGTTTTGGTCCAATCTCGTGGGTTGTCATTTGACTCGAGCATATTAAATCTTGCTTATTCTTCTTTATTATTTTATTATGTATCTCCTTTAGAGAGCCAATATATTTGCTATGGTTCTTCCTCAAGAAAAATGAACAAAATTTGCCAAGTAGTTGATTTATGGATATATTTTGTGGCAAAATGTCTCACTTGACAGCAAATGAAAGTGCTAATAAATTGGCCTATGGACATGATTGAATCATGTCATATCACTAAAAGAGCACATTATGATGCCTCAAGTGCTAAAGAAAACCGTGCTAAGGCTAGAAATGAGGCTTCTAGAATGTAGCAAATGGGTTCAAAAAGAGCTATGATAGTAAGATGAAGTATGCATTCAATATGAACACATTTTATTATTTAAGAGAGAAAGAGAGTATGTGTATCTATATGAACGATTCTTAAAGTTTAAGCAATATATATTAGGGTATCACTCTATCTTATTCATTGAGTTTTTAGATCTCTTGCTATGTAAGAAAGAAGGGGAGGCCTAAGGTGGTTAGCCTCCTCTCATACCCCCATGTCATGTTCAACTCAATGGAGCATCTACTAGCCCAAATGCAGTCTTGGACACAATAACACTTCACAACATTGCAATGGACTATCCCCTTCTCAATCTAACCTAGCTTTCTCAAGGTGCTCTAAGAGGGGTCCTCCTCATCATCCCCACAAGAAATACAAGTGGGGAGGCCAGGTATAATGGCCCTAAGAGAAACCATGAAGTGTCATTGCTCTTTTGATCTTATTATTAAGCTAGTTTCTTAAGAGCCCTAGGTCATCCTTAAGGACCTTAGGCTATTTAGAGTCCATTTCCTTAGGCTTAACTATATATAGACTTTGTTAGGTCTTTTGCATATAGTTAGTCACGTTTCCATTTACTTTTGTTGCGTGTACACTCACTTAGCTTAAATATTTTCAATTAGCATAATATCCAAAGCATCTCAATATAAAATATCTAGTATGCATGCTTGTTTTTTATCCCTCCATGCTTGGTTTTCTATATCAATCCCTCCCTTTATCAAGTGTCTCCTCCAACTGCTACCATGTTGATCCCTAGCTAGCACCCATTAGCCACATTAGGAAAAATTTGAGGTCTAGAAAATGCCTTCTAAGGTAAAATATTTCCTCAAAAGTTAGGAGCACTGTAATATTTCCGTGCCATTAAAAGTTAGTTGGTTAGTTTAAAAGTTAGTTAGTCAATTAATAAGTTAGTAAGATTACTAACTAAAGACTAACTAAAGGAAAAAATAACGTTCATTAATAACTAACGATTTTTATTTAATTAAAAATATATGTTAAAAAAACGAGAGTCATAATCCGATATTTTTCTCAGATTAACAAGGACCGTAGCCACCCTTCATGGAAGTCACAATGTGAACGAGAGTTATGAGCCATATTAATCACTAGTATTAATGTGTATAGTATGGATGGTCCAAAAATATTAGATTTTTGGGCAAAAACTAGCACATTTTAGATATTTTAGATATTATCCTAAAAAGATATGGAAATTTCTAGATCTAGATGCCATTTAAAAAAAAGGGGCAAGTGATGTTTTAGTTAGTTTTGAAGATTTAATACATAAAAAGAGGGGTTTGCGAAATCATGCATGCCGCAATCGCAGTTTGTAGGTAGTAAACAACACTTCAAACAGGGAGAGAAAGAAGGGGTGATCTGAAAGATTTCTAAGAAAGTGTCTTGGAGTTAAACCCCCCTTTTGGAGCCAATGGAACCATCAGATTTATGATTTGGGCATCAGATCACTAATTTTTCCAAGATCCCATCCACAAAGAGCTTCACTATAAATATGAGGCATGGGGAGGCATAAGGGAGCACAAGGAGACCCCAAGAGGCTGCGAGAGAGAGAGATAGAGAGATACTACTCTAAGAGATTACGAGAAGGAGCTTGAGAGAGAGAGAGAGAGAGAGAGAGAGAGAGAGAGAGAGAGAGAGAGAGAGAGAGAGAGAGAGAGAGAGAGAGAGAGAGAGAGAGAGAGAGAGAGAGAGAGAGAGAGGTTGCGAGGTTCGACTAAGCCATCTTTCTTACGCTCTCCTATCTCGAATCTATTTTTCCTTCTTTATTTCTCGAATCTACTTGCGGACAATGGCCCGCGATAAAAGAATGTCGCATTCAGATGGCAATCCCACAACTAGCAATGGAGCTTCGGGCGAAGGCATCACTATCAACCCAACTGCAGTACTGGTGGTAAGTAATGTATTTCCAAATTGATAGATGTTTGCTTTGATTCTTGTATGAGATATGTTAGGCCCCATACTATGATGCACGAGTATAGGTAATCTTAAAGGATAAATTTCATCACACATATTTGAAAGATGGAGCTTGCAAAGTGCATGTATTAAGGGAAGTTAATTGCACCTAGTTGCATATGGCTTATTCGTTGATAGAGCAATTACAAGGAAGAATCGTTAGGGGTTATGAATGGCATAATCATTAAAAAAAGAATGACATTAAAAATTGTGCATACAAGTGTTAAGTAAATTTTACATAGAATCGCTATTTGATCCCAAGGGGGAGAGCAGATACGCAATGGAAATATTATCGCATCTATTTTTGCATTGTTGGGAAGAATACAATTGGTTTTGTTGGTTGGTCGAACAACATCCTAAACGCTTTTACATTCAACTGGTTGTTGGTTTGTTGTTTGGATGATTATTCCAAGTGCTTGTGATTTATAGTAAATGCATGGCATGGATTTGTGTGATGACAGGTTGTCATGGGAATAAAGGGATGTTTTCTTGGAAAAATGATATTAGGGATGAATTCCTGTGCTTGATTCTTAACTAGATTAACTAAGGAAGGATATTTTGCACAGGGGGTGGATCACCTCCACGATCACACCGCGGATTAACTCGAAGAGGGCGCTGCTCGATTCATGGGCTGAAGGTCGAGGTGAAAAGGCCAAACCACGGGAACGATGTTTCACTCCTAAACAACTTGTGGGTTAGGTGGAGCTTTAGCACCCCTTGCTAGGTCTAGAATGTAGTTGAAGACCTCCGTGGCCCCCAATGTCTGGGCATGTTAGGAGATCCTATTCTAGATAAAGGATAGAATTTGTGGTGCCATGTGATTTGGACCAGTTACTTTTGCGGGGCAGAAGGGATATATAATTTCTCCTGTATGGGCGGGAGACAAAGATTAATGTGAAGATAAGTTAAGGAATTTGTTTGAAATTATTTTACTTTCTCTGTTTTCATGTCTATGTTGTAAGTTACGCGAACAAACCCTATTCACTAAAAGGCTTAATTAATGAAGCTGACTTTAAGTGTCGCACATAAATGTGGTAGGACCTAATTAGAAAACTAAAGTTATTGAGGGAAGCGGGTGGGCTGAACCCCTGATGGGTCTGTCCTATAGTAGGGTGGTCCCAAAGAATTGGGAGGCTTCTCACAAGATTTTACCGTCATTCGACCTTTAGGTATTGTTAGGTTAGAACCCGATTCATGCCATTTTAGGAGACCGAAATGGGACTATGCCCTACGAGTAGAGAGGTTGAGCGGCGCATCCCTCTCGTTTCCCATTCTCTTTGAACCATGTGCGGCATGGGTATCTCTACATAAAGTAGGATGTCTAGAATTCGACACCAGAATACTGTTGGGAGACCTTGATCCCTAGGAGCCCAGATTTCAGGTCGATCCTAGTGGGTTCGCGATCACGAACGTTGCGTTGCGAGGCAGAATCGAGAAAACCTAGGTGACAAATACCGTAACATTCCATGGGAATGCTGAGCAGCGTCACTTAGATTTGTCTCTCGATAGACCACTAAAAGCGTGCCTGGACAACCGATGGGCATGTTACAAGCACATTAAATTTTTTGCAAATAAACTCAAAACTACTTGAAGATTATATTTTTAGAACCTACTCTTCAAGAGCTTTCTGATGATATATGGATTGATAAGGTTTGGAACTAGAACAATGAAGTACTTATGCTAAATAAATACTTAGAAAATAAAGTAAAGCTTACATGATCTATGTGACTAAAGTGGAGGAACCCGAGTCTTTGACTCTCACTACTTCACAAAAATATCTCTTTGATGCATATAAACACTATTTCACAAAAGGCTATCCACCATAGTTGCCATGTTTTAGTGGAGATTTAGATCACAAAATAGAAATCTTTCTTAGAGTTTCTCCTTGGCACAAATCACTTTGCAGACATAGGCCACTATACCAAAACAAAATTCAAAGATAGATCACTAAACTTCTAGAAAAAGTATTGGCTTGGTAAGACCCAAAATTTCCCCCTTTGAATCGCCTATCCTCTTACGTAAGAAGGAAAACAACACATATAATATGTATAGTGGCTATAGGTCTCTCAA
Organism: Lygodium microphyllum; assembly: GCF_053477565.2. Lineage (NCBI taxonomy): Eukaryota > Viridiplantae > Streptophyta > Polypodiopsida > Schizaeales > Lygodiaceae > Lygodium > Lygodium microphyllum. Next base: position 70,914,050 of record NC_141142.1, read on the forward strand.
TAAAGTCATGATAAAAAATATAGATCCTCTCCATGTTTTAACATTTGTTGGTTTGGATAAACTAAAAGTAGCTAGTATTTTTAGTAAAATTGATTTAAAGTTAGGATCACCAAATTAGGATGGATTCCACTAACATAATTAAGACTGATTTCACCATGCAATTTGGTCATTATGAGTTTGTGGGTTGTGGACTTCCATTTAATAAATACACATATAACTTTTTCTCTACTCTCATAAACTAACTTTTTATTGATTATTAACATTTTCTCATTGTTTTCTTTGATGATATCTTAGTACTCAATAAATTAGAAAGTGAACATATGGAATGTATAAAAATTATTTTTGATTTATTGCATCATAACTATATCTATGCTAATCAAGAGTTTTTTAAAAGAAATGAAATAGAGTATCTTGGTTACATTATTTTTGCACAAGTGTAAGGGTTGATCCAAAGAAAGTCTGCACCATAAACGAATGGCCAACACCTAAAAATATCAATGAAGTTTGTTCCTTTCTTGGTTTAGCTAGTTTTTATTTAAAATTTGTGTAATTTTTTTCATGTATAGTTTTATTGCATGAAAATGTTGTTTTATGTTGGGGGTTAGTCAATAGAAATGATTTCCCACATTAAAATACTTCTTTACACATGCTTCTATCCTTCAATTACTTGTGACTTTAGTAACTTTCTTTCCAGTTGTATGATCGACACTAGCGGATCAAAAATATGAGTATAGTGCTTATGTAAAATTACAACCCTATTGCCTATAAGGGCCCAAAATTAAAACTCTTTTAAAAAACTATGGTATATATGAAAAAGAGTTGTTAGTTGTCATGCATGCTTTAGATATATGGAATCATTATCCCATGGGGTGCAAAATCCTTATTAAGCATGACCAACAAGCCATTAGACATTTACTTTTTCCATCCTTAATTTCTAATATGCACATTAAATGGGCCTCATTCACTCAAAACTCTAGAGGTTGATGATCCTCTATTACTTAGGAGGACATAGAGGTTTTGCTTTCCAAACTTATTATTGATCATGGTAAAAGTACTACTTGCACTAATCATGATGAATATGGAAAAGAATAAAAGTCATTCTCTCGAGGAATCCCAGTGGCTTCAAAAAATATCAATTTCTCCAACTTATAATTATGTAATATCTACATACCATTCACAAGCACATTACATTGTATCTCAAACAATTGTATCTCAAACATAGAATTGCCACATGAGGCAGCATTTGTAATCCATGGTCACTTACTTTCATAATTATTATACTGATTCCTACATGAGGCAGCACACATTGATTATCATTATCATTTATTTATGATTATATATGTTTTTGTATACTTAGTTGATGTAGTGCAAATCCATCACATGAGGCAACACTAATATGTGACAAATCACTCTTTTTGTTTATTTGCTTTTTCAAGTGAGGACAGTTGCTTTTCTACATCCAAGAAATGTTATGATTGTTTAATTGATTTAAATATTTTAATTTAAGTATTATATTTTATGTATATTTTTATTTTTTATTATTCACCGCATGGTCATGACTTGTTGCACATGCAAAGATGTAGCACTGGTTGCATGGTGGATATAAGAGGATTTAACATGTTTTACATTCTTGGTGGATAGAATGTTAGATTGAAGAATTGGAGGAAAATATGATCTATATATCTCACCAAGGAGGCACTACATGGAGTGCAAATTATATGTTTTGATATTTTTTAGATGTATCATTTATGGCACAAGACAATTTATATTTTGTGTACCTCTATTTTATAGTCCTACAACTAGGTGTATTTTTTAAAGCTCAAAGATAATGTTTAGACTTTAGAAATTAGGAAAGAAGATGCACTTACAAAAGGAGAAAAAAGTATGGATGTAACATTCTCTTCTTGGGCATGAGATAAATGAAATCAATAAATACATGGGGGGAGATTGTACCCAAACTGGCATCACTCTATCTCTTCTTGCATTTGTCTCTCTATTGTTTTGTGTCAAATTCAATTTATATATTGTCTATCAATGTGTGGTTCAATTTCCTCAATAAGACTGATGACAATGAACCTAGAAGGGTCTCAAAAGAGTCACCTGCCACACAAAAAAATTTATTATCATCAAGGGACTTAAATAAATGAGAGCTATGATCAAGGTGTTGCATCCCTCGCTAGGGGGAAAGGCAAGAAGTGAGTTTTTTGAGCAAGCTTTTGAGTGAGTTCACTTATTCCACATAGTTCACTTATTCCAGCCTTTGACGTATCCACCTCCACCACCACCACCACCACCACCACCACCACCACCACCACCACCACCACCACCACCACCACCACCACCACCACCACCACCACCGCCACCACCACCATTGTCACCATCACTAACTCTACTACCACCACCACCACCACCATCACTACCTTCGCCACCACCTTCGCTCGCTCACTCGCTCTCACACACACACACACACACACTCTCTCTCTCTCTCTCTACATGTAAGTATTTCATTCTCTTTGTCTCTCTCTCTCTTTCTCTCCTCTCACACAACACACATTCTTAGTCTCTCTCTCTCTCTCTCTCTCTCTCTCTCTCTCTAATTATGCCACCTATCTCACCATCACCCATGCCTCCCTCCCTCTCTCTCTCTCTCTCTCTCTCTCTCTTTTGCAATCCAAAAATAATTTGTGCTAGTACTCTAGATTGATAGAATCTATATTATATTATATTATGAAAGGTATTTCAATAAATAGCTCTCTCTCTCTCTCTCTCTCTATCTCTCTCTCTCTTGTGCAATACAAAAGCATTTGTGTGAGTACTCTAGGTTTGATCAAGCTTGTTTTACATTGGATTATGACATGTGTTGCAACAAATAGTTCATTTTTTACTTGTAAATAGTTCTCTCTCTCTCTCTCTCTCTCTCTCTCTCTCTCTCTCTCTCTCTCTCTCTCTCTCTCTCTCTCTCTCTCTCTCTCTCTCTCTCTCTCTCTCTCTCTCTCTCTCTCTCTCATTTACAATACGAAACAATTTCTGCAAGCAATCCGGATCTAGATTCATATTACATTGACATCTGGCAAGTGTACTATTGTTTTATAAGTTGACAGATAATGACCTTAAAATATTATCATAAATTTAATCATATCTAACCAAAGCAAGATATGTTTGTATTTTCTCAACAAAATAAAATGCATTTACTCTAAGAATTAACAAAGTCTTTTCTTTGTTGGTCACACTATGGGCAACATTGGAAAAGTTCTTCCCTTTCCAAATATGAGATGTAAGTTCTCTTTGGTAAGCATGGGTTGATGTATAAACATATCTACATTTGCATCCATTCCAAATACTCACTAAACATTTTTCTTTATACATGGCTCTAGCAATCTTATTAAACATTGGTTAAAAAATAAAAACCCATTATTAAAGATTGCATATTTTTGAATTATTTATTGTGGTGGCAAGAAAGGATATTGATTGGTAAAAATAAGTATAAATTCAATGCTCAATCAATATGCTTAATATGAGAGAGAGAGAGAGAGAGAGAGAGAGAGAGAGAGAGAGAGAGAGAGAGAGAGAGAGAGAGAGAGAGAGAGAGAGAGAGAGAGAGAGAGAGAGAGAGAGAGAGAGAGACCATCATCTTGGTCTCTCATTGTGCATGTTTTTGATAAGTTGACATCATGTTATTGAAATATTAATATTCATATGCTATAAAATATAGTTATACTTCTTTGAACTAATCATATGCATGTACATGTGTGTGTGCACATGTTAAGACTTTTAATATATACACATAAATACATGCACACATACATATGTATATATATTAATGAGAGAGAGGGAGAGAAAGAGAGACTTTTAGTGACAATAGTTTTTGAATAAGAGAGAGATATAAACAAGTTCTTAATGAGACACACACAAATACGCACGCACATGCATGTATGTATACACACATACACATAGAGAGAACGATGAAGGTAGGTTTGTCTAGTGTATATTACAGAACTAAAGACATAAATTTAAAGATAATTGCTCATATAAACTCTAATCCACCTTAACTAAGTAATTCATCAATGGTTTTCCTAGTCTTTAAAATTAAAAATATATTCTAAATACTTTGAATATAAGAAAATTCAATGGGAAGGGTTTTAGAACTCAATGGAGAAGAGAGGGAGGAGAGAGAGATAAAATAACTTTTGGATGAGAGAGATAGAGAGAGGAGATAAAAATAATTATTGATGAGAGACAAGAAAGATGTGTCTTTTTAAAAATTATTGATAAGAGAGAAGAGAAAGAAATATGAAAAGTAGTTTGGGTAGAGAGGTACCTTTTGTAATATTTCCACATGAAATATTAATGACCTTAGACCCCACACACCCCGCGCAAGAGCGATTTCAAGTGACCTCCGACAAAAAGACCATGGGCTAAGTGCTCCTCCCTCACGCATTAGCAAAACACTAGCTCGTGTCATATATGGAAGACCGTGGCTAAAAACCCATAGCCCACACGGGAACACCTCTTTAAGGGGAAAAAAAGGGGATAATGGATAAATTTGGGCAAATTTTTTTTAAAACTCCCCTCCCCTTTAGCCATCGCATGGCAGGGGAGAGGGAGTGTGAGAGAAGCTTGAGTAGGTGTTGGAGAAGCATGAGGGAGGGGAGCATGCACGTAGCCACGTGTGTGGCTATCTCCCCCCCCCTTTGTTCTATATGAACCCCCCCCCCCCCCCCCCCCCCCTCGTCCCCCTCTTAAGCTTGAGGGGAGAAAAAGAGGGATCATGGAGCCTGCCTGTGCCGTTGCTGTTGCCACCACGTTGCCTTCACGCTGCCACGCTGCCGCCTCCGTCCTCACCACCATCACCATCATAATCATCGTCGTCATCGTCTTCCCCTCCATCCTCATCATTTACTCAATCATCATCTTCTATCTCCACGACTTCTGTCAGTAAACAGAAGCTTGGAAGCTTCTATTAGAAGCTTCCATCAAGGCTTCCATAAGCCTTGTTCTCATCGTGCCTCTCGGGTTTTTAAATCCGTGTTTCCCAAGGCCCAACTCTCGTGCCGCGAGGGAGATCCTAAATGGAAAGCGAGTTTAGAAATCAGATAAAAGGCAGGGAGAATTTTGCTGAGTCGAGATCTACGTCATCGATGGCTCCTAAGCAAAAGTCGCAAGGCACACACGCGGGAGTTTCCACCCCGAGCACGTGTGTGGACAACGCTCCGAATCTTAATGCCCAGGTTCTGATTGTATTCTCGTATGAAAAGAATGCATTAAGCATACCATTAATTCTCGTAGCTAAGTTTGAACACATTGGAAAATTCATATATTCGCATCAAATTACCAAGTTATGTTGCATGACGAGCACTTGCATGGTCAAGAGTAGCTGCAAATTTCAAACGCATGATGCATAAATTATATTATGAAATTGTGTGAAGGCGTCCTTATGGCATCTCGCAAGGGATAGGACATATAACTCGTAACGCATTTATATAATTAAAATCTTGGTTGTGTCTCGCAATTAAGGTAATCATAGATGGACATTAAATGATGTCCAAGTAGTTGCAATGCATGGAAAGGATTTATGTACCTTGCAAATTGCATGCGATGATGGTTACATTCTAGGTTGGGTTAAGGCTAAAAAGAAGGATTAAATCAATAATGGTCTCATGGCATTCGCTCATGCATGGAATTCTTTTATTGAAGTTCGTATTTAGGAAAGGATGCATCTTCATATTAAAGCTTGAATTAAATGCATTAAATGTAAGGTTTAATAAGCATAGTTTTGAATGTAAATCAATGTCACATAAGGCAAGGAAAATAAAAGATCACTAAAGATCCTTTAGCTGCAAAAAGGTCTATGGTGTGAAGTTGCATACTTGCATGGAATGATGCATCTCACCTGTCTTGCAGTTATTTACATCTTTAGGGAAAGTATTTGCATCTCTAAGGACAATCACCTCAAAGTAATGGGTAGGGTTAAGTTACGTTAAAATTCTGCCTAGTATCGCACTTAGGATGCCGATTTAAAACTTTCGATCCCAAAGGTCCTACCCACATTCACAGAATGTTAGGATTAGCTAAACGCCCATGCAAGAACGATCTAGGGTCCTCACTCTAAGGATCAATTGGCCAAATACTAGACTTCCATATGAATTTAGAAACCCTAGGGCCAAAATGTCGACGGCCTAGTAGGGTTAGGGTTGAATTGGGTCAAGAGGACTCCCAAACCCTACATCTTGACCAAAGGTATTCTTGACCAAGGAATACCATGTGATGGGAGAAATAATCCCACAAGTTAGGTGCAACACCTATGCAACAAGTTGCAACATCGCAGGGTTTTGTGTTTAAATCACAAAATAGATTTGCCACTCCTTAGAACAAGGTTGGCGAGTTCTAAGTACAAGTCTAATTTTTCCTAGAGGATGAATAGTCATCCTGCTACATCACCCTTCCTCAAGGCTGATTTGCCAAGTTAGGGTAATTATGAATTGCCTAGCAAGCAATTGACTAATCAAGTGAGGACAATTGGGTTGTCCAAGATTTATTGACCATAATATACGGAAACCTAAGGTAGTGACAATTTGGGTCAACAACCCTAACCTAAGGAAAAGGGGTAAAACAAGAAACGAAACCCTTGGGGAACTTGCCAAGTCGCAATTGATCCCAGATCGAATGCTGGATGTATTCGGAGAGAAGGATTTACACCTTAGCAATTGGCCGTACAAACGACCACTGGAATGCTTGTGATTGTATACTTAGGAGCATTATTTGTACTTCTTTGCTCAAGGAACTAAATCTGGAAAATAACTAATGCTTCAGGTTGAAAGCCTGGAGGGAGAGACAATATTAGTTACCCCCGACTGTCTACCTGACCCTATCTAAGGGGGTTGTTAGCCGCGCCGGGTACATGGACCGAACCCGCCGCGAGAGGTCTCTCCCTGGGTGCTACTTGGAGCAGGAGGACGCTTGGGTGCCGGGGGCTCTGGTCGTAAATCCCTTGCCTCTCCGGGTCCTGCACAAGAGGCCGACATGACTCGAGATTGGATCTCGAGGCCCGCATACTAATCTACGTGCGGAAACTTGGAATAGCGATCCCTGAGGATTGCTGGAATTGCCTTCGGGTGGATTATGGAATAGCCTTCAGGCTAGATTATATAATGTACTCCAAAGATTGATAAATAAAAATCAAATGTTGAAAAGGAACTTGTTTGACATTGCTTTCTATGTTAGTGCTTAAATTACGTGAAGGAACCAGTGATTAATTGGCTAATTAAGGAAGCTGTTTTTGCATGTCAAACTAAATGTGGTAGGTAATCAGATAACTAAAGCAACCTGAGGAAAGTGTGATGGATGTGACCATGGGTCTGTCCTACGGAAGGATGGTCTCGGTTGGCCGGGAACTTTTCTCAAAGGATTTGACAGCAAGGTAACGATGACCTAGAATCTAGAAAGCTAGAGTCCCGATTTATAATGTTTTAGGGGAACGGAATGGGACTATGCCTTACGGGTAGAGAGGTCGAGCTTCGCATCCCTCTCCTTTCCCATTCTCCTTGAACCACGTGCAGTATAAATCCGCTTTGACCTTGATGTTTCTGCGTAAAGTAGTTCATCTGGGGCTCGACGCTAACTACCTTCTAGGAACTTGACCATTAGGGAAACCCTGATTCAGGTCGATCCTAAGTGGGAACGTCCAAAATGCTTCCGCTTCGTGGCAGACTCGGGAAGACCTAGATCACAAACCCCATGACATTCCTTGGGAGTGCCGGGCGGCGCTTTCTAGACTCTCTTTCCGATGGGCTGCTAAGACGTGTCCTACAAGTGGACAGGGGACACGTTACACCTTTTTCAAATTAATGTAGGAGAGGCCCAAAAGTAGTATTGTAGTATTATAGGAGAGAGTGCTAGAAAATTTTGAAGCCAAAGAAGGGGGCGCCCCCTTCTTTGACTTCAAAATTTTCTAGCACTCTCTCCTATAATACTACCTTAGACCCTCTCCTACATTAATAGCCTTGGATCTTTACACACCTACACACACACACACACACACACACACTCTCTCTCTCTCTCTCTCTCTCTCTCACACACACACACACACACACTCAATACTACAATATTATCTTTGGACTTTTCTTATATGTTAATAGCTTTGAATTTTTATTTATTAAAAAAGAAAACACGCACACACACACTCTCTCTCCCATGTGGCTTTAAAATATTCTAGCAACTCTCTCCTATAACACCACAATACTACCTTTGAACTTTTCATATATTAATAGCTTTGGATCTTTATCAAAACACACATACATACACATACTCTGTGTGTGTGTGTGTGTGTGTGTGTGTGTGTGTATGTGTGTGGCTTCAAAAAATTCTTTTAACTTTCTCTTGCAATACTACATTTGGGCCTTTCCTATATATTAATAACTTTGAATCTTTATCAACACACACACACACACACACACACACTCTCTCTCTCTCTCTCTCTCTCTCTCTCTCTCTCTCTCTCTCTCTCTCTGTGGCTTAAAACAATTATTGCAACTCTCTCTTATAATAATATAATTTTACCTTTGGGCTTCTCTTACATTAATAACTTTTGACATTTATCAAAATATACATACACATTCTCTCTCTCTCTCTCTCTCTCTCTCTCTCTCTCTCTCTCTCTCTCTCTCTCTCTCTCTCTCTCTCTCTCTCTCTCTCTCTCTCTCCAACTTAGATCAAATTCCTCTATTTAAAAGTTTTTAGCCCAAGTACAATTAGACTAAAAATTCACATTTTGATTATAATTTCAATAGTATAAAACTTTTTTAAATATTTGATAATGTATTAATTTTTCCAAATACACAATGCAAAAGACAATAGCTATTGTACGTTATGTTAATTATTAGTTTTCTATGTTACGAGAAAAAAATAATTCAAAAGAGATGACTATTTTTTGTTCATAAGGTTCAAACTTTTAACTATAGTTCATTCAAAAAGTCTCAATTCACTATGTCTCACATTAAAACATATCATAAATATACACATAATTTGATATTCTTAGCTATTAATATTTTTTATCTCTACTCTGCTGATAATAATTTACACACACACACACACACACACACACACACACACTCTCTCTCTCTCTCTCTCTCTCTCTCTCTCTCTCAACTCTATTGAGTCCTAATGACTCTAGATAGATAGAGAGAGAGAGAGAGAGAGAGAGAGAGAGAGAGAGAGAGAGAGAGAGAGAGAGAGAGAGAGAGAGTTGCAAGAGTTACACATAATGAGAAATGAAGATAAGGGCCATACACAAACACATATACATACATATACATACACATAGAGAGAGAGACGCACATACACACATGCACTACTTAATTTATTGCTTAGTTAAGTGAATTACTAATAATTTTTTAGTTAATTACTAAATAGAAATATAAAGAGAGGGGAGACAGAGACAAAGACGAATGAGAGGAGAAAGTGAGATAAGAAAGAGAGAGATTATGTGACTTGCTTTAACTTTTTTTTTTGGTCGAGAAGGGGGTTGCTAGCAACTTGTCAAGAAGAGGATTGCTTGCAACCCCTTTTTGAGATGAAATTTTTTTTCACAAGTCTTCTCCATCATTTCTTTGAGAGGACTTGTGAAATTTTTTTCCACCAAATATAGGGGGTTGTTGGTAACCCCTTCTCGAAGAATTTTTTTTTCACAAGTCCTCTCTAATTTTTTTTCACTAAACATGGAGCTATCAATAACCCTTCCTAGCCAAAAAAATTCATAAGTCCCCTTAGACAGATGGAGGTAACTTTTGAATTTTTTTCACCAAGAAGGGGTTGCCGGCAACCCCTATCTGGCGACAAAAATTTAATGTCCCCTTAGAGAGATGATGTAGGGGAGTTGTGATTCAAAGCTCTCTCTCTCTCTATCTCTCTCTCTTCGTGAAAGGGTTGCTAGCAATCCCTATTCAAGAAAAAAAAATTCACATCCCATTAGAGAGATGATGATAAAGTCACATAATCTCTGTGTGTGTGTGTGTGTGTGTGTGTGTGTGTGTGTGTCTCGTTCTCTTTCTCAATGAGGAAAATTCTAGAACATTCATTTGGACAAAGATTTTTTCTTCTAGTTCACATAAGAGGTAAAGAGAATTTCAAACCAGATGATGATATTGAGTCTTAGAAGTCATGCAAGTTAGTAGCATGGAGACTTCTCTACAAGCATAACTTGGTATCCTTCTATAGAAGTATATTTACAATGGTATCTTGTCGATGTGTTCTCTATATGTAATACAACTATGAATGGTAGGTTCATGTATAGATGATTGGAGAAGGGGATGTTGCAAGCTTTGCCAAGGAAATACAAGGATTAGGTGCACTTGACGAAGGATTAGCTCATATATAAGGATTAGCAAATTGAGCAGCAGTAGAAAAAGGAGGTGTACCACTGGAGATGCCATATCTTCCTTGACTACGTAAACATGAATTTTCCTCCAACGAGAAGGAATTATACCAAAAATACTTGAAGAAAAAAGGTGCAATAGACATAAGGATCCAAATTCCTGGTAAGTAATTCCACATGTATTCTTTAGAATACGTCACAATTTTATGTCTTCTTCAAAAGAGAATATGGTTGATAATAGGAAAGTGATACATGCAGTACATTTGTTCTTATAACTCATTCTTTGGTAAGGAGTCAAGGTGAAGCCACAATTTCTAAAATATTTTGATGATATTGATTGGCCACACTTTAGTCCTACAATGATACTATTTGTGGATGATAGCATAAAGAAGCCCACCTAACGCCTTTACATATCCATTTACATTTCAAGAAATCCCATGGATACCATCCTCTTCAAATAGATGCTTCCCTATTTGATTGAGGAAAATCCCTTGAATACCATCCTCTTGAACTACATGCTTCCATGTTTGAGTGAGCTAGTAAGTTTTCACAAGGGAGTCTAGGAGTTTGTTAGAGAACACCCATTTCACCCTGCTGCAATATGGAGCTGGATTGATATTTAATGTTTGCAATAAATATGTTCATTTGCTTTACATACAGTAGAATGCATTTGTGGATTTAGAAATTTTTTTTTGTAGTCTTTATTATAAGTTTATATAGTATAATGTGAAATATATTAGTATATTAAAATATTTGATTGTTGAAGTTTGAAGTTTAAAATGAAGAATTATTGAAAGTAATAATAGCTACAAGTAATGAAGTAATTTAGAGCTATATTTTATGGAGATTGTGAAGCAATTGCTTGCAAGGGTCTATTGTAAACAAATATATAACTTCAATTTATATGCAAGCCTAATCAAATGAGGAAGAGAGAGAGCAATGTGCAAGTATAAGTGGATGTGTCTATAGTTTGCTCATTTGTGCATAACTAAAGTACTAACATATCAAGACGTAATTATAAAATATGTGTAAAGAAGAGAGGGGGATGTGAATGTATATGTAGTGTGATATCTCATATGCATGCATAAGTGAACTATTAACATTGTGATAATATTATCAAAGATAAGCACATAAGATTAATCTAGTGATGCAAATAAGTTGAGAGAGAACTACTAATTCATTGTTAGAGAGAGAGAGAGAGAGATGATAAATGATAGAGTTGAGAGAGAGAGAGAGAGAGAGAGAGAGAGAGAGAGAGAGAGAGAGAGAGAGAGAGAGAGAGAGAGAGAGAGAGAGAGAGAGAGAGAGAGAGAGAGAGAGAGATGTTTTTTAGGGGAGTGACATGTTGAGGGTTAACATATTAAAGAAAGAGAGAGAGTGTGAGCAAGAGAAAGAGAAAGGAATGTGTAAGTGTATCTAGTTTTGCTTATGTGTGCACAATAGAAGTACTAATACATCATGATGTAATTATAATATGTATACAAATAATTGAGAGAGGGGAGATGTGAAAGTATATGGAGTGTGATATTGCTTGTATATGTGTAATTCAACCACTAACATTGTGATAATATTATAAAAAATAATCACACAAGCTTAATATAGTGATGTAAAACAATTAAGGAGAGTGAACTACTAATGTGTTGAGAGAGAGAGAGAGAGAGAGAGAGAGAGAGAGAGAGAGAGAGAGAGAGAGAGAGAGAGAGAGAGAGAGAGAGAGAGAGAGAGAGAGAGAGAGAGAGAGAGGGTGTTATTGAGGGGGAGGAGGAGGGGTAGATGCATGTTGTGGGTCTCCAAGATATGAGAGAGAGAAAGAGAGAGAGAGAGAGAGAGAGAGAGAGAGAGAGGAGAATCAATTGTGGTTTTGATGAGGAGGAGGGGAGTAAGATGAGGTAGTGTAGTGGTGGTGCTAGTGGTGGTAATGTTATTGAAGGGGAGTGAGATGTTGGTGGTTGGTCCCCAACATATGAGGAGAGAGAGAGAAGAATTGGTTGCAGATCTAATGAGGAGGGGGAGAGTAAGACGTGATGGTGGTGGTGGTGGTGGCGGCAGTGGGCAATGGAGGAGTAGCATTGGTGCTTGATATATGCCCAAGAGAAAAAGAGGACCAAGTGGACTATGTGGAATAAAACTTGAGGTTGCCAAAAAAGTCCCACTCCAAAAGCTCACTTCTTGCACACACTCGCTTGCACTAGTCACCATCACCACTAGGACACACTTGCTAAGTTATAACAAGCCACATCGAAGGAGAGTACAAATTATTGACATAGCCCAAGGAACAACTAGACTCCTTACATAACTTTTGTAGAATAATAATGGACCTAGCCCTCTCAATTTAGTAGAAGGAAAGGGAGAAGGATCGCACCAAGAGATGAGCAATATGAAGTAGTTATTCCTAATACAAAGGTGGATGGGTCCTCTAATAGCTCTCATTGCATATTTACAACAAGAGAGATCACTGAACCAAAGTGGTGTGTTGGGGAACACTTGATGTCACTAAATTGATTGCTTATTGTACATTCTCTATTTAGTAAATTTATATCAATAAACTAATGACTCACTTTTATTTAAGTGTTAATGATGATCTAGCATGGCCATGAGACCATGTAGAGACCAGTATCCCTAGTGCATCACTTAATGGGGTGATTAGAGCTCTGTGACCGGGATATCTGGTACAGGCAGTACAAGTTATGAAGGGGGAAGGAAGTGTCTACCAAGTGTAAGAGTGTACACAAGAACCAAGGAGTTACATATAAATGAAGATGGATTGAGTTCTAAGAAGAGGAAATGAATTAGCATTGTGTATATGTACTTATGTGTGTATCTAAGGACGCTTGGGAACCTTTACTTGTGTGTAATGAGCATTACATTCATTTGGGGTCATCCTCTCCCTTACAAGTCAAGGTTTAAGGTCTTTTCTCTCTTAATGAATTAAGAAGAGAAGTAATTCTTTCACTAAGAAAATGAGAGAGGTAATTCTCTCACTAAGAAATACAAGAGATGTGATCCTCTAGAAGTGAGGAGAGAAGTGATTTTCTCTTTCTAAGGTCTAAGATAACACAATATTTTGTAGGAAGAAAATCTTAAGGTTGAGGCCCAAGGCAATCTAATGAACTCTCCTTATCTATGGCTCAAGGTGGTTGCATGGACCATAAGGTAAGAGTAGATTTTAAAAAGATGTTTTTTTAAAAATAGACATGGTGAATTCATTTTTAAAATATCTTGGGATAGAAAGCTAATCTCTAAAAATGGTCTCCAAGGGTTATCAAAAATGGCAAGATCTACAACTTTTGTGTTGGATATTTTTCCATTCGATTAACAAACATAGAGATATTTTGAAATTGGTGCTACAGAGTAGATCTTGGAATAGTCACATCTTACATGAAGATCAACCTTTCCAATCTTGGCACTCAAATCTCTCTCCAAGAAGAGAAGTTGTTGAAGCCTATAAAAGAGGAGGCTCTCCTCGGGCATGGGAGAGGTGAAGGAAGAATCACTTTGCATGCATAAAAGAGGAGAAGAGAAGGAGTAAGTGCTGTAGAAGATCTGTTAGAATCAAGTTCCAAGAGGAGAAGAAAAAGTGAAAGTGTTGTGGAAGCTTTGCTAAAATCAAGCTCCAAGAGAAGATCCCTACACATATTGTGTAGGAGAGAAGGTGCAAGTGCTGCGAAAGATCTGCTAAAATCAAGCTTCAAGAGGAGAGCCCTATACATATCATGTAGGAGAGAAGGAGAGACTCAAGAAGGATCAAAAGGTGCCAACTTCCAAGTTGTGCAAGTGATAGCCCTACACATTTCATATAGGAGAGAAGGAGAGACTCAAGAAGAATCAAAATGTGCCAACTTTCAAGTTGTGCAAGTGTTAGTCGGTTGTATATCGTGCAAGGAACTGTGATCTTATTCCAAAGATCTACAAAAATAGGAACTTATGCTAGAGCTTAGAAATACGAGATATCCAGAGAGTGCTAGCCCTAGCAAGCAGTAATCGATCAGAGAGTGAGAGAGTGCTAGAAGAAGACCTCACTCTGAGCAAGCTCCTAACAAAGTGATTGCTAGATAATATGGCCATAGAACAAAGAAGTACATCATTGGCAACATCACTATTGATAGGGTTGGGAGTCAACCAAGGCTCTAAGAGCCAATGGAAAAGCCTCATGGTAGCAAAGAATCTGGACAAATGCCAAGCAACCAACGACCCACACAGCTTTGTGGAGCAGTTTGAGCAGGTCTGCGAGGCCAATGCCTCATTGATCCTACTCAAGGTTCCCAAGCCTTCGGATTAGGCGACAAGGGTCAGACCTCGTACACAAGTCTAGATGTTGTGGAGCATGCCAATTTCAATGGGTTGAAAAATCTCTTCATTAAGAGATTTTTCAAACTTGGATACTCCGATAACCTATTAGTGAGACTCATGAACGTCAAGCAGAAAGAGAAAGAGGTATTTGAGATTATGTGACCCATGTGAGGAGCCTCTTGAAGAGAATTCCCATGGGCGAGAGACCAACCGAAAGGGCAGTGTCCACAGTATTCATCAACGGGATACGAAGCTAAGAGCTCTACAAAGCCTTTGGCCAGCAACTCAAGTTTGTAGTGAGACACACTAGCAAGGGTCTTTGAAGATGTTATTAGAGTGGATGACTAGCTCAAGGAGAGAGGCTCCAAAGGCTCGAATCAAGAAGAGTCTAGTGCTAGGAGTTTTGAGAGAGCCTCAATGCCGAGCGAGAGAGAAAATCCAAGCATGCAGGACAAAGAGAAGGGCACTGAGTCGGGACAAGAGCTAGCAAAGATTAGGATGGACATAGCCAAATTGCACGAGATGATGAGATGACCAATGTGCCCACACACCCAATGTATGCATTGTGGTAGAAACCCCTTGCCAGTTGAGTGTCAGGACCCTACGTCACGACCTTGTGCTAATTGTGGTAGGTTCGGCCATGACACCATGCATTGTTGATTACCTCGGAGGCTCCCATATGTGCAGCCTTATGGTCAACCCTACCTTGTGAACAAACCACCAAAATTATTTGGAAGGGGAGCCCCATTGGATCTCCTGGCACCTAATGATGCTAAAAAAACCATCCCTAGAATGGAAACAAATCCTACAGGCATCTTTAGACCACCTGGACCCTATGTGACCCACCCCACGAGTGATACTCTAGTCTACTATGTGGATGAGCCTAGAAGCAATGAGCCTTATGTAAACCCATATGTGTCATTAGATGAGGAAGGCAACGCTATCCTCATGGAATATCAACTAGTACCAGTGATGCCGTTAGATAGAGGGAGAGGCAGAGGCCTAGGAGGGCAAGCCCAAGAGCCAATTGTGTGTTGGACTTGCGATCACTTAGGACATATTTCTTCGCACTGCCCCAAGAGGGGGCAAGAAAATAGAGAGACCTGAGATACGTTGAGTGTGGAATCATCCATCTCTTTGTCGATTGCCCTAGGTGAAGGCCATCCCCTAGTTTAACAAACAAGACATCGGTTCCATTAGGGTTCTTCAATGCCAATGGGGAGGCCACACCTATCCTGTTGCATGTCATGACCCGTCCGTAGACAAGGAAAGCCATTGATGCAGAGGAAGAAATGTCGGATCCTTGGATGGCTAAAAAGGGAAGTGCTAAGGTCAAGGCCAACCCAAAGCGCTAACTCAAAGCCATCAAGAAGGTGAAAGAATGGGTGAAGGAGACCTAGGAGCACGTAAAGGATGCTGAGCCCATACTAGAGGATGAGATCGATGATCTCTCAAGCATAAGCACCCCAATCTCTCCCCCACGACAAAAATCAAGGGAGGCAATGAAACAACAAGTTGGGCAGCCTAGACAAAGTCTAAATGCTTCTGGCCCACCAAACCAGTCAATGCCCTTAGCCAAGAACCATGGAGTTAGAAGAGAGGCAAGCGACTAGCAACCTTCTCAATACTCTGGTGACCACCCCTGTAACTCTAAGCTTAGGCGACCTGCTTAGGCAACATCCAATGCTATGGCTAGAGCTGAAGCAGTGGGTCAAAGAATCAAATGAGCCAATTACTACAGATTTGCTTGAGCATGACGTAGAAACTCAAATACCGAGTCTGACACTGCACTGTCAAGATTGTGGGAGAGAAGGAAGGAGTGTCACTTGTAGCTTTCTTGCTTGCACAATGGGGGAATACACACAAGGATGGAGACTGAAAATAGTTTTCCTCTTCTTAGTTGTGTAAGCCAAAAAGAACTCTCGTACATAGAAATAGAAGAACCCTATATATGGGTCTCAAACCAAACTCAACTAACTAAGGTGGCATACTAACTAAGCCACAAACTAGAGTAGATAAGGATAGCTGTCATCTAGCTATTATTCATGGGCGGTGTACCAATCGCATCTGCAATTGACAAGTCAGTGACATAAATGCACAACGGTCACCCTGGCATATCATGAGTGGAGCTCGATATCTCAACACTCCCCCTTGAGCTCAATCCCAATTCCTGCACACCAAGCAGGTCTCTGAACTTGCGCAGCTTCTCTACGCCCAATGCCTTCGTGAATATGTCAGCTACTTGATCCTCTGTGCTGACATAAACTAGATCAATAAGACCTAGTAAAACCCTCTCCCACACATAGTGATAATGCACCTCAATGTGCTTTGTTCTAGCATGATAGACTAGGTTATTTGCCAAGTGTATACTACTCATGTTGTCACAATAAATGACAACTGGTCCATCTGTAGGCTGATGCATATCATAAAGTAGCTTATGCAACCAAGCTACCTCACATGCAGCCATTGCTGCACCCCTGTACTCAACCTCTGTGCTCGACAAGGCAACTGTAGGCTGTTTCTTGCTGCTCCAAGTGACTGCAACACTCCCAAAAGAGAACACATATCCACTGGTAGATCGTCTATCAGAAATACTACCAGCCCAATCAGCATTAGTGTATCCATGCAACTGTATCTGAACCCCAGTCTCATAAAATAGTCCATACTGCAATGTGGACTTCACATACCTGAGTATGCATCTGGCCGCATCCAAATGTGGTTTCCTTGGAGCTTGCATAAACTGACTTACCAATCCAACAGCATAGCTCAAATCTGGCCTGGTAATAGTCATATAAATCAAACTTCCTACTATGTGTCTGTACATAGTAGGGTCTTCCAGAAGCTCACTTGCATCTGCGCTTAGCTTCACATTCTGCTCCAAAGGAACTGAAATAGGCTTACAGCTTGTCATCCCATATTTGGACAGCATGTCCAATCCATACTGCCTCTGCAAGACCTGTATCCCACTTGGTGATCTAGTTACCTCAATGCCGAAGAAATAATGCAGCTCTCCCAAATCCTTCATCTCAAACTTCTGCTTCAATAGCATTTTCACATGAAGGATATCTTCATCACTATCACCTGTGATAATCAAATCATCAACATAAATGACAAGCAGCATAATACCTTTCTCTGTTTTTCTCACATAAAGTGAGAAATCTGCCTTGGAAATCTGAAAGCCAATAGTGACAAGATACTGTCCTATCTTGTCAGACCATGCTCTAGGTGCTTGCTTCAAGCCATACAATGCTTTCTTCAACTTGCAAACAAACTCAGGATGAACAGCATGCACATAACCTGGTGGCTGCTCCATATATACCTCTTCTTGCAAATCACCATGCAAGAAGGCATTCTTTACATCCATCTAATGTAAAGACCATTCCTTTGATGCAGCCATAGCAATGACTGCTCTTATGGTTTCCATCCTTGCAACTGGAGTGAATGTTTCTTCATAATCAATGCCATATGTTTGTGCATACCCCTTAACTACTAATCTTGCCTTGTATCTGTTCACAGAACCATCTGCATTGTGCTTCACCTTATAAACTCACTTACAACCAATTGCATTCTTACCTTTAGGCAAAGGTACCAATTCCCATGTAGCATTTGCTTCCAAGGCATCCATTTCTTCATCCATGGCTTTCTCCCATTTTTCTTTTCCCATGGCTTGCTCAAAAGAAGTGGGTTCTGGTTCCTGTATCTCTTTGACCATATAGGCATAGTGAATGGCTGTAAATCCATCATATTTCAGCCTATCCACAGGATACCTAGCTCTGGTAGACCTGCGCAAAGTAGGTTCACTCCCAGGTGCTCTCAAAACATCCCTGGTCTTCCTTACTCCAGGTGTAACAATAGAAGGAATACCCAACTCATCATCAATGCTCTGTTCTGAGCCACTGGATTCACCATCCACATAAGAGTGACCTGCATTCACATCAAACATGGGCTGATCTACCTTCTCTTTTCCTTTTCGTGATACCTGCATACCACTATCTACATTGCTTTGAGAAGATTCTCCTGATCTCAATCTACCTGTCCATGGCGAAGAATGTGAACCACTGCTAGAGGACGCTCCAGGTCCACTAATATTTTGTGACTGCTGCTGTGAACTCTGTGCAGCATTACCACTTTGTGCATCTACATCATCAATCACATTTACTGGTTTATACCAGCTACTCATCTCATAAAAAACAACATCTCTGCTCATTGTAAACTTACGAGTAGAAGGGTTATAGCATCTATACCCGTTCTGCTATAGAGAGTAACCAATAAAGATGCACTTCTCAGCTTTTGGATCCAACTTGGATCTCAACTCATTTGGCACATGAACATAGGCAATGCAACAAAAAATTTTCAAATGAGAAATATCTGGTTTCCTACCAGTATACCTCTCCTCTAGAGTCATCCCATGTATTGCTGCAGTGGGAGTCCTGTTCATTATGTAGACTGCTGTAGCAACTGCTTCAGCCTAGTAAAAATCTGGCAAGTCTTTTTCATTGAGCATGGCACGAGATACCTCTCCAATATGCCTGTTTTTCCTTTCTGTAATTCCATTTTGCTATGGGGTATGACTGCATGTATATTGCTGCTTTATGCCATGCTCTTGCAAGAACCTTGCAAACTCATTTGAGAGATACTCTCCCCCTCCATCTGACCTTAGGTGTTTTATTTGCAGGCCTGTTTCTTTTTCAACCATAGCTTTAAGAGTTTTGAAATGCCCAAAAACTTCACTTTTCTTTTTCATAAAATACACCCAAACTTTTCTGCTATAGTCATCAATAAAAGTGACAAAATAATGGATTAATTCCAATGACAAAATAATGGGAGCCTCCAAGAGATGCAGCTTTAGTAGTCCACACATCAGAATGGATTAATTCCAATGGCTTCTTACTCTCTTGAACATGTCTAGGAAATGGTTTCCTTGCCTGTTTTCCAAACTGACAGGCTTCACATATCTTATGCATTTCTGCAACCTTGAATTTAGGCAATCTTGCAACAATATTTTAGGCCTGCATTGATTTAAGTCTCTGTACATTAACATGACCAATGCGTTTATGCCAGATATCAATATCTACAACTACACCGATCCCATGTGCAAACATTGCTGCACTGAAATCAGGCATGTCTGCATCCAATATAAACATTCTGCCCTTCTTCTTTCCTTTTGCTATCAAGCGACCTTTATTTTTCATATCCTCAACAAAGCATCCATGAGGATTAAATCTGACCTATAAGCCCTGCTCAACCATTTGACCAACAGAAACCAGATTCTTGGTGATATTCGGGACATGAAATACATCTGACAGGTATTTCTTTTTCCCATCTTGCATAGACAAAGGGATTTTTCCAATCTGCACAATAGGATATGCAGTATCATCACCAGTCTCCACAAATCCTGGTTTTTCCATTTTTCTTGCATCCTCCATCCATTCTGCATGACCTGTCATGTGGTTTTGATGCACCTGAGTCAACATACCATACATCGTTGCTTTCTTCTGCACTTGTCACAGAATTATTCATGTGCTGCACCATAAACAAATGCTCATTTCTGTCATCACCCTATCTACTAGAAGATGCATAATTCCCTTGTTGCAATTTTCCATTCATGATATCATTCTGCTTTTTATAGCAGTCTTTAGCCATATGACCCATTTTACCATAGTAGTAGCATTCAACATTACTATTTGCATTTTGGCCTCTTTGCCATCCACCACGACCTCTTTGGCTCCTCCTGCCTCTAGAGTTACCACATTCTCCTCCATAGGACTGGTTTTCTTGAGTTTGCTGCATATTTTGATTTCTACCACGGCCTCCAAATCGGCCTCCTCTTCCTCTGCCTCTACCTCTTCCAGTATTTGAGTAGAAGACAGTTTCTTTTGAAGTTCCTCCTGAAGAAGATGTACCACCATTTCTCTGCTCCTCAGAAATTAGAAGAGCAATCAACTCCTCAAAATCAGGAAATCTTTCACGAACTGAAATGGATGTCTGAAACTGTGCATAATCCTTTCCTAGACCATTCAAGGTCACAGAAACTAAATCATCATCTTCCACTGGCGACCCAATGGAAGCAAGTGCATCTGCAATCTTCTTCACCTTCATGTGGTAGTCATTGATGCTCATAGTTTCTCTTTGCACATTATGCAACTCTTGCTTGAGCTGCATTTTCCTGGCTTGCGTATTTGTGCTATACATTTTTGACAAAGTATCCCATGCCTCCTTTGGCGTATTTGCATCCTGAATATGCACAATCATAGAGTCTGAAATACTGATAGACAGCCAGTACATAACTTTCCTGGCTCTCTCATGCCATGCTTTGAATGCCTGCATTTGCTATTGATTGGGAACATTAGAAAGAACTGGTTCTTCTTCATTTCCTGCAACAAATTCCCAATATCCTTTTCCCATAAGGAAATTCGTCATTCTAAACTTCCATGCTTGGAAGTTGTTCTTCTCAAGCTTTTCAGTTACAATCTGTGAAAGAGAATCAGACGCCATTACAGAATACTGCAAAAAAATTCTGTCACTGCAGAGAACACAGCTTCAGCCTCACAAGGGCAAATCTGCAAAACTAACGAAAGTGGTATTTAACCACACAGTCACTTCCTAGTGACGATTTTGCATCAACAGGCAACAAGGATGATTCTGTAACTCCCAATGTCTCTGCGCACAGGCATACGATGCAATTTCTACAGTAACTTTTCACCGATCTGTAGAACAGTGGTTGCACAGCATAAAACTGGGCCTTTTCCTGAGTGCGTGTAGAAAACTTTCGCCTCCAAAACAGGCCCCGAAATGGCCTCAAATAAAAAAAACAGGGTCGCATGGGCTAAAGCCCTCACTTGTAGCATATACTGCTCTCTTGCTTCACCGCGAAGGGCATCTCAACCTGAGACAATGCACTCTTGCAATTTTTGGCTGTGCTACTGCAGAGATCTGCTCCCAAAACAGAAAATGAAAGCAACACTGCTCCTCTTACCAAAACACCGCGAGCTTGGCTTGCTTTCTTGAGCTCCTTACCACGAACAAGGCTCTGATACCATGTCAAGATTGTGGGAGAGAAGGAAGGAGTCTCACTTGTAGCTTTCTTGCTTGCACAATGGGGGAATACACACAAGGGTGGAGGCTGAAAACAATTTTCCTCTTCTTAGTTGTGTAAGCCAAAAAGAACTCTCGTACATAGAAATAGAAGAACCCTATATATGGGTCTCAAACCAAACTCAACTAACTAAGGTGGCATACTAACTGAGCCACGAACTAGAGTAGATAAGGATAGCTGTCATCTAGCTATTATTCATGGGCGGTTTACCAACCGCATCTGCAACTGACAAGTCAGTGACATAAATGCACAACGGTCACCCTGGCATATCACGAGTGGAGCTCGATATCTCAACATGCACTCCATGTCTAATGCATGCAGTCCTTCCCTTTGGGGGATGTCATAAGAAAGGGAATTGTAGACACAAGGGGATGAGTAGGTGTGCTAAGCCATGTAGTACTCCAAACTTGGGTAACCCACTAGTCAAGACTGCTACGTTCAACGTCACATTGGCTAATGGAATGAAGGTGAAACCATTCAGAGTGTTAAAAAATTGGCCTATGAAGATTGCCAGAATCCAATTCTTGGTTGACTTCATAGTCATGAAGGGAGTGGACTACGACATCCTACTAGGCCAACCCTGGATGTGCAACATGAGAGTTGTAGAAGAATGGGGCAACGGTCTCATCAACGGTCTCATCTTCTTGGGCAATCAAACAGAGACTGCAAGAGTAGAGATGAACACTTGGAAGGCTATGCTAGTTGACCTAGATGCCATCTCCACCATGCTGAAGTGTGAACGACAGATTAGGAGATCCTATGGGACCCTTACCAAGTACATCCCATGCCCTAAGGACGAGCGAGACTAGATGCACGTTCTTGTTACCATCGACCTACCATTCTCAGACATCGAGGAGTACAAACAAGCCACCAAGGCAACTGGTAAGCTCAAGGACACACCTTCAGTGCCAGTCTGCATGATGACCAGAAGCTTGCATGGAAGACCCAACCCTATTGCATTCCAAGTCCCAAACAATAGACGAGAGCTTCTGGAGATCCTAGTGTACTTGACCAACAAGTTGGATGGCAATACAACAACGAATCTTAAGTCACTCCAAGACCTCTTGGACGAGCCTGAATGGCGATTTGAACTTGAGATACAATTAGGCTCTAATCCTTGACCAGCAAGAAGACATATGTCAAAACCTAGAAAATGATGAGCAACTAGACACATATAGCTCTGATGACAAATATGAGGACTATTGTTCCTTCAGTGACAAAAGCAAAAAGGAAATCGATACTCTAGATTACAACATTAGGGGGCATATAATCGAGCAAATACGAGTAGACCCTAGACCACGCAAGCAAAGGACACTTAAAATAGAGAAAGGAGTTAGACGCATGGGCTGTGATCAAGCTTGATTGGAGCACACTGGTGCAATTGAATACGAGCACGCATACCTAGCTAAACCGAGTGACGCACCACTGCTGCGAACGGACTCACCTTCAGAGCTATGACTACCAAGAGAGAGCCCCTCTTCTAGCGAAGATGGAGAGTTTGATTCGGAATCAGAATTTAGCTCGAATAGTGACCTTGAAATATCTCGGCCTCTCAAGACTGAATGCACTAAGGGGGACCTACCCGTCTACCTATGGCGCTGACAGATAAGGGAGGAATGATAGATCCTGAGCAAAGTAATGCGGACAGAAGAACAACAAAAACCGCAAGACGTGCGGAAATGATTCACAAAGTTCAAAAAGGAAGATAAGGTGGTGATCTTGTTGGGAGCCGAATGATAGGGGCAAGTAAGCAAAGCAATCGAAGGACTTGCCAAGGTCAAGGAGGTCAATTTAGCCAGGGGAGGGGGAAACCCCACAACTTGTCTTTATAGCTGATGACTTGACTGAGCAAGATGAAGCAAGTCTCATTACTCTCTTGCGAGAGTACATAGACGTCTTTTCTTGGTCCCTAGAAGAGCTCAAAGGGATAGACCCGAGTGTGGTGACTCACAACATTCCCATGGCACCTGATGCAACACCGGTCAAGTAGCAACCATATCCCATGAATCCAAAGCATGCCCATGCTATCAAGGAAGAAATCGACAAGATAATGAGAGTAGGATTCATCTACAAAGTTGAACACATGGACTGTGGATTTCCCCCATCATCATCGTATTAAAGAAGAATGGAAAGATTAGAGTGTGTGTCAATTACAAGAAGGTAAACACAACTACAAAGAGAGATAATTATCCACTACCATACACTGAGTACATGCTCGAGAGAGTGACTAGCAAAGAGGCCTACAGTTTTCTAGACGACTTCTCTGGATATAATTAGGTGTAAGTACATCCTAATGATAGGTATAAAACCGCATTTGCCACTGAATGGGGAATCTTTGCCTACATAGTCATGCCTTTTGGATTGACTAATGCGCCAGCCACTTTCCAACGTGATTGATGTGTACAATATTCAAAGAGATACTAAGAAAGGAGTTAGAGGTCTTCATGGACGACTTATGTATTCACTCTACTTGGCGAGAAAACTTAGATAGGCTCTGAGCGGTGTTTGAATTATGTTGGCTATATCGCCTCTCATTGAACCCCTTGAAGTGCCAGTTATGGGTGAAGCATGGATATATTCTAGGACATAAGGTGTCAAAGAATGGCATTGCTATAGATTTCTCAAAGATCAAGGTCATTGTCGATCTTCCACCCCCAATTGATTACAAGGGTATTCAATGCCTTTTAGGACATACAGCGTATTATCGATGGTTTGAGTTAAACTATGCATTGATTGCTAGACCTTTATACAAGCTGTTGATTACATTTGAATAGACAAAGGAATGCCAATGCATGTATGAGGAACTAAAAAAGGCTCTAACCACAGCACTGATACTACAAGCCCCATATTGGACACTCACATTTCATGTGCGCATCGATGCTTCAAAATTCACCGTAGAAGCTGTGTTGTGCCAACCTGGTGAACACAACCTGGACTATCTGGTGAGCTTTGCTAGTGGAAAAATCATTGAGGCTGAAATGAATTACTCTACAATGGAGAGAGAGGGATTGGCCATGGTGTTTGCCGTAAAAACTTTTGGACATTATCTCTTGGCTATGCCTTTTACTTTCTTTGTTGACCATCAAGCCTTGTTGTATCTGGTTAACAAACCATGTGCTTCAGGACACATTGCTAGATGGCTTCTTTTGCTTTTGGAGTTTGATTTCTTTGTGATGGTGCGTAAAGGGAAACAACATTACATGGCTGACCATCTGTCCCACATCCCCATGGGAGAAGCAGCTGGACAAGGCATTGTGGACGAATTGCCAGACAGGCATCTATTCCACTTATCCAACAAAAAAGATTTGTTTAGAGCTGACATGACACCATATTGGGAGAGATGACATAGTTCAAGTGCTTGAACATGGACTACCGGAACAATCAATAGAAAAGGCTTGACTCAGATGGCTCATCGTGAAAATCCAACCCTATCAATTGATAGTTGGACAACTTTATAGGCTGGGGCAAGATGGGTTACTGTGCAGATGCTTGAGTGAGCACGAGATGCATGATGTGCTAATAGAGGCACATGGAAAAATTGCAGGAGGACATTTTAGCAAAGACGTGACAGTCCGCAAGGTGTTGCAGTCCCAACTGTGGTGGCCCACCCTCTTTCGAGATGCGGCACGACTTGTGAAACACTGTGACGAGTGCCAAAAGACTAACTTTTTGATTCCTAAGGATCACATGGAGCTAACCCCAATTATCGCATGACAACCCTTCGAGAAATGGGGGATTGAATTTATCGGATCCATTAGTCCTACATCACAATATTCACAAGCCAAATACATCATTGTGGCTACCAATTATCTGACAAAATGGACAAAAGCGTGAGGTATGAGAAATAATGATGCTTGGACCACTACTAAGTTTCTATGGGAGCAAGTGATCTCATGATTTGGCTACCCCATCGAACTAGTTAGTGACCAAGGCACACACTTCATCAAGGAAGTGATAGCTCATCTCCTGTCCTCCTTCCTAATCATCCATTGGAAATCCTCTCCTTATTATCCACATGCAAACAATCAAGACAAATCAACAAATAAAATCCTAGTAAACATCCTGACCAAAGTTGTCTCTGCTTCATGCAATGACTGGGATAACAAGTTGATGGTGGCCTTGTGGATCTACCGTACAGCTTACAAGACAGTTGTAGGAAAAACCCCCTTTAGATTGACATATGGTACAGAGGCAATCCTTCTCGTGGAATTCTTCATACCAAGCCCTAGGATAACACTTCAAGAGAAATGGGATGGGAAGGAGGCATGGACAGAACACTTGATTGAACTCAAACGCTTATCAGAAACCTGGCTTCTAGCCACCCATGCACTAATATACAAGAAGGAAATACATAAACACTGGTTTAATAAGCATGTCAAGCAGTGCAACTTTGAACAAGGTGACTTGGTACTGCTATACTCAATCAAGGGACACAAGCAAAAGTTAAAGTTTCGGGGGCTAGGACTTTTAAGCTTCAAACCATCAACTGAACTGGCAATGTAGAACTCGAAACCCTAAAAGTTGAGGGAATAGTCTTCTTCAATGGTAGTCGAATAAAAAAGTACTTCCCTCTAATGCACCCATTGCATGAGCCCCCAATGCTAGCACCCCCTATCCACGTACCAATAGCCACTATCTCTGAGGTGGATGGTGAGGATGAGAAAGTAGTATCACTAGCTTACCTAAGCATGATAGTCACTGCTAAGCACACATGCAACATCAATGCATTAATCAATGAGGGAGCCAATTTTAATGTCTCAACCCATGACCATTGGACCCAAATTGGCAAACACAAGTTGCTGCCCACTATCTCACCCCTTATGGAGGCCAACCATACACACTTCTCGAAAAGTGTAAGGTTGCGATTTCTAGGGAGTTTGAAAGTGTGCTGATAATCTTCTATGTGTTCCCCAACACTAAAGATGCAAGCATAGAGTCACTGTTAGGAAAAACCTTTAAGAAGCAAGCTTGTTGCAATGTTGACTATGAGTCTAAGTGTATCCACCTACCCGTGGGTAATGCCCGCATAGTTACAACTTTCAGCAAGGGTGATGTGACTCTTTCCAAGTCCACAGAGCCACTAGTAGAGAAACCCATCATCAATTCTAAGAAGGGAGATTGTGACTTGTCAGAAACTACCAAGACTCAATGCCAACAACCCACTAGAACCAACGCTGAAGGCCATGAACCCCAGTTCAAATGGGTACCTAAACAGAGAGTGCCACCTAGGAATAGAAATGCATGGCCTCACAAGGCTAATGATCCGCATCCAAAACCTAGAAAGCCAAGATGAAATCATAAACATCGACGTACGGTCAAGTCGCAATGGGTCCCTAAGGCCTTATTGGAAGCGTAAGGCTACTATAAGGTTAACACCTAGATTTGGCTACCTAAAGCCAAAACAACCAAAGGACCTACTCAATCTCCATCCTCAAGATTGACCACACAAAACCTCATGCCACCGATACTCAAACCATAAGAGAATCAGGCCTCTAAGTCCATAGAACATCCAACACCTAGCTCATCAGGGCCTGAACCAATCTATCACCCAAAATTGTAGCCTACTCTACTAACAAACCACCCAAATCTAGCCCCGATGATACCCGTCAAATATTAGAGGCATTAAGTCTCACAACAACCACCACTACAACCCAACCTGCCAACCATGAGGCCAAGCCATAACCTAAAGAGCAAACCAAGCTATGACCATTAGCCATAACCTAAAGAGCAAACCAAGCTATGACCATTAGCCATAACCTAAAGAGCAAACCAAGCTTTAGACCCACTAGCCTTAGACCCTCTTATGAGCGGTGATCAATTCTAACCCTGGCCGCAGACTTAGCTAAACATACAGGGGATGACTTGGTTGCTTTCCTTTGATGCTTGGATGCGATTTTCATGTCGCTTGCTAAAAGCTATGACCGCTTAGACTTGGGGCTCTTGGAGGAACCATTGGCAAAGGAGATACGGACACTCCCTTGTTCTTGGAAAGAATCAAAATTTGTGTTTTTCAAGGCTTTTGACGTAGCTACCGAGTTGATTGCCACCAAGGTCTCCCGTGAGCAAACGCAACAATGCCTCATCACTACATATGACAAGCGTGCTGCCTGTGCCAATGATCAAGAAATTGATGACTTGAAATAGTTTTTAGCCAACAAATCCCCTTTCTTGAAAAAATGGTACACTCTTTGCCTCCAATGGGAGCTTGAGGGATGTCAGGTCATGACAAATTCTGAGCAATGACGCGCAATCAAAACATCAGCGTATGACCCAACTTATGTTGCTCCAACATCTTATAGGGTATTCACGATCGACCCATGGAAGAACATGTTTATGGATACCCCTACTTGGATCGCATCCTGACCAAGGAAGAGCTCCACATCACTAGCTGCATGGGCTTCTGTGACTTCTTGCTCGATGTCCATGCATATATCACCCACCTCGACATGATCCAACCTTTTGATATGGATAGCTATGCTAAGTTAGAATGCAATCCAAATTTCTACGCCTGGCACATGCAAGAGTAAAACACTAAGATTATGCACTAAAGGCCCTTCATCCTCTAACCCTTTAATTCTAGGAAGGACTCTTCTCTTTTTTGGAGGGGGAGGGGGTAAGGTGAATCAAACCAATTACATAAGGAAAACAATAAAGGAAAAGCACACATTGCAATGGTAGAAGGCAACAACTTGTGATTGGGGAAAATATCAATAAAATTTGAAATCAATAAACTACTTGGAGAAAAAAGTCTACTTCTGCACTTAAACATTTCAATTAGAAAGTATATAATCGTTCCCTTTTGTGTATGATTATTCTGAATAACACTAATGGAAAACATGGTTTCATGCAGGCACCCATCATGGTAGGCCAAGAAAAGACTAGCAAATTGCCTTTTTCGAAAGAGGAACATGCAAAATATGGACTTTTGGTGGAGACATGAGCCTTCAACTAGTTCAAGTTCTGACATATCTTAAACCTAGAAGATGTGGTCATTGATGAGTGGGCCGTGAGGCAAATCATTGAGCAATGCAATCTGCAGAAATGCATGGAAGCAGTAAGCCAGGGGGTGGATGACTTCCACTATGTGCGGAGTTCCTAAGGACTTTCCACAGGAATCATGGCACCATAACGTTGCATGAGAGAGAGGGAACTCGTAAGGTACAAATTTAATTGACCCTAGACTTGGTGGAAAAGTCATTGGGCTTGGCAAACAAAGTTGAGAGGAAACCGAAAAGAGATGTATATACCTTGCTAGGAATGGACAAGGTAAAAGTCCATACCAACAATGGCATTAGCTTGGCAAATATCCTTGACCTCAAAATCCATATCCAAGCCAAAATGGTGCACACCTTGTTTTCTAGTCAAAGATACAACACCATCATGAGTTGCATCAACGTCCCCCTGCTATAGAGCATCGCATCAAGGTTGTTGGATGAGGTGAACCTCAATGGTTTTGTGAGGAAGACCATTGAAACCTCGACAAAAGCCTTGGCTATTGGAGGATAGACTGCAGGAGGGGAATCTCCCGCCAACAAAGCTAAAAGAAAAAATTTGTCTTCAAAGGCTACAACCATTGGATTCAAGGGGATACTCACTGCAATCATTAGGGAAGCCTTGAGGCAAGGGCAAGAAGAAGGAGGAGAAGGGTTGGATGAAACACCAAGCAAGTCACTACCTCACCAAGAACAGAAAGCGCAGTCCAGTGAAAGGACAATGATTGAGGAAGAAGAAGACACGGAAAAACAAGAGAAAACTAGCTGATGAACAACTAAGAAGATAAATAAGAAAATTACACAAGAACAACAGGAAGAGGAGAGGAGGAAACAAGAAAAGGTAGACTTGCAAAAGGCCCCCAGAGAGTCCAAAAAGGCCGAGGAGGAAAGAAAGTGAAAGCATGAAGAGGAGGAGGAAGACATAGCCCTTGCCACACACAAGTTCATTGAGTAGCAGTCCAGGCATGACGAGTAGGGACCTACAAGCCCAATCCAAACTGAAGGGCCGAGCTCAAGCGCCTAGGTGCTAAAATTTGTGCCACCTACGGTGCAAGAAGTCAAGGGCAAAGCCCCAATCATTGCCATTCCCACTCTCTTAACACACACCATCACCACCACCATCTCCACTCCCAACTCTACAACCAAGGTGGACACCAACAAACTAATGGCTTGGGTCCAATACTTTGTGAATAAAGAAATGGGCCAAGGAGCAGGAGAAGGAACCCCCCTTATAGGAACCAAAAGGCTGACTGAAATAGATGTTGAGTCGAGGTGAGACCCTAAGAGGTAAAAGGTGGCGTGCTCTACAACCTCCATCCCCACAACAGAGAGGCTGCTCGAAGGATACGACGAGTACGTCAAGGAGCTCCTCTCTCAATTAGAGAGAGGCAAGGAGGAGAATAGACTTGTAGTAGCAAAGCTCAAAGTGGAAAAGGAGGACATGGATGCATCCCAGTTGGAGAGAACACGCAAAATGGCCATGGCCCAAAGGGAAGTCAATGAGCTGAAAGAGTAGCTACAAGCTAAGGAAGAGACATAAGTTGAATGGCAGGTGCACTTGAATGAAGAAACCAAGGCCACACAACACCTATGGTAGCATAATAAAGAGATTGGGGCACGCTACGAATATCTACAAGTTGAAATGGAGAAAATCACTAAGCCACAGAAGAGATGGAGGAGCTAAGGGAGGAAAGAGCTCGTAGGTATGAAAGGGAGGTGGAAAAACTAACCCAAGAGGCTGCCGCAACACAAGAAGAGTAGCAAAAGCTAAAGATAGAAATGGAAGACCAAGAACACAGATTGATAGTGCTGGCTCAGAGGCAGGGGGAAAGCGTCAAAGACATGAACATGAGGGAAAAAGAATGGGCTAATCAGAACAAAAAAAGAGTTAAAGCCTTGGCACGCTGTCTCGCTCAAGTAGAAAAAGAAAAAATACTTGCT
The DNA here is from genome assembly GCF_053477565.2 of Lygodium microphyllum. NCBI lineage: Eukaryota > Viridiplantae > Streptophyta > Polypodiopsida > Schizaeales > Lygodiaceae > Lygodium > Lygodium microphyllum. The sequence continues at coordinate 70,944,738 of NC_141142.1, forward strand.
AAAAGCATAACAGAGGCTGCCCAAGTGAGCTTCTAGACCCAACAACGTGCCTTCTTGGACACCCTATTGGTCACCCAACTAAAAGAGGGAGAGTCCATAGAGGCAATGAACATGAAACTGGGAATGGTTCGTAGAGCACTAAAAGTAGGACTACAGATGCCGCTACAACCTAGTGGGGTTAGCCCAAGCCTGGAAGAGCAACCCCATTATCTCTTATTGGAAGGACTAACCTTGCAAGAAGTGGATGCACTTGGGTTCATTGAAGGAGAACAACAAGATCCAAGTGAGGAAAGAGAGGTGGATGTGAACTTGGAAATGGGACCATGCAAAGAGGAGCTTGTCCCACCACCTCCTTCCCTGCAGCCTGAAGAGCAGCAACACGTAGACACTTACACAGAAAGAAAGGCAGCACTGAGGGAAAAAAGAAAACAAATGGTAGAGGAGACAAGGAGAAAATGGAATGCCAAGGGAGTGAGGGCAACCCAGCCACCTATCTCACCATACAAGAACAATTCCCCAATAAGCTTCCACACCGACCTTGTAATCTTGGAGAGGCAAGACATTTCTAAAAGCCCCTTCAATTTTAACTTCCAGTTCCCCACCACCTTGCATAGGGTTTTGCTCGTCAAGATGGTGGAGGAAGTGATTAACATCGGAAGCAGGCTTGGACAGAAATGGCTGGAGGAGAGAGCATAGAACCCCACATTATGGGCCATTGAAGATGCCAAATTTTGGCAAAATAAAGTTTTTGAAGTACCAAGGTCTATGCCTGGCTACGAATGCCGACCTACATGGAGAAGAAGAGTCGGTGACACCAACCTGGACACCTAGATAGCCTTTTGCAACATTCAACCCTTCGAGTGAAATGATCCAACCTTTATGCCCTACCCTCAAAGGGTGGGAGTGGATTTTGACTCCAATGTCCACAATCGCTACAACTTCCCTATAATCTATAACCCTCATTGTACTACATATGAAGATGCCCTCGTTTTCACAATAGAAAACTTGTATGATACCCTAATCTAGTTCACTAATGAATTCTCTTCATGCCCTGACCCCACCTTTATTACTTCTTGTAATTACCTTAGATTGCTTATGATACTCCTTAGGCAAGATCCCACCCTGCAAGAGCATGGCCTCCCAGTAATCCATTTTGATCCTAATGCTATAGACAGTTGCGCGATGGCTTGACTAATGATGCGAGCTACTCTATTGCCTTCATTTTTCTTAGCTCTTCTAGAGGATATGAATGATACCCACTTCACCCACTACAATCATCCATTCCTTTCCACCATCACCCTTCAAGTAGGCCTAAACCTCAAGGGGTATTTCCAAAGCTGTCGATTCCTTAATAAATCTATTAAGCCCCCTTCTCCACCTCACTCTGATAACGAAGACTAATTTATGTCACGACTATGTAAAAAAAGAAGAAGAAGCACTGCAAGTTGCACATTGATCACAGTCACTACACCTAAGGGTTCTCAAGTTAGGTGCATCCATTAACCCTAATCGACCAACTCTGTCCCTAACCCCCTAGCCTCATTTTGATCCCCCACTTCACGCTTAGGGCACATCAAGGGTAGGACACACCTAGGGACATAACACTTGCCTATGGTTAGACCTGTCACCCTAAGCTACATGCACCGCACCTCCCCTATGCACAATCTGGGTTCTCAAGTATGGGACACATTGAGAACTTGCCCAAGGTTGGACCCATCACCCAGTCCCACAAGCATCGGCACCACAAACTTCATGGTAATGCAGACACATCCCTAGTTAGTACACCTTCTTTTCTTTCCATGTACAACCAAGGGATCCAACCACCAACTCCAGAGACCCCATCATCCATGCAATGTACTCCCCATCTTATGCGACATGTCACCATGCAGGCACAACAAAGCAAGCAGTGGAAGCAACAACCCCAGTCAAAAAGTGAATGATGAAGCTCATTTGGAACAACGCAAGAGAAGGAAACCACATAATGCTAGGTGACTGATCCATCCAACACAATATTCAATTTCAAAGCCGGATTCATCCATATGCCTCCTCTAGCACTAGGGATCATATCCAATGCAAGGGCCTTTCAGTTCCATAAATCCCTTCAACAAGTCCATAAATCCTTCCAACACTAGGGATTATATCCAATGCAAGGGCCTTTAAATTCCACAAATCCCTCTAAGACCAGGTCTCATTCCAAACTCCAAGGCCTTTCAGTTCTATAAATTCCTCCAAGACCAGGGCTCATTCCAAACTCCAGGGCCTTTCAGTTCCATAAATCCCTCCAAGACCAAGGATCATATCCCAACGCAAGGGCCTTTCAAGTCCACAAATCCCTCCAAGACGAGGGCTCATTCCAAACTCCAGGGCCTTTCAATTCCATAAATCCCTCCAACACCACGGTTCATTCCCAATTCAAGGGCCTTTCGGTTCCATAAATCCCTCCAACACACCCCCCAATATGTCTTGATATAAACTCAAAATGCCACTTGGCTACCCTAGTAACATTGTTCAACTCACCACCCAGTAGATGCCATGGGATTGGCACTCAACTAGGAGGGGGGTTAATGTTAACCCTCATACAAACAAGGTGGAGAATCTAGAAAATCTAAAGCAAAAGACAAGGCCAAGGCAAAAATGGAATGGAAGACGAAGGCGTGCCAATAAAAAAATCATGAAACACAAGAAGTGTGAAAAAGTCTTAAATCAAGGAGAGAGGTACACAAGAAAAAAGCGCATGTCAATACTTTTGTAAAAGAGCGCAAGGCACACCATGATTTATTTTAAGAGTGTTGAGCTCTCACCCGTGCAAATTGTAAAGATAGATGGGCGGTAGGAAGGAAGCTAGGATCACAATGGGAAAAAGGGCCTAGACTATGTAAAAAAGGGGATAAAGGGATGATCGCCCAAAAGGGATTTAGGGTTTTATATATAAATTTCAAAAAGTGAATGAGAGCTCATTCTTTGGTGTGTGGTAAAGTGGACTCTTCTTCTTCTCTTCTTCTCTACTCTTCTCTTGCTTGCTTGTGAGTGCTTGAGGGAGGGAGTGTGAGTGAGTGAGGGAGTGAGTGTGTGAGGGTGAGGGATCTTGGAGGTGAAGCCCTCCTACATCTCCTCTCTTCTTCTTCTCTTCTCTTATCCCGTCTCATGTGTGGCTATGGAGGTTGGAGCTTGGAGGTGGAGGTTTGAGGATGCTTGAGCTTGCATCAAGAATCGTGGAGCTATCGGAGTGCTTGAGAAAGGAAGCAACTCAATCGGGCATCAAGGTAAGCTCACTAAATTCATATAGAGGTATGGCATGTTGGCTATGTGAGAGGTAGCCATTAGTTCTCACTTAAAACACTTGAACAATAAACAATCCGTGGGTCTTGGCGGTTGAGCTCGCCTCTACACCTAGTCATTGGCTACTCTATCTTTCTTAGCCAGACTCTACATCCGAGGAAAGATTAAGGTGGCAAGCTCCCGTTCACGATGGAAGAGTAAGAAAAGTATGGATTAATGGTGGAAATGAGGAGTTTCAGCTAGTTTACATTCAAGCTTACCCTAAACCTAAAAGACACCATCATGGAGGAGCCATACGTAAAACAACTCCTAGACCAGTGCAGTCTACAGAAGTATGTAGAGAAGAGCTATCGATTATAGCAAGTGCATAGAATTTTTGAGGAGCTTTGATGCCAAAAGAAATGGTGGCATGGTGATGATAAGAAGAGGAGAAGAAGCTCCTCAAGTAGAGGTGGAGTGGAGCCCTATGATGGTGGAGAAAACCCTAGGTTTAGCCAGGGTTAGCAAGACTGAGAAACACCCAAGGAGGGATGTGTTGGGATGAGCCATCACCAATCTAAGAGCAAGAGGGTGACAAAGGCCACAAGAAATAGCAGAACAACATTGAGAGAGTTACTAATAAAAAGGAGAATGACCAACCATCTCAACAGCAAGAGAGCAAGAGGACGGATCTGTGAGGGATCTGTGAGCAGCAAGGCTAAAACATTGTCAAGTCAAGCGAAAAGGAAAGATCACACTCTCAAAATACCCATAAGAAGAACTCGATCCACCTCCAAAGAAAATAGAGAGATGCAAAGGGTTGAGAAGGAATCGAAGAGATTAGAAGAAGGGTGCAAACAAACGCTAAAAGAGGAGGAAGAACAACTAAGGGAAAAAGGAAGGAGGAGATTACTCTAATGAAGATGGAATCAAAGATTTAGCCTACAAGTTGGCACGTCACTGCAACATGGACTCCATCCCATGAAACCTAAGCCTAACACTAGCTTAGGAGTAGAGGAGAAATGTGCTCCCCTAATCTCAACTAGATGAACCTCACAAGAACTCCCATTGCTAGTGGTTTGGGGAGCCAAAAAGCAAATGCAGCCACCTCAATAGGAGCCATTGGAGCTGGTCCACGAAGAAGGGTGTGACTCTAAATCAGACCAATGAAAGAAAGAACAAGTGCAAGAACCAAGCCCCTCCTTGACCACAACAAGCATAGTCAAAAGAGAAAAGGGTTCCATGCCAAGCCATGCATTCCTTGGTAAATCTCTTAGGCCCCCTCGAAATGCAACTACTATGAAATATGTGGGATCTAGAGCATGGCAGATGCGAAAGCTATGGAGGTTGAAAGAGGAAAAAGAAACTCATGAAAACATTGACCCTGATTACGACAAATTGCTACACAAGTGAATTAGGTTCCAAGATTGAGACTTGGACTCATAAACACAATCTTGTGTATTGACAGTGACATGACACTTTACTAGAAAAAAAAGAGTACTATCATTGCATTAGAAAAAGAGTGCAAGTACAATGCTTTATAGGATTTGAGTGGTGGTACTTTCTCCTATTGTGCATATGGGATTCTGGTCTTGAGCCCTCACTACTGCTCACAAAGGGACTAAAGTAGGTGTGATTTCAAATATCTTAACACCCCTCCTCAATCACAACCAAAAGTACAAAGTGTGTAGAAGCTTTAGTGAAAGCAACACTTGAAAGTGTGGGCACACCATAAACATGGCAAAACACCAGAGGCTATCACAGAAAGGCTAAGTGTGGGTACCACAAACATGATGGACATCCAGAGACTGTAGCAGGGGCCTCACAAAGTGTACAGAGGCTGTAGTACAAGGATAACTGAGGAATTTACAAGTTTATGTCAGAGGCATTAGGACTAGGAAATACACAACTAAAAAAGTCTGTTTGAATAGAAGGACTAATGAGGTTTCCTTCTCCTGGTGGTCTTCTTCTTCTTCTTCCTTTTCTTCGTTTTCTTCTTCTTCTTTGACTGCAACTAGATAGGCCTTTTGGGACCTCTTTCTAGCGTGGCAAAACTTCTCTGTGTGTCTAGTCCTTCTGCAGAAATCACAGAAGAGCTGATCCTTCTTGCCTTTGTACCTGTTGCCAACATATAATGCATGCTCATCTCTAGAAGTACTTGGTTCTTCCTTAGTTTTTAGCTTCTTTTCCTCCTCTAACAGTGATGCCTAGATATCAATAAGTTCAGGGTTTGGCATATTATTTAGAGTTGTTGATACATTATTATATTTAGGAGGCAAACTCTTAAGTAGAACACCGATGTAAACATCTTCTTCCATTTTAATGTTGATTCATGCAAGTTGGGTTAGAAGTCCTTCCATGTAATTTAGATGTGTGGAAAGTGATGTGCTTGAATTCATTTCAAGCCTGAAAAACTCAATCAGGAGACCATACTTTGATGATTTAGATTGTGCACTAAACAAAGTGTCAAGTCTCTTCCATGTATCTTGTGAAGTCTCACCTTTATCCACATGGTGGATATAGCTGTCATCTAGCTCCAATTCGATAATGGCCTGAGCATTATCATCATTCTTTTGCCAATTGATAGAAAGATCCACATCATGAGGCTTCTTTTCTTTTCCAATGGTAATGGCCCAGAGGCCCTTCTTCATCAGGATCAATTTGATGCGGGTCTGCTAGGTATGAAACCCAACTCCTTTGAAACGGGCAGTTGGAGAATCTTTGCCCATGTTTGACTTGAGAGACTAGTAGCAAATGAGCTTCAGACTTATCAAATTTAAGCAGCAGAAGAGTTGGTTGAGATGTGTCAAGAGACACAAGTGCTTAGATCACTAAAAATGAGTGTCAATAGACACTATGTTTCTCCCCTAAGTCTTCAAACCTGCAAAAATCCTTCAAGTTCTTTCAGATCCAGATCTTCCCCTTCTTGATTTGATGCTAGGACCTTCAGATCTAAGTGGCAGTGGGTTGTCCCAGTGGCATAAGAGAGAAAATGATGAGATTTTTAAGCTTGGTGAGGTTTGGCTATGGCTGTCCTATCAAAACAGGGACTAGCGGCTGGTAGAAGAGCTCCCACGAGCTCCACAAGTCGAATCTGCTAAAACCCTTTGACATGGAGGACCCTCAAAAATGGGTCTAACTCCCTCTAAGAGGGTTTGTACTCATTTTTCCCGAGTTGAGAGATCCAAGCCTTCAAAGTGGTCGCTGTCAAAACTGCACCCAGAGTTGAGAGATCCAAGCCTTCAAAGTGGTCGCTGTCAAAACTGCACCCAGATTTGGAAAAATGCAAATTCCTGGCATGGTGTGCATCTATCTCCTTGATTTTTGTGCCAAGAATTTGTGCCTTGACCTGAAGAACAACTTTTGAGAAGAAATCTTGAAGAGATATGGCCTGCTTGATGAGATATGGCTGCTCCAACAGAGGTAGGTAGGTGATGTCCATAGACACAGTTATGGCAGCAACTCTGAAAAGAGGCAATGCTGAAGCTATAGTTGCCCAATCTCAATGATTGAGGTGCCAAGGAGGAGCTCTAGAAGTACAGAAACACTTCTCTAGAAGGAAGTTCAAAGAGATTTGGCGTGTGGAGAGAGATATGAAAGCTTCAAGCTGATAGGGTGCTCCTGGCTATGGCTGCCACGGAAGCTTCATTGAAGGTAGGAATGCAAATGAAGTTGGAGATAGGGTCTATTACTCAAACTGAGTTGAGCAGAGATGGAAAGGAGCTAAGAGGAGTGAAAGGAGAGTTGGGCCATATTCAACTGAGCTCTGATACCATGGAAAATACGTGGGATCTAGAGCATGGCAGATGCGGAAGCTATGGTGCTTGAAAGAGCAAAAAGAAACTCATGAAGACATTGACCCTAACTAGGACAAATTGTTACACAAGTAAATTAGGTTCCAATATTGAGTCTTGGACTCATAAACACAATCTTGTGTATTGACAATGACATGACACTTTACTAGAAATAAAAGAGTACTATCATTGCATTATAAAAAGAGTGCAAGTACAATGCTTTATAGGATTGGAGTGGTGGTACTTTCTCCTACTGTGCATATGGGATTGTGGTCCTGAGCCCTCACTGCTGCTCACAAAGGGACTAAAGTAGGTGTGATTGCAAACATCTCAACAACTACTGTAGAGCATCAGGATGATGTCTAGCATGCCTCCTCCCAATGCATCTCCAAAACAAAACAAAACAAAAAAAGAGAAAGAAAAAAAAAAGGGAAAGAAGAAGAAGTAAAAAAAAGAAAGAGCAAACAAACAAAGACTCACATAAAGAAAAATGATAATTTCCACCTCAATTAATGGCTTTGTTGCACACATCTATCCTCGAATGAATATGAAATGACCCTTAGTCATTTTAGAGCATCGGTCCAAATGGAAAGCAAGTTTGTCTTAATTTATATGCTTAGGTCCCTTATGGATTACATGGACATTGCTCAAAAATGGATGTTTGCTAAAATTTCCACTCTAGAATGAGTTGTGATAAAGAAGCAAAAGTGGATTAATTCTTCTATATGTCTAGGGCCCCCACCCAAGCTTATAATGCCACCCTTACATTCATTTGGAGATTGTTCTCTCATATGAGTCTCATATTGACTACCAACCAAGCCATTGCGATGGGTTGTTAAACTATGTTGCTGTTATTTTGTATTTTTCTTTTTTATGGTTGCAATAGTCAAAGAGTGTAACTCCTCCTTTCTAGGGAGCTATCATAAGGGGCCATACTAGGAGGTCCCAGGGTTTTGGAGTTATTTAGAGTATACAACATATGTGTCTTGCTATTTTAAGAACTACTAAAGGAAGATTATGGCTCATTGGACACTTGCTATCACTATGGCAATCAAAGGCTAGCACCATCTTGCTCATTTAAAGAAGTTATACAAATGCCAACATTTTCTTCTAACAAGAGTAATAGGATATCTCAAAAAGATTGGATCATTTCAACCATCTAGGTCATTAGTCCAAACACTATAACCATTCAATAGCTTGATGGTATCTCACCTAGGGACATAGGGTGCTAGACCAAGATTATGTTTACAATGGCATGTCTAAGCTTACAAGGGTGAGTATTTTACTATTGTTCTTCAATTAACCATGATTTATAGACCAATTCATGAAAGGTGTGCATGAGAACCTATAAGATTTTTAATCCAAACATTTCCATGTGTGCCATTCTATAGTATTCTATGTCTGCATGAAATGCATTTAATGATTACATCACTGGAAAAGTTAGAGAAAAGAGAGTAATGTTGTACAAAATAGGTATGTAGCTACTTGGTTTGAGGCCCCCTCTTTTTGCAACATGCTGGTCATTTCCAACATTTAGTGCTAGGATAAACAAGCCCATAACTATATTTAAATATTTCCTTTTGATGACTAAAAGTGAAGAGGGGTGCATGTGTGTGTTTACGTATGTACACACGTGTTCATATGTGTCTGTGTGCACATCTATGTGCATGCAACATGTTCATATGTGTATGTGTGCACATGTATGTGCATGCAACATGTTCATATGTGTAGGGGGGGTTAGAAAATCTAGGTTCACATCCATATGGTTACTTCCAATTTCATTAATTTCATTAGAATTGGAGAATGGCATTCTTACATAATTATATTATACAAGGAATTTTGAGAGAACATAGGGAAACTTCACGGTGACCTATAATTCCCTACAAGTAGAATTAGGAAATTATGTTCCTATATACTCTTATATAGGAAAATTTTAAAGAAGGCAAGAAATAGTCTATATTGACCTTTAATTTCTTACTATTAGATGTGGGGAATGTGATTCCCTAGTTGTACATAGGGAATACATGCATTCACACATAGGAAATATTACAACATTTCCTACATTTCACAAGTTTTCCTATATAGGGATTGATTAAAAGTCCCTTGTGTATGTAAGTGGAAGGCATTATTCGAGACCCCTTTTTGGTAAGAAAATCCTAGCTAGTTTTATGAATTAATAATACCCTTATGTAAAAAATACACATATGGAATATAGATACTCCTTTTATGAATAAATTTATGCATTTTAAATTTTTTCCTTCTTTGAATGTATATTTGTAAGACTATATTTTTTAATATTCCCTTCTTTTCGTAACGTGCCCGTGTCCAAGTACATTTTAGCGGCCCAGAATCTAAGCATCGTCGTGCCTAGCACTCTCAGGGAATGTTGTGGGGTTTGTCGCCTAGGGTTTCTCGAGTCCACCTCACAACGAAATGTTCACGACCGAAGGTCGAGTGGTGAAAAGGCCAACCATAGAAGTTATGTCTCACTCCTAGATCACTTGGGGTCAGTGGAGCTCTGGACACCCCTTGCCTAGATTGGAATGAAATTGTAGATTGCCATAAGCCCAACGTCTAGGGCGTTGGAAACATGGACAAATCTGGAGGCGGATAGACAAATTTGACAGGTCGTCACTAATTTTCATGCAAGTTTTTTAGGGTTTCGGGCAAAAAGGAGGGTAGCACAGTTAGAGAAGGCCAAAAACTCAGTTACTTTTCAAGAAGACCTTTTCTCTCCTCTTTTCCCCAAGCTGCCATGGAAGCTCCAGCCCAAGAAAATCATAAATCTTGCTCCCCCTCCTCTTCCTTAGCAAGATTGGCTTGTCCCAAGGTCTTCCTCTCAATTGGAGTAGCACATTGAGCAGTAGCAACCTTGCCTTTCCCCTGCTTGTGACCCCCCAGGAGCAACCCGAAATTTGTGGCGCAAAAAACAGGCTACTTCTTGGCCTGCAGGGCAGCCCTCCCCTCCTTCTTGGCTTCAGTCCTGGCCCTTGGAAACTTTCTTGGGCAGCATCAGAGACATCTTCCTTAGCCCTTGGACTCCCCTCTGGCACTCTAGAAACCCTGGTCTGGTGCAGTCCATGGCAGCCATGGAACCTTGGCATCAAGCTCAGAAATCTTGAAGATTTTGGTCTCTTCTTGGTCCCCGGGAGTCCCTTTTCAACATTGCTCAAGATTTCAGCCATCAAGAAGAACGGGAAGAAGATTACAAGCAAGATTTGAAGGCATGCACTTGTGGGCAGTCATGGCTATGGAGTAGGACCTCAATTTCAGCAAGAACTCTCCATGGGAAGGTCCTAAACCATCCTGCCCCAAGCTTGACTTCACCCTTTCTTGATGGAGCACACCCATTTTGGAGCCATGGAGCATTCGGGATCAAATGGAGCTCTCATGAAGGACTGAGGTTGCATTAGTGACTGCCTTCTTCTCCAAAAGACTCAAGGTAACCGATTCTTGGCTCTCATTCTCTCCATTTAAGCCTCTTGTTGAATCCCATCCATTTGTTTGAGAGAATGTATGAGTCCAAGTAGATAATAGGAGGCCCAGACCTTGAATGCATGCTAATTATTAGTCCTAGTCATTTCCCTTTGATCTTATAGTGCTGAAATGGATTTTACTCATGCTGAAGCTTCATTGTGATTATATTTTGTTTACCCATAACCCGTTTGGCTTCTTGTGAATTGGCTGAGCCAAGAAGTGATAAAAAAAATCTATTGTATAAGGGTGAGTAGGCAGTGAGTCACTGCCGGTAAGCTCCCTATCCCTACTCCCCATTCCAATTCCATGCACTTCATGAAAAGCCCAAAATTTTGATTTTTGAAATGCATCTCATGCTGGTTGTTTAATTAATAAATGTCTGCCATGTATATTCCGGGTGTAGGTATGTCTGCCATGTATATTCCGGAGCCCAAAGAATTATTGCAGGTGTAGGTACGTTTGATGGAATAGGCCGAACCCTGATCACTTGAGCCTACAAACCCCTACATGCATTGGTAATGTCATGAACCACTTGGTAATGTATGGTGGATGCAATGCAAGAAGGGCACGGTATGCAGTGTGGAATTGGTCTCAGCAATGAGCTATGGATGCAAAAAAAATGTATAGCTTTATGGGGCATTGAGAGCCACCACTGAGGCCCTAGATGTCTGGGATAAGACCCTCACCATTGGGATAAAGTATGCTCCTTGAGGGAGCCTTTGCAAGATATTGTAGACAGCCAGTCCTACACAGCCAGCCCAAAATAATTGATTATAGCAAAGCCTTCTTGTGTGATTGAGTACAAGCTCTATATCTTGATTTGAAGAGGGCATCTTTCCCTTTGATCTGAGCTAAAAATCTACCCATTCTGCCCTATGGTTTGGGAGATACACTCAGTTTTGTTCTCAGAGGTACTGTGGGATAGGCAGTAGTCCTACATAATCAGCCCGCAATAATTGATTACAGAAAAGCCTTCTCTATGATTGAGCGCAAGCTCTATAGCTTGATTCGAAGAGGGCATCTTCCTCCTCGATCTAAGCTAAAAACCTCCTCATTCCTCCCTACGGTTTGGGAGATACACTCAGTTTTGTGCCCAGAGGTACTATGGGACAGGCAGCAGTCCTACACAGTCAGCCCACAAAAAGTGATTACAACAAAGCCCTGATCATTTACTGTCGGAGATATTTTTACATAGCCTCATAGAAGGATCAAAGGCTTTCATTTGAGTCAAAAAATTTTTCAATCAGAGTTCCCTAGCTGCACTTGGGATGGCAGGCCACAAGGGTAAAGCAAAGGCCCAGGAGGAATTTCAGCGCGAAATAAGGGACTCCCATGCCTCAATGAACAATCCTAGCTCAGCCCAGGAGGATCGTGAAGACTTGTTTGAAGAAGGTGGCCCTGAGATAGATCACTTGTCTCTGCTCAACCAAACCCTATGCCAACATGAGACCCGTCATGCTGAACGACATCGAGAGATGGAGCAATGCCACAGGGAGATGGAAACCCGCCAAGATCATCGTCATTCCGAGATGATGGCCAAGATGGACTTCCTTATAGAGCGCATGGGTGTCCCCATCCCCGCCATTGCCCCCCCTCGGATCGACCCAAGGAGTATGCCCCTCCCTGTGAGGCTAACTGCCCTCCCCCCTTGGAGACCGGGCATAGCCCACAAGCTCTTGGTGGTACCCATGGCATTCCCCATAGCACTTATGAGATAGGTGAGCCCTCCACTCAACATGATGAGCCCCTCCTTCCCTCCCCCATTACGAATCCTTCCAGCCCATCATTGGCACCCCAACTTCCCCGTAATGGCAGCTACTTGCACACTCAAGGGAATGGCTCCAATGCAAATCTTGGGCAGCATGGAATGCACGGAGTGCATGGGCAGCATGCATATGGCAATGGGCAGCATGCACATGGCAATGGGCATCATACATATGGCAATGGGCAGCATGCATATGGCAATGGGAAGCATGCATATGGCAATGGGTAGCATGTATATGGTAATGGGCAACATGGACATTTTGGACAGCAAGGTCCTAATGGGCAATTTGGTCCTCATGTAATGCACGGGTAGCATGGCCCCCATGGGAATTTTGGACAGCAAGGCATGTATGGGTAGCATGTAGCACATGGCATTCATGGGCAACCAGGCCCAAATGAGCTGCGTGACAAGATTGTGTTTACAAAATTCAATGGGCAATCCTCATCCCCAGCTAAATTAGAGGAATGGACCTCTAAATTGGAAGCCTATTTTCTCATCTACCCCCGTACCGATGAAGCAAAGATCATTTTTTCCTCCCTTCACTTAGAAGGTTTTGCCCACACATGGTGGAGATTTGTTCAACGGGAAAACCAGCAGTTTCGTGATTGGGAAGAGTTCAAGATGCATATGATCCAAGTTTTTGTCTCCTCGGTGGAAAAGAATGCTTGGCTAGGAAATGGTATCAGTTTGATCAGCGAAATCTCACCGTGAGGGAGTACACCAACTAGTTTATGAACCTATCCATGTATGTTGAGGCAGTTAATGATGAGGCCAAATTGCATAAATACATTTATGGGCTAGATGCGCACCTCTTAGCTGATGTAATGGCTCAAAAGCCAGCCACCCTGTTTGCAGCCATAGAATTGGCTAAACGCTATGGTCGAAAGTACCGCCGCAATGAGAGCATGCAGCCCATTGCAGGGCAGCCAAGATACCCTATTAGACAACCCCCATATGTTAATAATTATCGCAGCAACAATGTAAGGAATGGCAGCCCCAAAATTCCTACTTACCCCACTTTTAATGCTGAAAGGAAATATGGCAGTTTTGGGATAGCACCACCCTCCAAAGTGACCCAAAGTATGTTGAAAATAAGGCGAGGAATGGCTTCGGTCCCAACAGTCAAAAATTCATTCCTTTTGAAGTTGTCAAGGATAGAAAAACCAAAGGCTTGTGTTTCAAATGCGGGGATAAGTACATGACTGATCATGCATCCAAATGCCCCTTTAAGAACGCCACTGTCAAGTTTAATAGCATGTATGTGCTAGAAGATAGTGACAAGATGGAAGAGGACATGCATGACAGCTCTCAAATAATGACACTTGCTGAAAATGCTGAATATGAGGAGGATATTGATTCAGATCAATTTTATGACTCACCGGACGGGTTCCCTTTTGACCCCAGTGGCTGCCCCATTGATGACATGCTTGGGAATGACCCTTGGCACCCCTCATTCACCGCTATATCAGCCTGCTCAATCTCCATGGATGCATGGACCGACTCTAGGAGTTCGAACACCTTACGGGTGCATGGTAACATTGATGGCAAGAGTGTATACATCCTCATAGATAGTGTTAGTATACACAGCTTTGTAAATAAATCAACTCTTAGCCATTTGACATGTGTTCCCACTGAATTACAGCAACCCCTTCGGTTTCAAGTGGCCAATGGAAATGAGGAAGTGAGCTCCCATGAATGCACACAAGTGTCTCTTATGCTGGCTGAAAATTACACAACAAAGGTGGATTTGATTACCCTTGATATGGGCCTCCTGGATGTTGTATTGGGATGTGATTGGCTTCAGCAGTTGGGAAAAATCTCTATGGACTTCTCTCAGCTGTATATGGAGTTTGTAATGCATGGGCAGCTTGTACACTTGGAGGGAATCAAAGAAAATGTAGATTTTCATCTTATAACATCAAGACAACTCGAAAAGGAATTCAAGAAACGCTCCCAAATCTTTGTCTTGCATTTGCATAAGGATAATCATGGCCAACACACCTTGGGGAAGCAAAATGCAGCACTAAAAGCACTTTTGGCTGAATATGAGGACCTATTTCAGCCTCCCACTACCCTTCCCCCTAAAAGATTGGTGGATCACCCGATTGACTTGGAGCCCCATGCCAAGCCCATCAATAAACCCCCATATAGACTCTCTAAATGTGAGAGAGAGGAAGTAGCAAAGCAAGTCAAGGAGCTCACTGAGATGGGATTCATAGAGCCTAGCTCTTCCCCTTATGCCTCCCCGGTCCTATTGGTTAAGAAAAAGGACGGATCTTTCCGGTTGTCCATTGACTACCGTGATCTCAATAAGATCACTGTCAAAAATAGATACCCCATCCCTCGAATTGATGACTTGCTTGATGAACTCAAGGGTGCACGCTACTTCACTAAGATTGATTTGCGATCCAGTTACCACCAAATCAGAATGAGGGCGGGAGATGAAGTCAAAACAGCCTTTCCGATTGACCGTGGCTTGTACCATTTCCTTGTCATGCCATTTGGGCTCACAAATGCACCCGCCACATTTCAGAGCTTAATGAACGAGATATTGCAGCCATGGCTTTTCCAGTTTGTGTTGGTATTCTCTGATGATATAGTCATTTACAGCAAGTCAATGCATGAGCACTTGAAGCATGTCAGGCAGATTTTTGATGTGTTGAGAGAGCACCGCCTCTTTGCCAAAGAAAGCAAGTGTGTCTTTATGCAAACATAGGTTGAGTACTTAGGACACATCGTTAGTGAAAAAGGCATCCAAGCTGATCCTAAAAAAGTGCAAAGTGTCTGGGAGTGGCCCATCCCCACTACTACTACCTCCTTGCGTGGTTTTCTTGGTCTCTCCTCCTTTTATAGGAGATTTATTTGCCATTATGCCACAATTGCAGCCCCGTTAACAGATAAGCTGAAAAAAGAGGCTTTCCTATGGGATGAATTGGCTACCCGCAGTTTTCAGCAGAGCTGAAAGACTTGCTCACTTCAGCCCCCATCCTCGAATGCCCCGATTTTTCAAAGGATTTTACCATCCAGTGTGATGCTAGTGGATGGGGTATTGGTGCAGTTTTGCTGTAGGAACACGGAGTAATAGCATTTGAGAGCCGAAAATTGGATGATAAAGAGAGAGAGTTGCATGTCTATGATCAAGAGATGTTGGCAGTCATTCATGCTATCAAAAAGTGGCGTCACTACTTGTATGGCAGCAGATTTAAGGTGAAAAGTGATCTCACCGTGTGCTCAAATATTTCTTGACTCAGCCCAACCTCACTCCCAAAAAATGTAGATGGGTGGCGACACTACAAAACTATGACTTTGAGATTACCCACACCCATGGCAAGGACAATGTAGTGGCCAATGCACTCTCTCGCATGTGGGCATGCAGGGTTTCATCCATCACTGAACTCCACCATAATTGGATTGAAGAGCTCCAAGAGGCATACTTGCTTGATGCTGAATTCATCCCTCTTTTCCAAAAATTACAGCAAGGTGTCATGGATGACAATTCCCAATATCAGCTCCATAATGGCCTCATTTGGATCCATGGCTGTATTATGATTCCCCATGCCTCTCCCTTCACCCAAAGGATCCTTGAAGAGATGCATTCTTCACCGATTGCTGGCCACTTAGGGGTCTTCAAAACATATGATCAAGTTTCAAAAAGCTTCCATTAGAAAGGCCTATGGCAGGATGTAAAAGACTTTATGTCTAGATATGTGCCTTGCCAACAAAATAAAGATAGCTCTCTTAAACCAGGTGGCTTATTGCAGCCTTTACCTATTCCCAAAGGAAAATGGACCCACATTACCATGGATTTCATCACTGGTTTACCTACAATCAAGAAGGGTTGGGATATATTTACGTGGTAGTTGACCGACTCACTAAAGCAACCCATTTCATCCATACAAAATCCCAGTTTACAGCATCCCAAGTTGCCACTCAGTTTATGGAGCATGTTTTTAAGTTGCATGGCTTGCCCCAATTCATAGTGCATGACCGGGACACCAAATTTATGAGTCAGTTTTGGCAAACCATTTTCAGCTCCATGGGGACCAAATTGGCTCCGTCTACAGCCTATCATCCCCAAACGGATGGGCAGACCGAAAGAGTCAATAAGTGGCTTGAAACTTATTTGCGACATTTTTGTCATGATGTGCAAAATTCTTGGGACGTATGGCTGCACTTGGCTGAATTTTCTTACAACAACTCCACTCATTCAAGCATTGGAGTCTCTCCCTTCGAAGCATTGTATGGTTATTGGGTGCCCCTTCCTATCGTGATCTTCAATGAAAAGCTCAACCCCTTGGGAAAAGAAGAGCTGGACCGCATGCAAGCTCTACTTCAACAATGCAAGGTAAACCTCAAAAGAGCTCAAGAGCACATGAAGCTCCATGCTGATGCAAAAAGAAGACCCCTTGACTTTCAAGAGGGTGAAATGGTACTCCTCAAGGTCCCCAAGTCCCGTTATGCCATGTTAAAGGACGGCTCTTGCAACAAGTTGGCACACCGTTACTATGGGCCCTACAAGATCATTAAGAAGGTCAGGGACTTGGCTTACTGCCTCCAACTCCCTCCCACCACTAAGATCCATGATGTCTTCCACGTGAGCGATCATGGAACTCCCTCCCTCCCGCCTTATTCAGTACATTCCGGAAGCGATCATTGGGCAATGTGAAAAGAAACTCCGCACCCGTTCCATACATGAATACCTGATCAAATAGCAAGGCCTACCAATAGAGGAAGCCTCTTGGCACCCAGAATCTATATTGGATGAATTTCCACACCTCAAGGAGGCTGTGTTCGCTGGCACTTCACCATGACCCCTGTTTTGGGCTGCAGTCTGCATCTGGACAGCCACCTGTTTTGTACTAGATTTGGTCCTGGACCATTCTCAGCCCCATCCTCCATACATAGGCTGAAAGTATACCTCGAGGGCTCCGTGCCGACACCTTACTTGCCCCGATCAGAGTTCCCTAGTGGAAGTTATGGCTGTTTTTCTCCAGCCATACCATCTGGGACTGCACACTAGAAATTCCTAGACAGCCCTTTATTTTGTACCAGTTTTGGTCCTGACCTGATTGCAGCCCCACCTCACCCACATGGGTTGAAAGTACATCTCATGGGCTCTGTAATGACACCTCAATTGTCCCATTCGGAGTTTCCCACACAACGTTATGCCTGATTTTCTACAGCACACTCTTACAGTCCATGACTACATCCCTTGTCTTTTAGGACAAAAACTTTATGAGATGGGATGGTTTGTAATGAACGGGGATCATGGAAATATGGCATGGGAACATACCAGTCACACTGACGGTATATAAGGTGTAAGAGGGTATTTTGAGGCATCACAGAAATTATCAAGAAACTCTCTTTTCACCTTCTCAAGCTCCCATGGCTTCCTCTTCTTCTTCCTCTCTCCCTCTTTCTCTCTCTTCTTCTTGCATTTCTCTCTCCTCTCCCTCTTCTTCTGTAGTCCTTCTCTCTCTCTCTTTCCCCTTAGTTAGGATAGTTAGGTCTCCTTCATTACATAGAAAACTAAAGCTATCAAGGGAAGTGGGTGGGCTGAACCCAGACAGTCTGTCCTACGGCTGGGTGGTCCCAGAGAATAGAACCCAAGTCGTGCCATTTTAGGGGACCAGAATGGGACTATGCCCTATGGGCAGAGAGGCTGAGTGGCACATCCCTCTTGTTTCCCATTCTCTTTTTGAACCAAGTGTGGTATGGATCTGCTTCGGATTGGGTATCTTTGTGTAAAGTAGGATGTCCAAAACCCGAAACTAGAATGTTATTAGGAGACCTTGGTGCATCCCTCTTGTTTCCCATTCTCTTTTTGAATCAAGTGTGGTATGGATCTGCTTCGGATTGGGTATCTTTGTGTAAAATAGGATGTCCAAAACCCGACACTAGAATGTTGTTAGGAGACCTTGGCCCTAGGAACCTAGATTTCAAGTCGATCCTAGTGGGTTCGACCGTGAACGTTTCGTTGCGAGGCGGACTCAGGAAACCTTATGCCCGACAAACCCTAGAACATTCCCTGGGAGTGTCGGGTGGTGACTCTTAGATTCGTTTCTCGATGGGCTGCTAAAACGTGCTTGGACACCCGATAAGCGGGCATGTTACAGTTGGTATCAGAGCTAAACTTCGTAATGATGCGTGATTGATTAATGTGTGGTTCGTAGATATATCCTAAACAGAAATAACCTGAGTGGTATGGCTTGATTATCATGCACCTTCTATAACCACAAATGTTGACATGCAAGAGAAGAAATTCCTTCTCAAGCAAATTAAGGCACCCGAGTTTGATGGAGAAGGGATAGACGTAACAACAGAAGCGAAGATATGGATTGAATCGATGGATGACTATTTCTCTGTAATGTGTCCGTTCGTCCACTTTTGGCACACGTCTTAGCAGCCCATTGGGGAGAGAGTCTAGAAAGCGCCACCTGGAACTCGCAAGGAATGTCACAGGGTTTGTGATCTAGGTCTTCCCGAGTCTGCCCCGAGTGGAAGTATCTGGCCGTTCCCACTTAGGACCAACCTGAAGTCAGGGTTTCTTTCCTATCATCAAAGTCTTTAAGAAGTAGCTAGTGTCGAGCTCCAGATGAACCACTTTGCATAGGAACAACAGAGTCAAAGTGGATTTATGCTGCACTTGGTTCATGGAGAATGGGAAATGAGAGGGATGCGAAGCTCAACCTCTCTGCCCATAAGGCCTTGTCCCATTCCCCTCCCCTAAAACAACATAAATAGGGATTCTAACTCTACTAACGCTAGGTCTTCACAGTCTCGTTATCACGTCCTTTTGAGAAAATTTCCCAGCTAATCGGGACCACCCTTCCGTAGGACCCAAGTCTCGTCCACCGCACTTTCCTCGATTTGCTTAGTTATCTAATTACCTACCACATTATGTTTGACATGCAAAAGTAGCTTCCTTAATTAATCAATTTAAACACAGGTTCCTTCACGTAACTTAGGCATTGTCACGAAAACAATGTCAAGCAAGTTCCTTTCTCAAATATCTGATCTTTATTTATCATAGTCCCGGAATACATCAAGTATCATGCTTGAAGGCTAACCCAACAATCAACAGGATTGCTGCTCCAAGTTTCACCGCACAGACTAGTACACGGGCCTCGAGATCCCATATCGAGTCACGTCAGCCTCTTGTTTGGAATCCAAAGGCAAGGAATTTACGGCCAGAGCCTCCCCTGGCACCCAAGCGTCCTCCCGCTCCAAGCAGTACCCACAGAGAGTCGTCTCGCGACAGGTTTGGTCCATATTCCTGGCGGCTATCAACCCCCTTGGATAGGGCCAGGCAGGCAGTCGAAGGTAACTGAACCTACCTCTCATTCCAGGCTTTTAACTCTTCTGGTTAGGGTTTGTACCCTACCAACCATAATTATCCTTACCTTAGGTCTCCTTGTAGGATGGATCATGGACAACCCCATCGTCCTCAGTTGGTCTATTTGCTGGTTGTCTCCTAGATCCTTTGAAGTACCTATGTACCTTTAACTTTGATCTAAATTGATCAAGATTGTCTATCCCCTTGACCATGGTTGGTCAAGATGGTTCTGTTTAGAACAGTTCCTACTCCGTCTTAAGTATAATCTTCTTAAGCCCTCTTAATAATGCTCACATGCACTAAGCTTTTACCTATCCCTCTTGAAGTCACCAAAGAATTTGACATGGGACTCATGGATCTCAGTCCCATTTGGTAAATTACAAACAACGTTGAATTTTCCCAACAACTTTAATGCACGTAACATAATGCCATGCCTTCATTTCAATGCTTACAATTTTGATATAATCCATACGATATTTTATGCCACACATGCGACTGTATTTTCTATGCATGCAATCTTAACATTATCCTCTATGTAATTATTTACACGATCTATAACCTTCTTGAATGATCTGATCTTTATAACTTTATGTGATTATTGTATGAGTCTAGTTGCACTTTAATCTTTTCTGCAGTTTATTACATGTACCTTAGAATCCATCTTGCAATATGGAGATGCACTTTGCTTCTTCCGATGTCCTCTGAAATGTATTTTGCAAGAACTTGTGCAAGGAGCAATACACTTTATGCAAGAATTCATGCAAGAAGTTTTTGGTAATTTACAATGCAATTATCTGATCAATTTCACCTATTATGATGCCATCTTACAACAAAAATTATCTTGTTTGTTACATACATCACAACTAAGTTCATACCTAGGAAATTATCAATCGCACAATTAATGTGATGCATGTGAATATGATTTTCACCATGATAATTATAATCTATGATTTAATAATAGAGCAACCTGGGTTTGGAGTGAAGTCTTGATTCCAGCAGTGTTTACGCCTGATGATCAACCATTCGTGGTTGCGGTGTCGTCTTGATTCGAACCACCATCCACACTTGTAGGGTTTTCGGCCATCCTTGCGGAACTACTCTCGTGGCCATACTCGAAGATGCGTGTAGGAGTGATAGAATTCTCACACTCTCCTATGCAAAATTCTCGCCGCCTCTCCTTGAGTGGAGGAAAGATAATGAAGGGGAGCGGTGTATTTTCGGAAATGTTGAGGGGTGTGTGACCTCCCTTTAAGGACGGGGGAAGAAGAACCCTCCAAAGCTTCCGTCTCTCTCTCTCTCTCTCTCTCTCTCTCTCTCTCTCTCTCTCTCTCTCTCTCTCTTTCTGTGTGATGATCACCAGGGGGGTTGAAATCACGGCCAAGGGGGGAGGCGGCACCTGCTGAAGACCACCGAGGGGGGGGCTGTTGCCTGACGACGAGGGAGGGGGGCGCTGCGTGGTGCTGATGACCAGGGAGGAGGGGGGGACTTTCCCTTATATGGTGGAGGAGGGAGGGCTTCACAAGGGGGGGAGACAGTCGTTGAACGGCTGCCACCCTCTAGCTAGGGGACTGCATGCCCCCGTCTCTTTACTCACTCTCTCTCTGTCCCCGACATGCTATCGGCGGGGAGAGAGAGGGAGAGTTAAAAAAAATTGTACTAATTTAAAAAAAAATGCTGGGGGTCTCATGGGGGGGAGGCACGGGGGGGGGGGGGGGGGAGGGGGGGATTATATCCTCTCCCCCTTAGAGGAATCGAGATGTCCTCGTCTCGAGAAGACCTAGGGGTATTGTTGGTTGGGAGTATTTTCATCCATCCAGGTGGCATCCTCTTCTGGATAATCTTTCCACCGAATGAGGTATTCTCTCAAGGTCCTTGATCTCAAATGCCTCTCCCTAACATCTAGGATTCTATCAGGCCGTAGCTCAAGGACTTCTTGGCTGGGCATTACAATTTGCTGATCATCAAGTACATGATTCAGATTAGGTAGATACTTTTTCAATAGGCTAACATGGAATACATTATGAATCTTTAGAGTTGCGAGCAGTTGTAGTCTGTAAGCATTAGGCCCTAGGCACTTGGTGATCTTATAAGGTCCACAATACCTTGGACTTAGCTTCTTGTACTCTCCCAAGGACAGTGAACTCTTTTTAGGGCGTACACGGATGAAGACCATATCACCTTCAACGAAGGTTCTATCTTGCCGTTTCAAGTTAGCATAGGCCTTATGTCTATCCTTGGTAGCTTGAATGTCTTGTCTTATTGATTTGATTTGATCATCCATGTCTTCCGACATTTGTCTTGAAGCTTCTACCCTCAAAGTTGGATCTGAGAAGTTTAAAGGGGTACGACAATCATGCCCATATAATGCTTGGAAAGGGGTCATCTGAATACTCTATTGGTAAGAAGCATTGTAAGCAAACTCAACCAGTGGTAAGTATTGAATCCACTTTTTGGGTTCGCGACAACAGTATGCCCTAAGCATATCTTCAATGACTTGATTGACTCATTCTGTTTGACCATCAGTTTGGGGAAGGTAAGCTGTACTAAAATAGAGTTGAGTTCCAATAACCTCAAAGATAGCCCTCCAGAAGTGTGATGTGAAAAGAGAGTCACGATCACTAATGATTCTTCTGGGTAACCCATGAAGTTTGAATATTTTCTTGATGAATAATCGTGCAATGTCTGAAGCTTTATAGTTCGTCTTGACAGGGATGAGATGTGTGACCTTGGTGAGCATATCTACTACAACCAAAATAGAGTTATATCCTCCCTAAACTTGGGGTAAGCCAACAATGAAGTCCATACTAATGAACTCCCATTTGATTTGTGGAATGTCAAGTGGTTGCAATTTCCCATGCATTTTAACATGTTCTGCCTTAATGTGTTGACAAGACAAACATTCAGTGACATATTTGAGTACGTCTCCCTTGAGCCTTTCCCAATAATAGCTCTTTTTGACTATATTAAGGGTCTTGGCATAACCAGGATGTCTTGAGGAAGGGGAGTCATGGGCTTCCCAAAGTATCTTCTACTTGAGAGTTTGGCTTGCAGGGATACATAATCTTGTCCTAAAGTAGACCAACCCACTACTGATGGAGAATTCTTGATACTTTGTCTTTAGCTTCGGGTCTTGATCCTTGATGGGGATCTCCCTTAGCATTTTCTAATAGACTGGGTCATGATATGCCCCTTCTTTTTCTAGCTCAATAATCGGGTTGTTTGGCATTGATACCTTTGTGGCTAGAGACCGTGCTGTTGATGGATCTTGCAAAACGAGAGAATTTAGAAATACCTTGCGACTAAGTGCATCGGCAACTACATTCTCTTTTCCAGGCCTATATTTGATTTCAAAATCATATTCTTCCAGCACTTCGATCCATCGACGTTGCCTCATATTGAGCTCATTCTAGGTGAAATTCCATTTAAGACTCTTGTGGTCCATTACTAAGGAAAATTTGTTAGCTAGCAAGTAATGTCTCCAAAGTTTGAGAGCATGGATGATAGCCAACAGCTCCAGGTCATGGGTAGCATAATTCCTTTCATGGCTCTTCAATTTTCTTAAAGAAAATGCTACGGGATGACCTTCTTGCATAAGTACACATCCTAAAGCAAGTGAGCTAGCATCAGTTACCACTTCAAACTCCTTAGTAAGATCAAGAAGTTTTAGGATGAGTGCCGATACTAAGCTTTGCTTTAGTTTGTCAAAGCTGGTCTATTCAGCAGGTGACCATGCAATTGCTACTTGCTTCTTTAGTAGATCAGTCAGAGGGGCTGCAATCAAAGCATAATCTTTTATGAAAATTCTGTATCACCCTATCAACCCAAGAAAACTATGTATTTCTTTGACAGAAGTTGGTGTTGGCCATTCCAGAACGTCTCTGAGGATCTACTGAAATTCCTTCTGCTGATACAATGAATCACAGATATTCAATCTATCGCTTGAAAAATGTGCACTTCTTCTTCTTGGCATAAAGCTTGTGTGCTCTCATTGTTTCAAGAACAATGCGAAGCTGGGGTTCATGATCCTTTTCCTGTTTTGAGTAAACTAGGGTATCGCCAAAGAAGACGAGTACGAAGTCATCAAGATAGGGCCTAAAGATATCCTGCATTAACTTATTGAAGGTAGCAGGAGCATTCATTAGCCCGAATGACATCACTAGGAATTCGAAGTGTCCATACCTTGTACTGAATGCAGTCTTTGGAATATCTTCTTCCTCGCTCCTTGAAGACGGTCAAGTAATTCATCTATTCTTGGAATGGGGTATTTATTTTTGATAGTTGCTTCATTCAACCCTCTGTAGTCAATGCATAGGCAAAACATTCCATCTTTCTTCTTTTGGAATAACACTAGAGCTCCCCATGGTGAACTGCTAGGATGGATGTAGCCTTGGTCTAACAGTTGCTTGATTTGGTCTTTCAATTCGTAGCTTCCGGGATGGACATCTTAGATGGCCTCTTTGCGACCGGTGCAGCTCCTGGCACAAGTTTGATTTCGTGGTCAACTTTCCTTTGGGGAGGAAGCTCCGTCAGATCTTCAGGAAATACATCTGCGTATTCCTTTAACCATGAAGGTTCTTCTCCAAATTCCTGATTCTGATCTAGCTTATTCAGTTTAATTAGATAGACAGGTAGGCCTTTTTGAACACCTTTTATTATCTGAGTTGCTTTTGTCAACTGTATTTTTGGCTTACCAGCCTCACCTTGAGTCGTGATTAGTTCCCCTTTAGAATTTCGGAAGGAGACTTGGCCCTTCCCACAATGGATGTGGGCATCATTGGATATTAGCCAATCCATTCCGAGTAAACATTTGTGGAGACCTAGGTTCATTACCCTGAATCTCACAGAAGTTGGCTTCCCACCCAGTAGAAATTTCACCTTAGCAGTTTGCCTAGTACAAGTGACTTCACGACCATTTGCTAATTCCACAAGTAAAGTAGGTGCATCTATTGTGACTATCCCTAATCTTTTTGCATAGATTGGTGAAATGAAGGAATGTGTATTGCCACAATCAATCAAGGTCTTGAAGCTTTTACCTTGATATTCTGATGGAGTTTGAATCACCCAGAATTGGCAATTTGGACCCTTCTTGTGAAAAGTGGCATGAACCGTTGCCCTCTCAATATTAGCATCCATGGATGGATCTTCTTCATTGTCCAGTTCCCTATTGGAAACACTAGAGGTCCTCCCTTTGGCCATAACGGTGGTTCCTTGGCCATGAGCGGCTCTATTTTGACATTGGAATTGCCCTTGGCGATGTCCTCTGCCAAGCTTGGGACACTCCCTCTTGAAGTGTCCAGGCTCATTGCAATGGAAGCAATGTGGGTTGTGATCATTGCTTTGTGTTGGAACAA
Organism: Lygodium microphyllum; assembly: GCF_053477565.2. NCBI lineage: Eukaryota > Viridiplantae > Streptophyta > Polypodiopsida > Schizaeales > Lygodiaceae > Lygodium > Lygodium microphyllum. Next base: position 70,969,719 of record NC_141142.1, read on the forward strand.
AGTTGTTGACAACATTGGCCCTAGCTTTCTTTCTTTAACCTGGCTCTGACTTTTTTTTAAAAATTCTTTTAAAGGGGGGGGGGGGGGGGAGATATTACATTCTCTACTTCGGGAACTACCTCCATGAATCAAGCAATGATAGCCAAACTTAAGTTAGTTGGCCAGGCTCAAATATGGTGGAAGGAATGGTGCAAAGATCAAGGTGTTTCTAAAGCCACTGTCACTTGGGCTCAGCTGAAAGATGCTGTACATGGACCATACCTTCCATCAACCTACCAGACTTTGAAGATGAATGAATTCTTCAAGCTCAAGCAGCTGAAATTAACCTTGTAAGCTTACTACTCAAAGTTTGTAACCCTACTAAATTACACACTGCCTATGGATATTGCGTAGCAAGTATCCAAGTTTTGCCATTGCTTGAACACTCCTCTAAACCACTATTTTGAAGCAACGCATCCCACAGACTTGCAAGATGCATTACTTCGAGCAAAGCTAATCATCCAAGAACTTAAATTGGGCAATTGTGACAAAGATGGTTCTCGAGATCAGGACAAGAGATACCACACATGCGGAGAGATAGTGCACATCCATAGGAGATGTCCCTACCGTCAATGCTTCCATTGTAATGAGCTAGGACACATCCAAGAAAACTGCCCTAATCTAAGTCCAGAAGACATTGAGCCTCCGAAAAAACAAAGCTACACAGGTGCAGTCTATGGATATATAGAGGAATCAGATGAAGACGAAGACCTAGAACCTACAACACATCTTTATGATGATTAGAAATCCTAGAAATTTTGTCAACATGAAATACAACTTGTATTGGAATAAACTTTACTCTTGTAACTACAGTTAACCTGAGTAATATGAGTTGCATCTACTTTGAGCCTAGAACTTGTAAATGATTAGAGATACTCTAGCAAGGAATGACAATTATAAATTGCAATGAATTTTTCTTAAGTCATTCCTTCTCAACTAATATAGATTGGGTCTTACCAAAATGTCGAAGCTTGGAAGTATTCTAAGCAAAGACGATTGTCCATGGAGCTTAGTCCCAAACTAAGAAGAGGAAAATCTAGGAACATAGTTTCCAAGATAAAGGACACTTCGATTTGCTAAAAGGATCCTAGGACAATTTGGTCTAAAGAAGAAACTCCAGCCAAGGACAACTAAGAACCTTGTGACCACAAGTGATAAAGCTCCGCGCTATTTCTATTACAGGGAGTTCGGTCATTTCAAAAGGGAATGTCCAAAGCACCCTAAACACCAATGCTTCGAGCGCCACAACATTGGACATAACCACATCAATTGTCCCAACAGAACCCGAAGAGAACTTGAGGTTACACGAAATGAAGTTGTACGAGCTCTAATGATCCAGAATATACGAGGATACTTAGGAAAAACCTAGAAGATATTCATGAGATTTAACTACAATAAATTTTCTCTTGTATTCAAGACTCGGATATATCAAATACAATAGGTTATTGTTTCAAAAGACTGCATGCCTATGAGTTGTCAGAGTAGCACAATGAAAGCATGGTGGACCCATAACCCACATGTTCAAAAATGATACCCCGGTTTCTCTTGAGATGAGGACACCTCGATTTCTCTAAGGGGAGGAGGATGTAATATTTCCACGCAATTAAAAGTTAGTTGGTTAGTTAGTTAATGAATAAGTTAGTAAGATCACTAACTAAGGACTAACTAAGGTAAAAACTGACATTAATAACTAACAACTTTTATTTAATTAAAAATATGTGTTTTAAAAAAAATCAAGAGTCATAAATTCGATATTTTTCTTAGATTGACAAGGACCATAGCTACCCTTCACGAAAGTCACAATGTGAATGAGAGTTGTGAGCTATATTAATCACAAGGTTAATGTGTATAGTATGGATGGTATAAAAATATTAGATTTTTGGACAATACTAGTATATTTTAGATATTTTATATATTATTCTAAAAAGATATGGAGATTTCTAGAACTGGATGTCATTTAAAAGAAAAGACAAGTGATTTTTTAGTTAGTTTTGGAGATTTTATAAAAAGAAAAAAATAAAGAGAGAGATTGGTGAGATTGTGCCCCCCTTTTGGAGCTAATGGAACCATCAGATTTATGAGTTAAGCATTAAATCATTGATTTCCCCAAGAGTCCCTCCACCAAGAACTCTTGTTCTCAGCCACATCCCCTCTTCTCTAATTCATTATAAATATGAGGCATGGGGAGGCACAAGGAAGCACATGGAGAGAGAGAGAGAGAGAGAGAGAGAGAGAGAGAGAGAGAGAGAGAGAGAGAGAGAGAGAGAGAGAGAGAGAGAGAGAGAGAGAGAGAGAGAGAAGGTTCTTCCTCCCTTTCCCCCTCCTTAGAGGGTGGCCACACACATTCTCTCTTTTCCTTTTCCCCAAGTCAAATTTTTCCAATTTCCCTTCTCTCGAGCAAGTGGCTGTTGTTGAAGTCTTGTGTGAGTCGTGTTTAAAAGAGAAGAAGATCATGGCCCCCAAGCGGAAAATCTTACGTGTAGATGGCAATCCCTCAATAAGCAATGGAGCCTCGGGCGAGGGCATCACTACCAATCCAACCGCAGTTCTAGTTGTAAGTAATATATTTGTAAATTGATAGATGCTTGCTTTGATTCTTGCATGAGATACATTAGGCTCCATACTATGATGTATGAGAATAGGTCATGGGAAGGGATAGGTCTCTTCTCACATATTCAAAAGGGATGGAGTTTGCAAAGTGCATGTGTCAAGGAAAGTTAATTGCACTTAGTTGCATATGGCTTATTCGTTGATAAAGCAATCATTCAAGGATTATGAATATCATAATTGTAAAAAAAATAACATTAGGAATTGTGCATACAATTATTAAGTAAATTTTGCATAGGATCACTCTTTGATCCCAAGGGGGAGAGCAAATATGCGATGGAATTTTTATTGCGTCTATTCTTGTATTGTTTGGAAAAAAATACAATTAGTTTTGTTGGTTGATTGAACAACACCCTAAATGTATTTTACAATCAACTGATTGTTGCATTGTGATTTGGATAAATATTCCAAGTGCTTGTGTTTGATGGTAAAAGCATGACAAAGGTCAATAATGACAAGTAGCCATGGAAAATAAAGGAATGTTTCATTGGAAGTTGATATTAGGCTGATTGCCTTGATTATGCTTGATTCTTAATTAGATTAATTAAGGAAAGATGTTTTGCATGGGTGGATCGTCTCCAAGGTCGCACCGCAGATTACCCCAAGAAGGCACTGCTTGATTCATGAGCTGAAGGTCAAGTGGTGAAAAGGCCAACCACGGAAGTTGTGTCTCACTCCTAGGTCATTTGGCATCAGTGGAGCTCTGGACACCCCTTGTCTAGACCGGAACGGAATTGTAGATTGCTGTGAGCCCAACGTCTAGGGCGTTGGAAGATCCCATTCTAGATAAAGGATGGAAATTTTGGTGCTATGTGATTTGGACCGCGTACTTCTGTTGGACAGAAGGGATACATAATTCTCTTGTATGGGCAAGAGACAAAGTTTAACTTGATGATAAGTTAAGAAACTTGTTTGTAAAAAGAACTACCTTTTTTTTTCGTGTCAGTGCTATAAATTACGCAAACAAATCCTGTTCCCTAAAAGGCCTAATTAAGGAATCTGATTGTGAATGTCATACATAAATATAATAGGACCTAATTAGAAAACTAAGGCTATCAAGGGAAGCGGGTGGGCAGAACCTAGAGAGTCTGTTCTACGACTGGGAGGTCCTAGAGAACTAGGAGGCTTCTCACAAGGTTTTATCGTCGTTTGACCTTTAGATATGATTAGGTTAGAACCCAATTCATGCCGTTTTAGGGGACTGGAATGGGACTATGCCCTATGGGCAGAGAGATTGAGCGGCGCATCCCTCTTGTTTCCCATTCTCTTTGAACCATGTGTGGTATGGATCTGCTTGGGATTGGGTATCTCTGCATAAAGTAGGATGTCCAAAACCCGACGCTAGAATGTTATTAGGAGACCTTGGACCTAGGAACCCAGATTCAAGTCGATCCTAGTGAGTTGAGCCATGAATGTTTCGTTGTGAGGCAGACTTGGGAAACCCTGTGACAAACCCCAGAACATTCCCTAGGAGTGTCGAGCAGTGGCGCTTAAATTTGTTTCTCGATAGGCCGCTAAAATGTGCTGGGAGACCCGATAGGCGAGCACGTTACACTTTTGAACTCACATGATGCACATTTTTATACACAATAACTTACTCGAGTCCATTTCCAAAATTAAAAAGCTCTCCTAGGCTAAGTATCCATCAAATAGAATACACACAAAATCATACAAAGAAGACAATACAAGATCCATAGAAGCTCAACAAGAAGTACAAGATCCATAGAAGCTCAACAAGAAGTACAAAAAATCATTCAACACAAACTAAAACCAATCTAAACCATCCAAGCTACTCTCAATCATTCTCCAAACCACTCATTCACAATCATAATCTCTCACACAAAGAGAAAATAGATCAAAATAGAAGCAAAACAAACCCATCAAAATCAAATACACATACCATAGAACTGAACAACACATCATAACTCAATAAAAAAGTAGCATAAGCTTCTCAAACCTACTCAACTCATTCCAAAACACCCATAAAACTTCCAAGACATCCAAAAACCAATCAATAAATCAAAAAATTTAAAAAAATCACCCAAAACCTAACAAAACAACTAAAAATATAGTCATTTCAATGCTCAACATGCATGGTCAATTGGATTCTTAATGTTGCTAATGTTATTAAATATGTGATACTCCACCATCTATCTCTATCTCCATATCACATAATAGTAATCTCAACCATGTCTGCTCACATGCTACCAATGTGTAATCTTTATACTAAGCTTATGTACTAGATAAAGCAAGTATAGGTTGCCTCTTGTTACTCCAACTTATCATAGTTGAACCAAATGAAAATGGATAGCCACTAGTGGATCCCCTATCCATGATACTTCCAGCAGACCAGTCTACATTTATGTAGCTAAATAATATAGGCTTGATCCCTTTCTCATAGAACAAGACAAAACTAATATGTAGCAAAATAATATAGGCTTGAGCCCTTTCTCATAGAACAAGACAAAACTAATTGTTTTTATTATATATCTCAAAACTCTCCTCATTATATCAAAAAATAACTTACATGGTTTTGGCATAAACTAGCTAATGATTGCCACTGAATAACAAGTGAGGCCTTGTAATGGTTGGGTAGATTGGGCTACCAATAATCTTTTTTGAACATAGTAACATCCTCCACATACTATCCATTATCTACCATCAATGGTGTATCCACTGGCTTACACCCTATCATTACGTACTTTTCTAGCATTTTCAATGAGTATTACCTCTGCACTAAGTAAAATCCATGTGGAGTATCAATCACCTCAATGCTAAGAAAGTATTTCAATAAACCAAGGTCATATATATCAAATTCCTTGTGCAATCCATGCTTTACTATACCTATAATGATGAGATTATAAACATAGATGACCATAACAACCATTCCATCTTTTGTAGGCCTGACATAAAGTGAATAAAGTCATGCTTTGCTAAAATTCCATGCTACATAAAAAATTTATTGATCCTCTCACACCAAGCTCTTTGCACTCGCTTCAATCCATACAATGCTTTTCTCAACTTGCACACATAATGTAGACATTTATGGTATACATGCCTTTCTGGCTAATCCATGTATACTTGCTCTTTCAATGTACCATTCAAGAATGAATTCTTCACATCCATTTGCTATAATTTCCAGCCATAAATATGTTGAGATATCGAGCTCCACTCGTGATATGCCAGGGTGACCGTTGTGCATTTATGTCATAGACTTGTCAGTTGTGCAGATGCGGTTGGTACACCGCCCATGAATAATAGCTAGATGACAGCTATCCTTATCTACTCTAGTTCGTGGCTCAGTTAGTATGCCACCTTAGTTAGTTGAGTTTGGTTTGAGACCCATATATAGGGTTCTTCTATTTCTTTGTATGAGAGTTCTTTTTGGCTTACACAACTAAGAAGAGGAAAACTGTTTTCAGCCTCCACCCTTGTGTGTATTCCCCCATTGTGCAAGCAAGAAAGCTACAAGTGAGACTCCTTCCTTCTCTCCCACAATCTTGACATGGTATCAGAGCCTTGTTCGTGGTAAGTAGCTCAAGAAAGCAAGCCAAGTTTGTGGTGTTCTGGTAAGAGGACCAGTGTTGCTTTCATTCTTCTGTTTTGGGAGCAAGTCTCTGCAAGTAGCACAACCGGAAAGTGCAAGAGTGCATTGTCTCAGGTTGAGACACCCTTCGTGGTGAAGCAAGAGGGCAGTATATGTTGTGGGCAAGGGCTTTAGCCCTTGGTGACCCTGTTTTTTTAATTTGAGGCCATTTCGAAGCCTATTTTGGAGGCGGAGGTTTTCTGCACGCACTCAGGAAAAGGCCCAGTTTTATGCTGTGCGACCACTATTCTACAGGTCGGTGAAAAGTTATTGTAGAAATTGCATCGTATGCCTGTGCGCAGAGACATTGGGAGTTACAGAATCATCCTTATTGCCTATTGATGCAAAATCGTCACTAGGAAGTGACTCTGTGGTCAAATACCACTTTCATTAGTTTTGCAGATTTGCCCTTGTGAGGCTGAAACTGTGTTCTTTGCAGTGACAGAATTTTTTGCAGTGTTCTATAATGTCGTCTGATTCTCTTTCACAGATTGTCACTGAAAAGCTTGACAAGAACAACTTCCAAGCATGGAAGTTTAGAATGACGAATTTCCTTATGGGAAAAGGATATTGGGAATTTGTTGCAGGAAATGAAGAAGAACCAGTTCTTCCTGATGTTCCCAATCAACAGCAAATGCAAGCATTTAAAGCATGGCATGAGAGAGCCAGGAAAGTTATGTATTGGCTGTCTATGAGCATTTTAGACTCTATGATTGTGCATATTCAAGATGCAAGTACGCCAAAGGAGGCATGGGATACTTTGTCAAAAATGTATAGCATAAATATGCAAGCTAGGAAAATGTAGCTCAAGCAAGAGTTGCATAATGTGCAAAGAGAGAATATGAGCATCAATGACTACCACATGAAGGTGAAGAAGATTGCAGATGCACTTGCTTCCATTGGATCGCTAGTGGAAGATGATGACTTAGTTTCTGTGACCTTGAATGGTCTAGGAAAGGATTATGCACAGTTCTGAACATCCATTTCCGTCCATAAAATATTTCCTAATTTTGAGGAGTTGATTGCTCTTCTAATTTCTGAGGAGCAGAGAAATGGTGGTGCATCTTCTTCAGGAGGAACTTCAAAAGAAGCTGTCTTCTACTCAAATGCTGGAAGAGGTAGAGGCAGAGGTAGAGGAGGCTAATTTGGAGGCCATGGTAGAAATCAGAATATGTAGCAAACTCAAGAAAACCAGTCCTATGGAGGAGGACGTGGTAACTCTAGAGGCAGGGGGAGCCAAAGAGGTCGTGGTGGATGGGAAAGAGGCCAAAATGCAAACAGCAATGTTGAATGCTACTACTGTGGTAAAATGGGTCATATGGCTAAAGATTGCTATAAAAAACAGAATGACATCATGAATGGAAAATTGCAACAAGGGAATTATGCATTTTCTAGTAGACAGGGTGATGACAGAAATGAGCATTTGTTTATGGTGCAGCACATGAACAATTCTGTGACAAGTGCAGAAGAAAGCAACGATGTATGGTATGTTGACTCAGGTGCATCAAACCACATGACAGGCCATGCAGAATGGATGGAGGATGCAATAAAAATGGAAAAACCAGGATTTGTGGAGACTGGTGATGATACTGCACATCCTATTGTGCAGATTGGAAAATTTCCTTTGTCTATGCAGGATGGAAAAAAGAAATACCTGTCAGATGTATTTCATGTCCCGAATATCACCAAAATCTGGTTTCTGTTGGTCAAATGGTTGAGCAGGGCTTGCAGGTCAGATTTAATTCTCATGGATGCTTTGTTGAGGATATGAAAAATAAAGGTCGCTTGATAGCAAAAGGAAAGAAGAAGGGCAGAATGTTTACATTGGATGCAGAGATGACTGAATTGAGTGCAGCAATGTTTGCACATGGGATTGGTGTAGTTGCAGATATTGATATCTGGCATAAACTCATTGGTCATGTTAATGTACAGCGACTTAAATCAATGCAAGCCCAAAATATTGTTGTAGGATTGCCTAAATTCAAGGTTACAGAAATGCATAAGGTATGTGAAGCCTGTCAGTTTGGAAAACATACAAGGAAACCATTTCCTAGACATATTCAAGAGAGTAAGAAGCCATTGGAATTAATCCACTCTGATGTGTGGACTACTAAGGCTGCATCTCTTGGAGGCTGTCATTATTTTGTCACTTTTATTGATGACTATAGCAAAAAAGTTTGGGTGTATTTTATGAAAAAGAAAAGTGAAGTTTTTGGGCATTTCAAAACTCTTAAAGCTATGGTTGAAAAAGAAACAGGCCTGCAAATGGAGGGGGAGAGTACCTCTCAAATGAGTTTGCAAGGTTCTTGCAGGAGCATGACATAAAGCAGCAATATTCATGCAATCATACCCCACAACAAAATGGAATTGTAGAAAGGAAAAACAGGCATATTGGAGAGGTATCTCGTGCCATGTTCAATGAAAAAGACTTGCCAGATTTTTACTGGGCTGAAGCAGTTGCTACAGCAGTCTACATAATGAACAGGACTCCCACTGCAGCAATACATAGCATGACTCTAGAGGAGAGGTATACTGGTAGGAAACCGGATATTTCTCATTTGAAGATTTTTGGTTGCATTGCCTATGTTCATGTGCCAGATGAGTTGAGATCCAAGTTGGATCCAAAAGCTGAGAAGTGCATCTTTATTGGTTACTCTCTGCAGCAAAAAGGGTATAGATGCTATAACCCTTCTACTCGTAAGTTTAAAGTGAGAAGAGATGTTGTTTTTGATGAGATGAGTAGCTGGTATAAACCAGTAAATGTGATTGATGATGTAGATGCACAAAATGGTAATGCTGCACAGAATTCACAATAGCAGTCACAAAATATTAGTGGACCTGGAGCGTCCTCTAGCAGTGGTTCACATTCTTTGCCATGGACAGGCAGATTGAGATAAGGAGAATCTTCTCAAAGTAATGCAAATAGTGGTATTCAGGTATCACGAAAAGGAAAAGAGAAGGTAGATCAGCCCATGCTTGATGTGAATGCAGGTCACTCTTATGTGGATGGTGAATCCAGTGGCTCAGAACAGAGCATTGATGATGAGTTGGGTATTCCTTCTATTGTTACACCTGGAGTAAGGAAGACCAGGGATGTTTTGAGAGCACCTGGGAGTGAACCTACTTTGCACAGGTCTACCAGAGCTAGGTATCCTGTGGATAGGCTGAAATATGATGGATTTACAGCCATTCACTATGCCTATATGGTCAAAGTGATACAGGAACCAAAACCCACTTCTTTTGAGCAAGCCATGGGAAAAGGAAAATGGGAGAAAGCCATGGATGAAGAAATGGATGCCTTGGAAGTAAATGCTACATGGGAATTGGTACCTTTGCCTAAAGGTAAGAATGCAATTGGCTGTAAGTGGGTTTATAAGGTGAAGCACAATGCAGATGGTTCTGTGAATAGATACAAGGCAAGATTAGTAGTCAAGGGGTATGCACAAACATATGGCATTGATTATGAAGAAACATTCAGTCCGGTTCCAAGGATGGCAACCGTAAGAGCAGTCATTGCAATGGCTGCATCAAAGGAATGGTCTTTACATCAGATGGATGTAAAGAATGCCTTCTTGCATGGTGATTTGCAAGAAGAGGTATATATGGAGCAGCCACCAGGTTATGTGCATGCTGTTCATCCTGAGTTTGTTTGCAGGTTGAAGAAAGTATTGTATGGCTTGAAGCAAGCACCTAGAGCATGGTCTGACAAGATAGGACAGTATCTCGTCACTATTGGCTTACAGATTTCCAAGGTATATTTCTCACTTTATGTGATAAAAACAAAGAAATGTATTATGCTACTTGTCATTTATGTTGATGATTTGATTATGACAGGTGACAGTGATGAAGATATCCTTCATGTGAAATTGCTATTGAAGCAAAAATTTGAGATGAAGGATTTGGGAGAGCTGCGTTATTTCTTGGGCATTGAGGTGATTAGATCACCAAGTGGGATACGGCTCTTGCAGAGGCAGTATGGATTGGATATGCTGTCCAAATATGGGATGACAGGCTGTAAGCCTATTTCAGTTCCTTTGGAGCAGAATGTGAAGCTGAGCACAGATGCAGGTGAGCTTCTGGAAGACCCTACTATGTACAGACGCATAGTAGGAAGTTTGATTTATATGACTATTACCAGGCCAGATTTGAGCTATGCTATTGGATTGGTAAGTCAGTTTATGCAGGCTCCAAGGAAACCGCATTTGGATGCGGCTAGACGCATACTTAGGTATGTGAAGTCCACATTGCAGTATGGACTACTTTATGAGACTGGGGTTCAGATACAGTTGCATGGATACACTGATGCTTATTGGACTGGTAGTATTTCTGATAGACGATCTACCAGTGGGTATGTGTTCTCTTTTGGGAGTGCTGCAGTCACTTGGAGCAGCAAGAAACAGCCTACAGTTTCCTTGTCGAGCACACAGAGGCTAAGTACAGGGGTGCAACAATGGCTGCATGTGAGGTAGCTTGGTTGCATAAGCTACTTTATGATATGGATCAGCCTACAGATGGGCCAGTTGTCATTTATTGTGACAACATGAGTAGTATACACTTGGCAAATAACCCAGTCTATCATGCTAGAACAAAGCACATTGAGGTGCATTATCACTATGTGAGAGAGAGAGTTTTACTAGGTCTTATTGATCTAGTTTATGTCAACACAGAGGATCAGGTAGCTGACATATTCACGAAGGCATTGGGCGCAGAGAAGCTGCGCAAGTTCAGAGACCTGCTTGGTGTGCAGGAATTGGGATTGATCTTGAAGGGAAGTGTTGAGATATCGACCTCCACTCGTGATATGCCAGAGTGACCGTTGTGCATTTATGTCACCGACTTGTCAGTTGCAGATGCGGTTGGTACACTGCCGATGAATAATAGCTAGATGACAGCTATCCTTATCTACTCTAGTTCGTGGCTCAGTTAGTATGCCACCTTAGTTAGTTGAGTTTGGTTTGAGACCCATATATAGGGTTCTTCTATTTCTTTGTATGAGAGTTCTTTTTGGCTTACACAACTAAGAAGAGGAAAACTGTTTTCAGCCTCCACCCTTGTGTGTATTCCCCCATTGTGCAAGTAAGAAAGCTACAAGTGAGACTCCTTCCTTCTCTCCCACAATCTTGACAAAATATATACTAATGCAATGATCCATCTCATTGTAGTCATCTTAGTCACTAGACTAAATGTTTCTTCATAATCCAAACCATATGTTTGAGCATAATCTTTTGCAAATCACTTGCCTTGCATCTCTCCAATGAGCCATCAGATTTGCAATTAACCTTGTATACCCACTTGTTGCAGCCAATTGCCTTCTTTCCATAAGGTAACTCAACTAGATCCCATGTCTTGTTCTTTGTTAGTGCATCCATATCTTCATCCAATGCATTCTTCTAATCTTTGTTTTCAACTTGATCTCCTCAACTGAGGTGCATTAGACAATGTCTCAACCATTCTTGCATGTGGTGGAACATACTTTCCTACACTTTTTATCCCTAGAGTTCTTACATGTGGTATGCTAATGTCATCATCCATACATTCATCCTTAGAAATTTTACCCATAGGCTTCTTTCCTTGTGCAATTTCTACTCTCTTGTTTGCACTCCTCAACTTACCACTCTATTGACTATAGCTACCACTAGTTTCTTCATGGACTTGAGATCTAGACATATCCTCAACATGTTTATTTCATTGACCATTATTTGCTACAATTTTCTTTATATATCAATCATCATCATTGCTCTTATAGACATCCACATCAAATGCAACTTTCAGTTGATACCAAGACTACTCACTAAATCTCACATCCTTGCTTATGTGAACTTCTTTAGTGATAGGATCATAACATCTTTAGCTTTTTTTTCTCATTAGGATACCCAAGAAAAATACATTTGACAAATTGTTCTTCTATATTTTTCCTCAAATAATTAGAGACATGTACATAACATACACAACCAAACACCCTAAGGTATGCAACTATAGGTGTCCTGCCATACATCTTCTCATATGGAGACATATGATGAGTCAAATCTGTAGGTATCTTGTTCATGATATGGAATGCAGTATGTATTAACTCATTCCAATAGGTCAAGGGTATGTGCATCTAATTCATCATTTCCCTTGCTTCTTATGCAATAATCTCGTTATTCTTTTTGCCACACCATTTTATTGTGGTGTATACCTGCAAGTGACCTATCTTTTTGATCTGATGATCTCTCAAATAGTAAGAGAACTCATTTGATATATATCCTCCACCATTAAACTTATCTCAAGCATTTTATTTAACCCTCAAGTTGCTTTTCTTCCATATTCTTAAACTCAAAAAACTTTTCAAATGATTCACTTTTATGTTGCCAAAAGTATGCCCATGTCATCCTGTTAAGGTCATCAATGAAAGTGATAATTGTACTTCCTGCTCAAAGAGACATTTTGACATGGATCGCAAATATTGGAATGTATCACTTTTAAAGGGTATCTACTCACTCTTTCCGTCTTTGGAAATGGGAATCTAGATTACTTGTCAAACTAACAAGCCTCACATACATGATCGTAACTTACATATCCAAATTGTGGAAGCCCATAAACCACTTTTCTAGATTCCATTTATTTAAGCTTTTGCACAGTTACATGTCCAGTCCTTATATGCCATGGTTCAATGTCTTTAAATTGTCCATGCCCTATCTCAATATATATCAAGATTTGAATGATGGGAGTTCTTGTATCCAAAGCAAATAACTTGCCTTTCTTTTAACCACGAGCAATAAGCATGTTAGATTTTCTATTCTTGAACTCCTCAATGAAGCAACCATATGTGTCAAACCTCACTTGCAATCCTTGATTAGCAATTTGACTAGCTGAAGCTAAAGTTTAAGTGGTATTGGACACATATAAGACATCCCTAAGATTATTTTCCATTTCATCTCTAGTCACCGAAGGCGCACTCTCAATATGAGTTATCTTATGCAACATGTCATGTCTTGTAGCCACATACTCTTCACTTTGTATTTGTTGATTTCTATCAAACCATTCTATGTGGTGAATCATATGGTTTGTAGCTCATGAATCAGAAAACAAATTATCCTCTCTGGGAGGGTGTGTCATACTGCCAAGCACATGCTCCATGGTGAAGAAATGAACTCTAGATGATGAAACACCTCTAAAACCCTAGTCACCATTGCTATATCCTATAGTGCCCAAATTGGGTTCTTCCTTGACTCCTAAACATAGCATTTTTCATATAAAAGCATACACTCTCAAAGTGACCAAACTATCCATAATAATGTCAAGCACTATCTCTCTATGGACTAGCGTATTCTCTACCTCTAGAGTAGGATCTCCCCTATCTCTAGGCATAAAATCACCATGTTCAAAAGTACTATGGCCTCATGCAAAAGTGTCTCCATGACCATAAGATGATTCTCTAACTCTAGATGAGCTACCATGGTCTTATTGATGATAAAATACACTATCTCGATTTGCATTTTTTCCACCACTGCTAGATGCATTGAGACCTAACTTACTCTCTTTCATAAGCAACAAACAAACTAGTCTTCAAAATTAGGTACAAAGCCTCCTCTACCAAAATAGAGGTATCAAGGAACTTGTATGTCAAGAATCATGTGGTGGGGAGACTTGCTTGAGCTATTGTGCCAAAGACACATTGTACACACAAGCTCACTCAAGAATACAAGAAGAGATATGGAGGCCAAAACATTTTCTTGTTGGTTTCTTCTTCTTCTACCACACACAATACAATGTACACAAAGTATAGATAAGATACAACATAAAGGAAAGTGGCCTACAAGTCAAATAGTGCAAAACTGACTATACTAACTGACTTGGTGCTATATCTATGCTAGCTATAGGTAGGTATAATAAACTAAATATAATTAGTGATAAGCTAGTGACCACGTGAGAATCATATTAACCACCAATGTGCTAAGTATAGACTTGTGGACCCATCTAGCCAAGGCGGTCCGTTATCAATGTCTACACCTGTTAAGCTTGCCATCTCAACACTCCCTCTCAAGCTAAACTTTTGAAACTTCTCTTCATTCAATGCCTTTGTGAAAATATTTGGTATTTGATCCTGTGTGCTGACATATACCAAGTTAATCTCTCCTACAAGTACCTTCTCTCTCAAGAAGTGGTAGTGCACCTCAATGTGTTTTGTCCTAGCATGGAACATTGGCCTCCTAGCTAGCTATACGCTACTCATGTTGTCACTGTGAATGACAATTGGATCACTTCCTGCACATCCAAATCATCCAATAAATTTTACAACCATACCACCTCACATGTTGCCATAGTAGCACCTCTACACTCAGCCTTTGTACTTGATAAGGTAGGTGTAGGTTTCTTTTTGTTGCTCCATGTAATTGTTGCACTACCAATGAAAAACATAAATCCGCTAGTAGATCTTATGTCTGACATGCTACTAGCCCAATCTGCATCTGTGTATCCAAACATCTATATATCCTCATCTGCCTCATAAAAAATTCCATAATGTAAAGTAGACTTCACATACCTCAATATGCATCTAACTACATCCAAATGAGGCTTCTTAGGCATATGCATAAACTAATTGACAAGACCAACAACATAGCTTAAGTCTTTGGCCTTGTGATAGTCATGTAAATCAAACTTTCTACTATCCTCCTAAACATAGTAGGGTCTTCTATCTCATCCCCAATGTCATCACTCAACTTCACATTTTTCTCCAATGGTATTGAAAGAGGCTTATATCTTGTCATATCATACTTGGATAACATATCCAAACCATATTGCCTTTAGGATAGCAATATACCATCATCTCATATAATCATCTCATTACCAAGAAAATATCTCAACTCACCCAAATCCTTCATCTCAAACTTCTTCTTTAAAATTTCCTTAACTTTAACAATCCCATTATCATTGTCACCTATAATAATCAAGTCATCCACATAGATGACAATGATAACCAAACCTACATCTACCTTTCTTACATAAAATGAGTGATTAGCATAAGAAATATAAAAGCCAATATTGACAAGATACTCTCTAATCTTGTCAAACCATGCTCTAGGTGTTTTCTTTAGCCCATAGAGCACCTTTTTTAATGTAATGTGCCCGCCTCCTATCGACTGTCCCGGTATGCTTTTAGCGGTCCATCGGGAGACAAGTCTAAGCGACACCGCCCGGCACTCCCATGGAATATCATGGGGTTTGTTGCCTAGGGTTTCCCAAGTCCGCCTCACAACGGAATGTTCGCGGCTGTGAACCCACTAGGATAGACCTAAAATCTGGATTCCTAGGGCCAAGGTCTCCTAACACCATTCTAGCGTTGGGTTTTGGAGATCCTACTTTATGCAGAGATACCCAATCCGAAGCAGATCCATACTGCACTTGGTTCAAAGAGAATGGGAAATGAGAGGGATGCGCCGCTCAACCTATCTACCGGTAGGGCATAGTCCCATTCCGGTCCCCTAAAATGGCATGAATCGGGTTCTAACTTAACAATACCTAAAGTTGAATGGCGGTAAATCCTTGTGAGAAGCCTCCTAGTTCTCTGGGACCACCTTACCATAGGATGGACCCGTCGGGGATTCCACCCACCCGTTTCCCTGGATAGCTTTAGTTTTCTAATTAGGTCCTACCACATTTATATGCAACATTTAAAATCAACTTCATTCATTAAGCCTTTTAGGGAACACATTTTGTTCACGTAATTTATGGCACATACACAAAAACAAAACAAGTAGTCCTTTTGACAAACAAGTTCCTTAACTTATCTTCAAGTAAATCTTTGTCTCCTGCCCATACAGGAGAATTTATGTATCCCTTCTGTCTAAAAGAAATACTTGGTACAAATCACATGGCACCATAAATTCCATCCAGTATCTAGAATAGGATCTTCCAATGCCCTAGATGTTGGGCTCACGACAGTCTACAACTCCGTTCCGGACTCGGCAAGGGGTGTCTAGAGCTCCACTGACCCCAAGCGACCTAGGAGTGAGACACACTTTTCGTGGTTGGCCTTTTCACCACTTGATCTTTGGCCTGTGAATTGATCAGTGCCCTCTCGGGGTAATCCACGGTGCGATCTTGGAGATGATCCACCCATGAAAATATCCTTCCTTAGTTAACCAATTAAGAATCAAGCATAATCAAGGCAATCAGCCCTAATATCATCTTCTAGAAAAACATTCCTTTATTCCCATGGCAACTTGTCATTACAGCCCTCTGCCATGCATTTCCCATCAACACAATCCTTGGAATATTTATCCAAATCACAATGCAACAATCAGCTGATTAAAAAAAAACATTTAGGGTGTTGTTCAATCAACCAATAAAACTGATTGTATTTTTCCCAAACAATACAAGAATAGATGCGATAATAATTCCATCGCATATTCACTCTCCCCCTTGGGATCAAAGAATGATTCTATGAAAAATTTACTTAATACTTGTATGCACAACTCCTAATGTTATTATTTTTATGATTATGATATTCATAACCTCTGATTGATTGCTCTATCAACGAGTAAGCCATACGCAACTAAGTACAATTAACTTTCCTTGATACATGCATTTTGCAAACTCCATCTTTTAAATATGTGAGAAGAGGCTTATCCCTTCCCATAACATATTCTCGTACATCATAGCATGGGCCTAATATATCTCATGCGAGAATCAAAGCAAGAATCTATCAATTTTAGAAATACATTACTTACGACACTGGAACCGCAGTTGGATTGACAATGATACCTTTGCTTGAAGCTTCGTTGCTAGTTGTTGGATTGCCATCCACACGCAACATTCTTCGCTTGGAGGCCATCTTCTGCAAGTAGACTCAAGAGATTAAGAAGGCGAAATAGATTCGAGATGGGAGAGTGTAGGAGAAGATGGCTAAGTCGAGGATCGAGATAGCTTCGTTGCTAGTTGTTGGATTGCCATCCACGCGCAACATTCTTCGCTTAGAGGCCATCGTCTGCAAGTAGACTCAAGAGATTAAGAAGGCGAAATAGATTCGAGATGGGAGAGTGTAGGAGAAGATGGCTAAGTCGAGGATCGAGATAGAGGGAATTGAGCTAACTCTCCCCCTTGCAGCCTCTCGGGGTAGCTATTCTCTCTCTCTCTCTCTCTCTCTCTCTCTCTCTCTCTCTCTCTCTCAATCTCTTGGAGGGGTATTCTTCTCTCTACCTCTCTCTTGCAACCTCTCAGGGCCTCCTTATACTCCCTTATGCCTCCCCATGCCTCATATTTATAATGGATTAGAGAGGAGGGGATGTGGCTGAGAACAAGAGTGGAAGGGCTCTTGGAAAACTCAGTGATCTGATGCTTAACTCATAAATATGATGGTTCCATTGGCTCCAAAAGGGGGTAAAACTCCAAGACACTTGAAACTCCAAGACACTTGGTTGGAAAGCTCTTAGTTCACTCCTTCTTTTCTCTGTTCGAGGTGTTGTCTACTGCCTGTAGGCTACGATCGTGGCACGCGCGATTTTTCCAATCTCTCTCTTTATCTTTTTTCCTTTTATAAAATCTCCAAAACTAACTAAGACTTCACTTGTCTTTTCTTTTAAATAACATGCAGTTCTATCTTTTTAGGATAATATCTAAAATATACTAGTTTTTTCTTTTGTCCAAAAATCTAATATTTTTGGACCATCCAAAGTATACACATTAATATTAGTGATTAATATGGCTCATAAGTCTCGTTCACGCTATAGCTTCCATGAAGGGTGGCTATGGTTCTTGTCAATCCGAGAAAAATATTAGATTTACAACTCTAGGTTTTTTAAATATATTTTTAATTAAATAAAAATTATTAGCTATTAACGCTACTTAGTTTTTACCTTAGTTAGTCTTTAATTAGTAATCTTACTAACTTATTAATTGACTAACTAACTTTTGAACTAATCAACTAACTTTTATTGCGTGGAAATATTACATCCTCCTCCCCTTAGAAAAATCGAGATGTCCTCATCTTGAGAGAAACCAGGGAAGACAAGCATTAATGGGGCTTAGGACCTCTAGGTTAGGACCCACCATGCATCCGCTGCGCTACTCTTAATGTTTCAAGTAGTGCATTCATATTATTCCAATTAATCATAAGTACAAGATAGGATTTATTCTCAATTGTGTTACATGTCGATTAAGCTTCTAGGATTTTTTTAATCATCCTGATAAGGTATAGTTGGTTCTAGGTCTTCTTCTTCATATGATTCGCCTATATATCCAAAGATTGTGCTTATGTAGTTTCGTTTTCTTGGAGGCTCAATGTCTTCTGGACTTAGATCAAGGCAGTCTACTTGGATGTGTCCTAGCTCATTACAATGGAAGCATTGACGGTAGTGACATTTCCTATGGATGCGCCCTATCTCTCTGCACATATGGCATCTCTTACCATGATCTCGGGAATCATCTTTGCTACAATTTCTTGATTTAAGTTCTTGGATGATTGGATTCACTCAGAGTAATGCATCTTGCAAGTCCGTTGGGGACGCATTGGTTCAAGACGGTGGTTGAGAGGAGCGTTTAGGCCATAGCAAAACTTGGATACTTGCTGTGCAATATCCATAGGTGGTGCGTATTTTAGTAGGGTTACAAACTTTGAGTAGTAAGCTTCTAGGCTGTTTGAGCTTGAAGAATTCATTCATCCTCAAAGTCTGGTAGGTTGGCGGAAGGTATTGTCCGTATACAACATCTTTCAGTTGAGCCCAAATGACAATGGCTTTAGAAACACCTTGATCTTTGCACCATTGCTTCCACCATAACCGAGCATGGCCAACTAACTTAAGTTTAGCTATCATTGCTTGATTGGCAGGAGTAGTTCCCGAAGCAGAGAAATAATCATCCATCAATTCAATCCATGTCTCCGCCTTTGTTGCGACATCTATCCCTCCTCCATCAAACTCAGGTGCCTTAATTTACTTGAGAAGAAATTTCTTCTCTTGCATGTTGGCATTCATGGGTGCAGAAGGTGCTTGACAATCAAGCCATACCACTCAAGTTATTTCTGCTTAGGATATGTCTATGAACCATATATTAATCAATCATGCATCATTACAAAGTTTTGCTCTGATACCAACTGTAACATGCTCACCTATCGACTGTCCTGGCATGCTTTTAGCGGTCCATCAGGAGACAAGTCTAAGCGACGCCACCGCACTCCCATGGAATGTCACAGGGTTTGTTGCCTAGGGTTTCCCGAGTTCGACTCGCAACGGAATGTCTGCATAGCTAAACCCACTAGGATCGACCTAAAATCTAGGTTCCTAGGGCCAGGGTCTCCTAACAGCATTCTAGTGTTGAGTTTTGGACATCCTACTTTATGCAGAGATACCCAAGTAGAAGCAGATCCTTACCACACTTGGTTCAAAGAGAATGGAAAACGAGAGGGATGCGTCGCTCAACCTCTCTGCCCGTAGGGCATCGTCCCATTCTGATCCCCTAAAATGGCATGAATCGGGTTCTAACTTAACAATACCTAAAGTCGAATGGCCGTAAATCCTTGTGAGAAGCCTCCCATTTCTCTCGCACCACCCTGCCATAGGACCGACCTGTCAGGGATTCCGCCCACCCATTTCTCTTATTAGCTTTAGTTTTCTAATTAGGTCCTACCACATTTATGTGCGACATTTAAAATCAGCTTCATTAATTAAAAGCGTTTTAAGGCACATGTTTCGTTCGTGTAATTTATGGCACAAACACAAAAACAAAACACCCATTCTTTTTGACAAACAACTTCCTTAACTTATCTTCAAGTAAATCTTTGTCTCCTACCCATACAGGAGAATTTATATATCCCTTCTGTCCAATAGAAATACATGTTCCAAATCACATGGCACCATAAATTCCATCCAGTATATCTAGAATAGGATCTTCCAATGCCCTAGACGTTAAGCTTATGACATCTACAACTCTGTTCCGGACTTGGAAAGGGGTGTATGGAGCTCCATTGTCCCCAAGAGACCTAGGAGTGAGACACACTTTTCATGGTTGGCCTTTTCACTGACCCGAAGCGACCTAGAAGTGAGACACACTTTTCATGGTTGGCCTTTTCACCACTTGATCTTCGGCCTGTGAATCAATTAGTGCCCTCTTAGGGTAATCCACGGTGCGATCTTGGAGATGATCCACCCATGCAAATATCCTTCCTTAATTAGCCAATTAACAATCAAGCATAATCAAGGCAATCAACCCTAATATCATCTTCTAGGAAAACATTCATTTATTCCAATGGCAACTTGTCATTACAGACCTTTGCCATGCATTTCCCATCAACACAAGCCTTGAAATATTTATCCAAATCACAATGCAACAATCAAATCATTGAAAAAAAACATTTAGGATATTGTTCAATCAACCAGCAAAACTAATTGTATTTTTCCCAAACAATACAAGAATAGACGCGATAATAATTCCATCACATATTCGCTCTCCCCCTTGGGATCAAAGAGCGATTCTATGCAAAATTTACTTAATACTTGTTGTATGCACAATCCTAATGTTATTCTTCTTATGATTACGATATTCATAACCTCTGACTGATTTCTCTATCAACGAGTAAGCCATATGCAACTAAGTGCAATTAACTTCCCTTGATACATGCATTTTGCAAACTCCATCTTTTGAATATGTGAGAATAGGCTTATCCCTTCCCATGATCTATTCTCATATATCATAGCATGGGCCTAATGTATCTTATGCGAGAATCAAAGCAATCATTTATCAATTTTAGAAATACATTACTTATGACAGGAACCGCAATTGGATTGACAATGACGCCTTCGCCCGAAGCTTCGTTGCTAGTTGTAGGATTGCCATCATATGCAAGTAGTCTCAAGAGATTAAGAAGGAAAAATAGATTCGAGATGGGAGAGTGTAGGAGAAGATGGCTAAGTCGAGGATCAAGATAGAGGGAATTGAGCTAACTCTCTCCCTTGCAGCCTCTCGGGGTAGCTATTCTCTCTCTCTCTCTCTCTCTCTCTCAATATCTTGGAGGGGTATCCTTCTCTCTACCTCTCTCTTGTAGCCTCTCAGGGTCTCCTTATACTCCCTTGTGCCTCCCCATGCCTCATATTAATAATGAATTAGAGAGGAGGGGATGTGGCTGAGAATAAGAGTGGAGGGGCTCTTGGAAAACTTAGTGATCTGATGCTTAACTCATAAATCTAATGGTTCCATTGACTCCAAAAAAGGGGAAAAAAACTAAAAGACACTTGATTGGAAATCTATCAGTTCACTTCTTCTTCTTTTCTCTGTTCGAAGTGATGTCTACTGCCTGTAGACTGCGATCACGACACACGTGATTTCACCAATCTCTCTCTTTATCTTTTTTTCTTTTATAAAATCTCCAAAACTAAGTAAGGCTTCACCTGTCTTTTCTTTTAAATGACATCCAGTTCTATCTTTTTAGGATAATATCTAAAATATACT
The DNA here is from genome assembly GCF_053477565.2 of Lygodium microphyllum. Classification (NCBI taxonomy): domain Eukaryota; kingdom Viridiplantae; phylum Streptophyta; class Polypodiopsida; order Schizaeales; family Lygodiaceae; genus Lygodium; species Lygodium microphyllum. Next base: position 70,991,374 of record NC_141142.1, read on the forward strand.
AGTTTTCTTCCCCCAAAAATCTAATATTTTTGGACCATCCAAACTATACACATTAATACTAGTGATTAATATGGCTCATAAGTCTCGTTTATGTTGTAACTTCTGTGAAGGGTGGCCATGGTCCTTATCAATCTGAGAAAAATATCAGATTTACGACTCTCAAAATTTTTTAAATATATTTTTAATTAAATAAAAGTATTAGCTATTAATGTTAGTTAGCTTTTACCTTAGTTAGTCTTTAGTTAGTAATCTTACTAACTTATTAATTGACTAACTAACTTTCAAACTAATCAAATAACTTTTATTGTGTTGAAATATTACAATTAATCTGCACACAATGTGGGATGCTCTAAATCCGCATAACCTTATAGCTCCTCCATATACACCTCTTCTTGTAATTCACCATGCAAGAATGCATTCTTAACATCCATTTTTTGCAAACTCAATCCTAGCAATTGGACTGAATGTCTCTTCATAATCTTTGCCATATGTTTGAGCATAGCCTTTTGCAATCAGCCTAGCCTTATACTTGCTAACTGAACCATTTGCATTATGCTTGATTTTGTAGACCCACTTATAGCCAACATTATGCTTGATTTTGTAGACCCACTTATAGCGAATAGCTTTCTTGCCCTAAGGCAAGGGTACAAAATCCAAAGTCTTATTGCCTTCTAATGTAGCCATCTCCTCATCCATTGTTGCATCCCAATGTGCATGACCAACAGCATCCTCAAAACAAGTGGGCTCAACATCCTCAACTACCTTCATCATATAAGCATAATAGTGAGGTGAATAAACTTTAAAACCAAATCTTTTAATAGGGTTTCTGACCCTACTAGACATGCATACCATTGGATCACTCAATGGAGCCTTTACATTACTATGTACTCTTTGTACATCTGGTGTCCTGACTGAGGGAATACCAAGCTCATAATCTAAACTCTTTGAACCAATAGAATCTCCATAAAATCCCAAATAACTAGTAGATCCATTATTACCATCTAACACTTTCTTCTTTCCTTTGTCTTTACTTGCAACACTCGTAGTTTCACCTGAAGATGTGGGGGCTACTCCTTAGTCTCCTAGTCCAAGGGATAACTGTAGGTGTAGTACCACATGATGTTTCTGGTCCATTAAGACTCCATGATTCTTGATTTTTTTCATACACATATCTATCATGATCATTATCATCATCTAATACATCACCAATAGATGCATACCAACTACTCATCTCATAAAAAATAACATCATTGCTCACTTTGAACTCACATGTGATAGGGTTATAACAACGTTACCCTTTCTGCTCTAAAGTGTATCCAATAAAAATACATTTTAAGCCTTTAGATTAAGCTTATTTTGCAGCTTATCTGGCACATGAATGTATGCAATACAACCAAATACTTTTAAGTGTGACACATTGGGCTTCTTGCCTGTAAAGCATTCTTCAAGGTTCATGCCATGAACTGCAGTTGTGGCAGTTCTATTCACAATATAGACAACAATATGAACAACTTCAGACAAAAAATGATTTGAAACTTTTGCAATATGCCTTTCTGCAACCCCCTTTTTCTATGGGGTATACCTGCAAGTAAATTGTCTCTTTATCCCATGAGACCTTAAGAAGCCACTGAACTCATTAGAGAGATACTCTCCCCCCTCCATATGATCTCAAGCACTTAACTTTCAAGCTCATTTCTATTTTAATAGCTACCTTGAAAGATTTTAAGTACTCAAATACATCACTATTTTTCTTCATAAAGTATACCATATCTTCCTTAACAATCATCAATAAACATGACAAAGTATTTGCTACCACCAAGAGATATATTCTGTGTAGGCCCCCAAATATCTGTATATGCACAACATCAAGTATGTTTTCTCTCACATCTCTATCATGCAAAAAGGATTGTCTTGCATGCTTACCAAACTGGCATGCTTCACACACTTTATGAAATTCTATAACTCTAAAAGCAAGCAAACTTGTGACTGATTTGGACTATATTAATTTCAGCCTTTGCACATGATGCCAGGAGGCATATTCCACGGTGGATTCCGTGAGGTTTTACGGTGGATTTCGTAAACTTAGATGACCGGGGCTCATACGCAAAGAGGATTCTTTGTGCGAGAAGTTGATAGGGACGCCTGTCCTTTTCGGGCGTTTCATTAATTTAGTGTGTACATGGGTGATTCCATAGCGGGTGATTCCGCAAAATGCATATTAAATTAATAAACGTTTATGAGTTTAGAGTGCGCACTCGTAATAAATTAAGGTTAGGATTTATTTCTAACCAGTTGATTTATTTATGTAGCTGAAGACTACTAGGTATTCACTTTTGTCGGTTTAATTGTATTATTTTACTAACGATTGTGAATGCTTCAGTTGATGTGTAGAGATAGCAGCAGTGGCGGAGGAAAGCATTGGAGTCTAGCGGGTATTCGACATTTGGACTATATTTTGATAGGCGCCACGCCTATATTTTGTTATGTCTATTGAGACATTGATTATCGATTATTATTTTGTATGCGCTTATGTGCCCGGATATGTTATTTCTATTTGGACATTGAGATTGGGTGTGCCAGACACTATGGGCACCGTCCATTAGCTTTATTTTCCTATTTTTGTAGAAAGCAAACTCAAAAGCTAAAAAGCTTGTCATATTTTTGTAATTGGGCTATTATTAAGCATGAAGATTGGAAATATACATTAAATACATGCTTTGTGAAGCGCTCACACAAGGCATGGGGGAGATTGAACCCAATTTGTCTCTTGCCTCTTGTCGTGCATGCTTTTACATGGTTTTTTGTGCAAAAAGGTAGAGTACTTTGTTCTTGGGGACCTTCCGGGATTCACCACGTGAGTGATCTGCGACCGATCTGCGCACCAGTGGTATCAGAGCGGAGCAGAGATCAAGAGCTTCGAATCGCTACCAATCTCGGGTGAAGGCGGAGCTCCAGGAACAAACGGGCTCTACAGTCAATCTCGTCACGAACCGTCGATACAGGCAGACTTCTGGCGATCAAGAACCTCTGTTTCCACTGTCAGATCGCGAAGGACCAAGCTCTGCAGGCGGAGGACCACGCAATCATCTCCATCAACAAGTCGTTGAAAAACAGTGAGACAATTCTTAATCCTCTTCATTAAAAGCTTAATCTTAAGCTTAGAAGCTTAAAAAAAAGCTTCAAACTCCACAAAATTGAGTCATCGTGTCAGGAAGAGCCCCCGAAATTTCCGCGAGGAAAAAAAAACGGCCCCCCCCTCACGAAATCGACGACGGCATGTTAGTCCTCCTTAAGCTTCATAAGCTTAAGCTTAATCACTTAAGCTTAAGGCTTCTTGCAAGTTACACAGGTCAGATAAGTCGGCAAACTCCGGGTCTCGCACTTCTGAAGTCAAGTTCCGCAAGTCGACGGTAATCAAGTTCTGCAAGTTTTGCAAGTCGGCCTAAGTTCAGCAAGTCAACAACTCTGCAAGTTTGCTAAGTCTGCAACTCTGCAAGTCAGACTAAATCAGAACTGACTAGTGCTTAAAATTCATAGAAGACTTGTTCGTATGCAAAAACTCTGAACTGGAAAGTTGTTCGCAGCAAGCTGTTCTACCTATCTGCAAGTTCGTTGAAGTACTTTCAGCAAACAGAGACAGAAATATTGCAGAATTTCTGAAAATTGAAGAAGAAATACCCAAGAATACATAGCCTTGTAACCCCAAATTTGAGCTACGCTCATCCCGCTAACCTGATTTTGAGTGAGAAAGGTTTGTTGAGTTTTACAGGATGACTACCCCACATATGGATGATCCTATGGCTGAAGACGACCTACCTGAGCCTACCATGGAACAAAAGCTGGATCTAATCATGCTACAATTGGAAGAAGAGCGAAGAGCTAGGCAAGCCTTGCAAGCGCAATTGACAAAGCTACAAAGAGCATCCACTGATAAAGAAGAACCTCAAGCTGAAGATTTGATTCGCCGTACCATCGACGCCACCCTTGAAGCACAAACCATTCGCAAGGAATCCAAGATAAGTAAACGAAGTTTCAAGTTTCGCACTTTCAATGGCATAAGAGAAGGAAAGACTGTTTTATCATTCATTAGCCAGTTTGATGACTATTTCCATGAGGAAACTTATCTCGAAAAAGATAAAATCAAGTGTGTTACTAATCATCTGATAGATAGAGCATCACTTTGGTGGACTGTAGTCCTCAAGAGTATAGAATGTCCTGCTACTTGGGAAGATTTCAAGAAGAAGTTCATGCAAAATTTCCTTCCACCACAATTTCATGAGAAGGCTATTAAGCAATGGGATTTACTTCAACAGCGAGATCGTGAGCCTATTCCATAGTATACAGAGCGTTTTTGGAATGCACTCCTACAGCTACGCATGCTTGAAGACGTACCAGAGACGACACATAAGCGGAAGTACATGTCTGGACTTCTTGGACATTACTACGCTGAAGTGAACATGTTCAAGCCTGCTACCCTTGAAGACGCCATCTCCTTAGCTCACGACACTGAAGATAAGTTACACGGAAGAGATCGACGACCACAGCAATTCCAAGCAAACGGTAATTATGGATCTAAACAATTCAATTCCAATTTCAGAAGGTTTGATCCAGGTCGTTTCTCATCACCATCTTTCCGCAAGAATTGGCCTAAACCACCTGCATTACCATCCACTGTCAATCCAAATCCAAAGCCTATTCCACAAGCAAATCCAAATATACCCAGACTCCCAGCCATTGCAAATAATGTGACCAAAGCCAAGCCAATAGTATGCTACAAGTGTCACCATCCAGGGCATCTCGCAGCAAATTGTAATTCAAAGAAGCCACTAGCACATATCAACTACCTTGGAGCTATGGATGAAGACGAGCATGAGGATATGCCGGATTTCACTGAAGAAGAAGATGATATTACTACTACTTCCGACACTTTACCAGGTATGCCTACTCCACATTCATTGTTGACTATGAAATGTATGGTGCATGGAAAAGAAAGAACTATATTGCATGATGACGGTAGTACCCATGACTTTATTTCAGCAAAATTGGTAAAGGAATTGAAATTGCATATTGTACCTACGCATTATCGCATAAAAGCTACATTTTTAGGCACTAGGTACAATGGCACACAAGAAGTACAAGATTTAGAAATTCAAATTGGTCCATATATTGAAAGAAGAAATTTCTTAGTTGTCCCATTACAGTCAAGCGACATTATTCTAGGAATGCCATGGAGACTCCAGCATAATCCAAACATAGATTATTCTACGCACACAATGAATATTAATTTTCAAGGAAAATCTATTACATTATATGGTATGCATGCATCTCATATTTTTCCACTACTTTCGCATACTCAAGCAAAACGTGCACTACGCAAGAATACTAAATCATATCTAATTTGGGTGAATGAATTGCACGCAAAGGAAAATCATATGCACCCTAGGCATAAGGAATTTCTTGCATATTTTAAGGACTGTTTTGCAGAAGACCTACCACCAGGTTTACCTCCATCACATCCAGAAGACCATAAGATTGATCTAATACCTGGCACACAACCACCTTGCAAAGCACCATATAGGCACAATCAAATAGAGCAAAAAGAAATCCAGAGTCAAGTTGAAGAATTACTAAATAGAGGCCTAATTCGACCTAGCAGTTCTCCATTCGGTGCACCTGTGCTCTTAGTCAAGAAAAAGAATAATACCTATCGTATGTGTATTGACTACCGAGCATTAAATAAGATCACTGTAAAGAATAGGTATCCTATACCTAGAGTTGATGACCTTATGGACAAACTGCAAGGATCTTCTATATTTAGTAAAATTGACCTTAAGTCTGGATATCATCAGGTGAGGTTAGATAGATTCGACATATTTAATACTGCATTCAGGACACAGTTTGGCCATTATGAATTCTTAGTCATGCCATTCGGATTAACTAATGCACCTGCTACTTTCAGTAGAATGATGAACCGTATTTTTCTGAAATATCAGTATTGTGTGATTGTTTTCTTTGATGATATTTTAGTGTTCAGTCAAAGTGAAAAAGAGCATTATGAGCATTTATCATTAGTTTTTCAATTACTGAAAGAAAATCAATTGTTTGCAAATCCTGAAAAGAGTGAATTCTTTAAGACAGAAATAGAATATTTAGGTCATATTGTATCAAAAGAAGGAATAAAAGTTGATCCTAAGAAAATTGATGCAATATTGCATTGGCCTGTTCCTAAAAATATACATGAATTACGCTCATTCCTTGGTCTTGCTAGTTTCTATAGGAAGTTTGTACGTAATTTCTCATTACTTGCTTTACCATTGACCAAACTTCTTAAGAAAGGAATTGTTTATCAATGGACTGAAAATCAGCAGAAATCCTTTGATTTACTCAAACGTGCATTAACCAATGCCCTTGTTCTACAATTGCCTGACTTTAATAGACCATTCTTTCTAGTTGTGACCGATGCTAGCGGATCAGGAATAGGAGCCGTATTAATGCAAGACAACCATCCAATAGCATATTCTAGTTCTAAGCTGAAACCTTCTGAGCTCAAATATTCCACTTATGACAAGGAACTCTTAGCAGTTGTACAAGCATTAAAACAATGGAAGCATTATTTAATGGGTTCAGAATTCATGATAAAGACCGACCAGCAAAGCATTAGACATCTACTTAGCCAACCCCAAATTTTTGACCGTCATATCAAATGGGCTTCCTTCATTCAAAGTTTCCATCCTATCATTCAATACCAACCTGGAAAAGAAAATGTAGTTGCTGATGCATTGAGTAGAAGACCTGCAATTCATAATATTTCTATCATATCTTTTGATTCTTTGATTGCTATGAAAGACACATATCACCAGGATATTACTTTTCATTCTGATTGGCAAAAATTAGTTTAAAATAATTTCATTCCTGTTGATTCATTGTCATATAATGATGGATTTATGTTCTTTGAAAAGAGACTGTGTGTTACTATTCCATTCCGATCTTTTGTTTTGAATGAAATTCATTGTCCCCCATATCAAGGTCATAGAGGTATCATTTCTACATTACGCATGTTAACTGAAGATTTTTATTGGCCGCATATGAATGCAGATGTATCTAATTTCGTTTCTGAATGTTTGATTTGTCAAAGAATAAAGAGACATCATGGTAAACAGTATGGATTATTAATGCCTTTATCTATTCCATCTAAACCTTGGGAACATATTTCTATGGATTTCATTACTGGTTTACCAAATACTAAATCTAACCATGACATGATTTGGACAATTGTAGATAGATTTAGTAAGCAAGCATATTTCATTGCATGTAAGAAAACTTTAACAGCATCACAAGCAGCACAGTTATTTTTGAAAACTATTTTTACTAACCATGGATTGCCAAAAGTGATTATTTCAGATCGAGATTCTAGATTTTGTAATAATTTTTGGATTACACTGTTTGCAAATCTAGGCACAAAGATTGATTTCTCATCTGCATTTCATCCAAAAACAAATGGACAAACAGAAGCCACAAATAGCACCATTCTAGATCTTTTACGTGCATACACTATCTCTAAACCTCAGACATGGGATACTCATTTACATTTATTACAGTTTGCATATAACAATACACCGCACACATCTACAAAGAAAGCACCTTTTGAAGTTATTTATGGATATAGATTATCTACACCTGTTGCATCTTTGTCTAATAGAATACAGAGTGCTGATGATATTGCTGTTATGCATAATAGTATTTTTGATGAGGTAAAGGATATGATTGCTAAAGCCCAACAATCATATACCAAACAAGCCAACAAGAAAAGACAAGCCATGAATTTCAAAGTTGATGATTATGTTTGGCTTAGAATAGAAAAGCGTAGACTGCAAAGTGTAGATAGACATCCAGTTGTCAAATTAGCTCCTAGATTCTATGGACCATTTAGAATTATTCATAAGATTAATGACAATGCCTTCAAGTTAGAACTGCCATCTCATTGGAAAATTCATAATACATTTCATATTAGTCTATTGAGACCATTTAGAGGCCAATTACCTATCCACCCTGTTTATGAAAACCCACCTTTATTAGAGGAAGAGACTGAAATACTTGAACCAGAAGCCATCATAGACACTGACTACATGACCACTAGAACTGGCCGAAGGTACTCTAGATATCTAGTCAAATTTAAGAACCATCCTGTAGAGGAAGCACAATGGATGCACGCTAGAGACTTAAATGCTTTCCCCACTCTGTTAGCTCCACATTGAGCTAATAGCAATTGAGGTCAATTGCTATCCCACCCCGGGGGTATGATGCCAGGAGGCATATTCCACGGTGGATTCCGTGAGGTTTTACGGTGGATTCTGTAAACTTAGATGACCGGGGCTCATACGCAAAGAGGATTCTTTGTGCGAGCAGTTGATGGGGACGCCTGTCCTTTTCGGGCGTTTCATTAATTTAGTGTGTACATGGGTGATTCCATAGCGGGTGATTCCGCAAAATGCATATTAAATTAATAAACGTTTATGAGTTTAGAGTGCGCACTCGTAATAAATTAAGGTTAGGATTTATTTCTAACCAGTTGATTTATTTATGTAGCTGAAGACTGCTAGGTATTCACTTTTGTCGGTTTAATTGTATTATTTTACTAACGATTGTGAATGCTTCAGTTGATGTGTAGAGATAGCAACAGTGGCGGAGGAAAGCATTGGAGTCTAGCGGGTATTCGACATTTGGACTATATTTTGATAGGCGCCACGCCTATATTTTGTTATGTCTATTGAGACATTGATTATCGATTATTATTTTGTATGTGCTTATGCGCCCGGATATGTTATTTCTATTTGGATATTGAGATTGGGCGTGCCAGGCACTATGGGCACCATCCATTAGCTTTATTTTCCTATTTTTGTAGAAAGCAAACTCAAAAGCTAAAAAGCTTGTCATATTTTTGTAATTGGGCTATTATTGAGCATGAAGATTGGAAATATACATTAAATACATGCTTTGTGAAGCGCTCACACAAGGCATGGGGGAGATTGAACCCAATTTGTCTCTTGCCTCTTGTCGTGCATGCTTTTACATGGTTTTTTGTGCAAAAAGGTAGAGTACTTTGTTCTTGGGGACCTTCCGGGATTCACCACGTGAGCTATCTGTGACCGATCTGCGCACCAGCACATTTGCATGTCCAATACATTTATGCCATATTTCAATGTTTGCAAACCACTCCATCTTCTTTAGCATACATAGCAACATTTATTGCAAGAATTCTAGCATCTAAAGTGAACATGCAGCCAACTCTACTTCCTTTTGCGACCAACATGCACTTATTATTAAAGTCTTCTACAAAACAACATTTTGCATTAAATCGAGCCTACAACCCTTGCTCTACCATTTGGCCAATAGACACTAAATTATTTGTGATTGATGGCACATGTAATAAATTTGACAAACTCTTTATCTAGCCATCATGCAGGGACAAGGGAACCTTTTCAATGTGTGAAATCAGGTGGCATGAATCATTACCCATCTGCACATAACTCAAATTTTGTAAGTCATGCATCTCTCCAAACCATTCAACATGACTAGTCATATGATTTGATGCACCTAAATTGGCATACCGTACATCATCATCATGTATCACCTTTCCTATAACAACATTCATCATATGTTGAATAACAAACATATGCTCATTTTTTCCTTCATTCTATCATGAAGACAATGTATAATTTCTAATTTCATTGTTGCAATTTACCACTATGAATATCATCCTTCTTAGCATAACAATGGATTGCAATATGACTTGTTTTGCCACAATAATGACAAACAATAGTAGAATTTCTAGAATCTCTATTCTACCATCCACTTCTTCCTCTAGAGCTTCCCTACCTCTAAATTTTTCATTGCCTCTTAGAACCTACATTTCACCAAATTGCTCATTTAACCTATTTTGATGGTTATCACCAGCATCTCCCATACCACGTTCTCTTGAAGAGGATCTACCACGTCCCCTTCTTGAACTTGAGTAAAATGCATGGACCTATTCACTAGACGAGTTATCCTACATATTGATCTCTTTGGTAATCATGAGAGAGACTACCTCATCAAAATCTAGAAATGGCTTTTGTACATATACATAAGTGACAAATGATTTCCATGCCTTCTCATTATTAAGGCCACCCAAAGTAGATGAGACCAAACCATCATCATCAAGCATTGCATCAATTGCTGTTAAAGCATTCGTAATGCTTCTCACCTTCAAAACATACTCATTGATATACATTTTCCCTTTCTTCAAGGTATTCATTGAGTTGAATCTTTCGTGCCTTTGTATTTACTCAAAACATATTCTCAAAAATTGACCAAGTTGTACGTGAAGTTTCTACATTCTTGAGATGTCCCAATATAGTATTATCAATGACTACAGATAGCCAGTACATCACCTTTTGTCTTTTGCGTTCCATTCTTTCCATGCCTTTAATTCATCTACAGTTGCAAGGATACACAGCTTTGGCTCATTTTCTTCACTTGAAACAAACTCATAAAACCCCTTTCCAATTAGAAAGTCCTTCACACACGGAACTTCCGTGAAGGGTAGTCGTTCTTGTCCAGCTTCTCAATGATGGGATTTTCATTGTTCTCTACCATTATCACAAAAATGATAATGAACAACAAGCAAGTCTTCTGCAACCTTTCACAACAAGTGCACAACAATACACCAAGTAACCTTTTTCACTAATTGCTCAACAATACATGTAATCTACAGCTTGTTTGCACATAAAACTTATGTTTTCTTCCTTGAAAACACCTCAAAAAATACAAATTCAAAATTTGCAAGCTATGCATTGGTCGATACAGCCAAATTTGATGTATATCCTAAAACTATTGTTTGTAACCTTATGGCTCGAAAACAGAACTTGAAATGGCCTCAAATTCCCAAAAAAGCAGCAAGAAGTAAACATAAGTTTTATCTGCTTTGCTTGCACACCAAATCTCACAACAATATGAGATTTTCACTCTACCATGTTTTTGGTGCCTCCACAGGCACTATCCAAGAGAAAGAGTGGAAGAATGGGTGAGCTTCCTACCCCTTGCTTGCTTGCTTGAATCCTTGCTTCTTCTCCTTCACTTCAGCCTTAAAAACTAGCCTCTCTTAGTGGAACTACTTTGATACCATGTCAAGAATCGTGTGGTGGGCACATAGGATGGGAGAGGAATGTGGTCTTGAGGATGATGAGAAGTAGTGGCTAGAAGAGGTGTTGAGGAATGAATAGGATAATTGGCCCATTAACTCTAAAATAGATCCTATCTTAGTATGAAGATCCTTAGAGAATCAGAGGGGTAAAAGAGTTGTTATGATGAAAGAAAGAGGGGACTTTAATACTAGTAAAGTTGAGTTCTTTTTTAGGACACATAATAAATGGATTGAATGCTTTCCCCACACCACCAGGATGTGAACATAGAGACTAGGATCTTACAACTTGGAAGGTAAATCCTAGTGTCTCTCTGAATCTGCTCTTATGAAAGCTGGTAGAAAGAAAGCTCCCTACCAAGGATAGGTGAGGAGAATGCTACCATTCAACCTTAATTGTGTGTTCTATGCTGTCTAGGTGGAAAAAATCAAGGGTATCTTCTAGCTTTTCAAGGACAGCATGGGTATCTAGAAGAAATTGAGGGACTGGTGTGATAAAGTAGGTCTGAAAAGTATGGTAAAAATGAGGATTCCTATCTTTAGAGACTAGGGGAGGCTAGATGAAGAATCACTAAAACTTTGGAACATTGTTGGAGCTTTGTTGGTTAAGTACATCTGGAGTAATAGACCAGGGTGCTTCTGAGGAAGGAGAAGAAGCTAGCTCCATAGGAAGTCTCTGTGGCCAATAGGCAAGACAGTCTAGCCTAGTTCAAGGCTCTAAGGAAAAGAGGGCATGTGTTTAAGATTGTTTTTAGGAAGTTAAGCCATGTATGAAGGAGGTAGGAGGCTTAGCTCAATTAAAGTGAGGAAGACGTCAAGTTTTGTGTTTGAGAGTGTGAGGCATCAGTGCTTGTCTATGTAATTATTCAAAAAAAATTTAAATTAATACAAAGGTGTGCATTATCATGTTCGGAATATTAACTTATTAATAACTAACCTACCAAGTTATTTAGGCTTATACTTACTATCGATGTTAACTTTAGTTTTGACCTTTATAACAATTATAAGTAGCATATTAGCTATCTATCGACTCACGAACCTTAGGTACTAGTTAGTCTAAACAATTTGTTACTACCATTTAGGTGTCACTCATCATGCTTAAGTTTGTCTATCATAGGTATGAATCTAAGGTGTTTAATTTTATTACCTTCAATATTTTGAACTCCATATTTCCAATGAGGCCTTTAAATTAGATTATATTACACCCTCTCTCCTTTTGTTTTTAGACTAGAAGATGTTGCATTTAAGAGAGAGAGAGAGAGAGAGAGAGAGAGAGAGAGAGAGAGAGAGAGAGAGAGAGAGAGAGAGAGAGAGAGAGAAGAAGAAGAAGAAGAAGAAGAAGAAGAAGAAGAAGAAGGTATACCAAGTGAGAGGGAGGGGGAATGCCCTTTTTGTTCTCATGTGCAAGTAGATCATATGTTTGTTGTAAGTAATCACTATAGGAAGATTAAATCAAGTCCAAATTTACCATTGTTGAGGGTTGAATCTAATAAAGGCTAGGTTTATACTCTGGAAAAGCTATAGGATCTTCTTTTGAATATAGGCCTATGTATGGAAAGCCTTGCCGTTGTCCTATTAAAGTTCCTATTAATAGAAGGATTGTCTTGATTAGAGAGGAAATTGACACAATTTATAGACTCCATGCTATCTATCGAATACACTAGTTTTCTCTTTTAATACTCTAAGAAGTTAAGATCAATAAACAAGAGCCCTAGAGAAAAGTAGGGATTTTTTTGTCTCTTTCCATCCACTTGAGAATGTATATTTCATAACCATACAAGGATGCAACTTAATTTGATTTTCAAGAAGCTATGATCCAAATGATCATAACCAAATGGATTCTATAGATTTAAACCTAGCATCAGAGGTCCTTAATCGAGAAAATTAAACTCATTTTAGAATATCATTGAATTTTAAGACCTTAGCACTATTAAATTTGGATACAAATGAGAGGTTGCACTCAATAAGTAAGAGAAACCTGATATTGGGAGGATACCATCTAGAACAAGTCCCAATTGTTTTAAATTTCACCCAAATGACTTTTTTATGCATAAAGCTAATACATTAGAAAGATTATTTGTGCTTGAACTGTTCTAATTTAGGGCTTGTATTTAAAAGTAGGTTGAATCCAAAGTCACACTATGCCTCCTCCAAGGGTAGTTGCAAAATCCCTTCACCATGGGGCTATACTTACCACTTTGAATGCTAAGACCAACTTTGAGAGTGAGAGGCCTCTTTTTAGGGGGTGTAGTTTGCTAGGAGATGGCAAGAGCAACACAACAAAGGGCTTTGGCCATGAATCCCTTGAGTATCAAAGACTAGCCTACTAATCACCTCCAAGCTCAAGATGGCTTTTGGGAAGGCCTAATGCAAGCTAGGGGAATAAACTAGTGGTAACACCTTTGGGCAACTCCAAAAACTCAGCTTTAGATAGCAAGAAAGAGGAAAAATCCTTGACAAATCCCTCCTATGGTAGGGTGGTCGGTAAGCCGAGAGGTTTTTCCCAAAATGTTAGGTCAATAGATTAGGAAGAGTCGACATGTGACCATGCTTGGAAGATCAAATTTGAAACACACCTTGTGTCATATTAGGAGGCTAGATTGAGACTTTGCCTTATGGGTAAAGGGGCTTCCACATTAGCTTCCCTCATTATTCACTCTCTATGAAGCAATTATGGCACATGTCTACTTGAGTTTGGGGTGAATTGCACAAGCAATTGCTCATGATTGGTGCTAGGCAAACTATGAGGTGACCATACTACTATTTTAAAGTCAATCCTTGTGAGAGAATCGAATACATCTTGCCCTACAAGGTAGATTTAAGCAATCTTAAGTATCAAAGTCTATGTCATTCCAAGGGAGATTTGGATAGTACCAAATTTGAATCAAACTAAAGCATAGAAAGATTTGTTTGCAATTGTGTCTCAGGTAAATTTGAGTGTAAAATGAATTTTCAACTAATGAATAATGGGATTTTCCAAAATGATAAATATTGGCAAAAATTTCTTGTATTCTGGGCAATTCTTATCTTTATGATGCACTCCTAAGACATTGATTGGTAGGATCACTTCATGAGACTCTTGGAGTGTATGTATAATCCTTTCTCATTGTATCAAGAGTAGTGATGGATGCAAAGTGGAGTTTACTACTATATAAATGGTGATTAGCTTGCTTATTTATTACAACATAATCTCAAAAGGATCAAGTGAATGGAAGAACTTAAATTTTTCAAGCTATTCATCTTCAACGAATCATGCCTAAACCCTACTCTCAATATATGTAGAGAACAAATTTGTCAAAACTGCTATATCTACAACCAAGTGCTCCCCATTATTCCAACTGAGTGTGTTGCCATTTTAGGGCATTCATGTCAAAATAATTATTGTAAAGATAGATTTCTAGATCTTCCTCTCAAGTACAAAATTTTAGATATCTTTGCTAAGCTACCAAGCTACAAAGTTATTGAGGTATTAGAATTCTGTGGTTAAAACCATTGTATAGTAAGAATCCCTAGTTTGATCTGAATAGTTTCTATTTCAATGTATTACTATTTTGCCAATGGAAAATTTTGAATAATAAAGATGCCATAGATATGTATTCCAATTTTTGTATTTAATTGTGTAAGATTAAGTTCCTTGATATTAATTCTTTGTGTTTTTTATAGTTGTGTAAAAGTATGAAGGAAGACTAGAATAAATTGTAGAAAGGTTTACATTATGCATCACAAAAACCTTAGGGCATTACATTTTCTCCAAATCCTCTCAAATTTTAGGAGAAAAAGTTTTTTGTCAAGCAAGTCAAATTGCCCAAGTTTGATGGGCAATGGAAAGATGTGGAAATTGATGCAAAAATTTGGATGAAAACAATGGAATACTATTTTCTCAAAATGGGAACTAGTCCTACAAACTAAGCCATGATTGCCAAGCTTAAGCTGCTAAGTAAATCTTGATTGTGCTAGAAAGAGCATGCAAGGATTAAGGACTATCTAAGCTAGCTACCACTTGGGAGCAACTAAAGGAAGTAGTACATGGGAGATATCTTCCAATATCCTATTACACCTTGACAACAAGTGAGTTCTTTACCTTGTGATAGTTGGGATTGAGCTTCGAGGCTTATTACTCAACATTCATTACACTTTAGAAATATTTGCAATCCATGGACAATGCTTAATAGGTGGCCAAGTTCTATCATGGTTAAAACCTACCTTTGGATACCTGACTTGAAGTGATGTGATCTACAGACATTTAGAATGTGTTATTTCAAGCCAAGCCTCTATAATACGAAGAGATCCAATCCAAACCAAAGGGTGGAAGATATTGGGGATAAGATGCCCCCAAAAGAGGACCATGTGCCTTCATTAAGAGAGTTCAAGGTCAATAACAATTCAACCCAAGAAAAAATTCTGAGGTAGGTGTAGAGGGTAAATGTTTTTCCATAATGAGAAACACTAATGCTCAACAGTGCTATCATTGTAATGTGCTTGGAAAGTTTGAGAGGGAGTGTGAACTTGACCTTCCATCAAGGGACATTTCTTAGCTTGAATAAGGGGAAATCGAAAAAATTGAGAAAGGGACCGAACATGCTACTCTTAATAAGCAAGGACCGAATTGCTAGTTTTCAGTCTACAAACTATCAATGTAAAATTTTCAAATTTCTCATTGATTATGGAAGCAGTCATTCCTTCATATCACCAAAATGTGCAAAAATATTAGGAATAGCAATTGTACTTGCATCTAAGCTTTCGATTGAGTTAGCCAATGGTAAAGAAGTCATATCTCCATAAAAATCTAGAGAAGTGGGATTTGATCTAGATAGTGAGCCTACCAATGTGAGGTTCTCCATCATGAATTTGGATGCTTATGAGTGCCTTTTGTGGATGGATTGTCTAATCCCCATTGATGCTCACATCTCTTGTAGGAAGGCTAAGTCACATTTTGAAATGTAAAAGGAACACATGATAAAGCTAGAAGATCAAATATTCAACTAGCAAAATCTTTGTGCATCATCCAACATTTAAGAAAAGCATTACCAGTCTACTTAATCAAGGTTAATAAGGTTAATCAAGACAGAGAAGCAGAAGAAAAACCTTCTTGGATAAACAAATATGCTGATGTCTTTCTAGTAGAATTGATAGAGCTTCCTCCTTAAAGGGAAGTTGACCACCATGAAATCGAGCTTGTTATAGGAGTTGGGCTTGTAGCAAAGCGACCTTACCAAATGTCAATAATGGAAGCTATCAAATTGAAGGAACATATAAAGTAGCTATTAGACATAGGATACATTAGAACAAGTAATCTACCATAGAGATCTCCAGTTTTATTTCAAAAAAAAAAGAGTGTTACTCTTCATCTTTACATAGACTATTGTAGGATAAACTAGGTGGTAGTTAAGAACAAATATCTAATCCCTAGGACTGACAAGCTTCTTGATAGGATACCAAATTAGAATCAAATATGAAGATATATTGAAAACCACCTTCAACACAAGGCATGGAAATTATGAGTTCATTAATGTCCTTTGGTAGTCACTTTCAAGCACATCTTAAAATTGTGTTAGAGGCCTTAAGAATGCACAAGATCTATGCCAAAAGGAGTAAGTGTGCATTCTCCACAAGGCAAATAGAATACCTTGGATTATAGTATTCAAGAAAAGGATTGCAATTATGAATCTAGCCAAAGTCAAGGATTTAGAAGAGTGGTCACCTCCAAATGCAGCTAAAAAAGTATGAAGGTTTCTAGGCTTAATTGAATGGTATAGAGTATTTATCAAGGACTATGCCTTGATAGTTGCACGTCTTACCAATCTACTCAAGAAGCAAGTTTCTATTCTGTGGACCTTGAATGAACAATCAAGTTTCAGGAAACTCAAGATGAGTCTAGTAATAGCTCCTATCTTAAAACTTCCTGACTTAAGTTAAGAATCTAAAGTTATAACATATGCTAATTCCCTAGCATTGGGTTGTATACTGATGCAAGAAGGTCATCTAGTAGCCTAATCTTCAAGGAAATTGAAGACACATAATCAAAACTATGCTACACATGATTTGGAACTCCTGGTAGTGATTCATGCTGTTAAATTATGGAGATACTATTTTCTTGGGAAGAAGTTTACCTTAGTCACAAACCATAAGAGTGTCAAATAGATCTATACTCAACCGGATCTAAACATGAGACATTGACGGTGGATTGAAGTTTTATAGGAACATGATTTTGAGATCAAGTACATGCTAGGAAAGGAGAATGTAGTCATCGATACCTTAAGCCGCAAAACATTCCTCAAAGTGCTCATCTCAAAAAAACTTGCAAGAGAAAAAACCCTAGCAACCATTATGTCAATGTGAAGCAATCCTATGATTTAGTTGGCAAAGAAAGAATCATCTTAGGATCCAAAGTACCAATAGGTTTGAAGGGAAGTCTAAGCTAAGGTCCAATATCGTAGGTTAAAGTTTAGGTTTGAATACTTCTCCATTGAGGAAGGACTTGTCTATTTTAAGACAAGATGCATTCCATCAAGACAGACCTCAAGAAGAAGATACTTTGGGAAGCACATGATTCCCCGTTCTTAGGGCACCTTGGTTATGTTAAGATGCTCAATACCATAAAGAAGAGCTACCATTTGGAAAAGCTAAGGGGTGATTTTCTTAAGTATGTCATTGAGTGTCTAAGTTGCTAGTTGGTGAAAGTTGAATGTGTCACAATACCTAGCAAGATCCTGCCACTTGACATTCGTCAAACTCAATAGTCATTTATCAATATGGATTTTCTAGTGGGATTTTCCTTTAGTGTAATCTCGATACAACTCCATTATGGTCATTATGGACATGTTAAGGAATGTTTTTCATCTTCTCCCACCCAAAACAAGCTATAAGCCTTAGATGTTGCAAGGCTCTTTGTAAGGAGTTTTTTAGGCTCCATAGATTACCCAAGAGGATTGTTAATGGTCAAGATTCCCTATTTACTTTACATTTTTAGAAGATCCTATTTGAAGCCATTAGGACCCAACTTTGTTTCACTATAGCTTACCATCCCCAGATTGATGTGGCTAGACATAGTGGGTTAACCAAGTCACTAAGAAAATACTTAGGGAAAATTGTTGAGAGATTGAGAGAGCCTAAGTGGTGCATGTAATATCTACCCTTAGTGGAATTTTCCTATAAAGTATCCTATGATCAAAGCATCAAGGTAACCCCTTTCTAGTCATTATACGTACAAGATTGTCTATCTCCACTCAACTTTTTGGATCCTACAATAAAGGTGGAAACCTCTAATACACTGCTAGAAGAGATGGATGAGTAGGTCAAAGCATAAGATAAGACATTCAAGCAGCCAAGGATCGAGAAAAGGCATATGCCAATCAAGGGAGGCAAGAGAAATCTTCAAGGAAGGAGATATAGTTTTCCTCTATGTCTCTCCAAAGAAGAGTTCTCTATCATTGGGAGAATTCAAGATTCCAAGTCCCAAGATATTATGGACCTTATAAAATTCTCAAGTGTCTAAGGTGGTCTAATGCATACTAAGTGCAGCTCCCAAAGCACTTAAAATCCACAATGTATTCCATATTAGCTTATTGAAAGGTTATGTACCTAATCTTGAGCATTTTCTTGATGATCAACAAGTTGTAATGCCAAGCCAAGGAGTCCTTGAGCTTCAAGTTGATAGACTACTTGATGTAAAGAAATATTTCTTAGAAGTATAACTCTTAGAGAATACCTCATCCAATGGAAAGACTTATCAAAGAGGATGCCACTTGGATTGATGAGGACACTGTATGTAAATAATACCACTAATTTCTCTCCAAATAAGGACACCTTGATTCTTCTAAGGGGGAGAGGAGGTGATGTTCCTAAGGTTATTTAATCTCTAAAAGGTTATACTAGCCATTTAGGCCACGAGTAAACCATGTCATCATCATCGTCATCTCCTACCTTGAATTTGTTATCATCCTCCACATCATTCATGTTTGACACAATTGTCACCGTGTTGAAAGCTTTGATGATTGCCACCTCAAACTACTATACTATCCAAAGTAATCCATAAACAATAAGCTACACTAATTGTCCATTATGTTTCATCATCATGATTGATGATATCTACTAGCTAATCATCCTAGGCTAAACACGAACCTCATCATTACAGTCATTTTCTATTTTAGCTTCTTCTTCATCCTTGATATCCTCAACTCATCATTGTTCCACCACACATCATTGTCATCCCCTATATCCAAACATCACCATCAATGCCAACAAAAAAAAAGGAGAATGCATTGACAGTAACCATTTTCAGCTGCATCTCACTAGCACCTCTTATTGATTAGAATAAGGAGCTCATAATATCCATAATAGAATGATAAGCCCAACCAAAGAGTAAGCATGTGGGATTTTACTAAGGTGGGAGAGCTTTTCCTTCTTAGGGGTATATAAGTGTAATGTGCCCACCTATCCACTAGTAGGACACGTCTTAGCAGCCCATCGGGAAGAGAGTCCAAAAAGCACCACCCGGCACTCCCACGGAATGTCACGGGGTTTGCGATCTAGGTCTTCCCGAGTTTGCCACGAAGCGAAAGCATTCCGTCCGTTCCCACTTAGGATCGACCTGAATCATGGTTTCCCTAATGGTCAAGTTCATCGGAGGTAACTAGCATCGAGCCCCAGACGAACTACTTTACCCAAAAACGTCAGGGTCAAAGCGGATTCATACTGCACTTGGTTCAAGGAGAATGGGAAACGAGAGGGATGCAAAGCTCGACCTCTCTGCCCATAAGGCATAGTCCCATTCCGTTCCCCTAAAACAGTATAAATCAGGACTCTAGCTTTCTAGATTCTAGGTCATCATTACCTTGCTGTCAATTCTGCTGAGAAAAGTTCGTGGCCGACCGGGACCACCCTTCCGTAGGACGGGGGACCCATGGTCGCATCCACCACACTTTCCTCAGGGTTGCTTTAGTTATCTAATTACCTATCACATTTAGTTTGACAAGTAAAAACAACTTCCTTAATTAGCTAATTAATCACCGGTTCCTTCACGTAACTTAAGCATTGACATAGAAAAACAATGTCAAGCAATTTTTTTTTCAGCAATTGATCTTATTTATCAGCCTTTGGAATACATCATATAATCCAGCCCTAAGGCTAATCCAAAATCTGCCTGAAGGCAATTCCATAATCCACCTCAAGGCAATTCCAGCAATCCCAGGGATCGCTATTCCAAGTTTCCACCCGTAGACTAGTATGCGGGCCTTGAGATCCAATCTCAAGTCATGTCGGCCCCTTGTGCAGGACCCGGAGGCAAGGGATTTACGGCCAGAGCCCCCCTAGCACCCAAGCATCCTCTTTCTCCAAGTAGCACCCATGGAAAGACCTCTCACGACATGTTAGGTCCTCGTACCGGGCGCGGCTAACAACCCCCTTGGATAGGGTCAGGCAGACAGACGGGGGTAACTGATGCTGCCTCTCCCTCCAAGCCTTCAACCTGAAGCATTAGTTATTTTCCAGCATTAGATTCCTTGAGCAAAGAAG
Source organism: Lygodium microphyllum (assembly GCF_053477565.2). Lineage (NCBI taxonomy): Eukaryota > Viridiplantae > Streptophyta > Polypodiopsida > Schizaeales > Lygodiaceae > Lygodium > Lygodium microphyllum. The sequence continues at coordinate 71,012,066 of NC_141142.1, forward strand.
TACAAACAGTACTCCTAAGTATACAATCACAATCATTCCAGTGGTCATTTGTATGGCCAACCACTAAGGTGTGAATCCTTCTCTCCGAATGCATCCAACATTCGATTCGGGATCCATTGCGACTTGGCAAGATCCCAAGGGTTTCGTAAGCTAAGTTACTTTTTTACCCTTTTATCCTTGGTTTAGGGTTTATACCTTGTTAATCCAAATTAAAAAATACCTTAGGTTCTTTAAACTAAGATAGTAAATCCTGGGCAGCCTCATCGCCCTAACTTGATTGGTCAATTGCTTGCTAGGTAACTCATAATTACCCTGACTTGGCAAATCAGCCTCAAGGAAGTGTGATGTAGTAGGATGACTACTCATCCTCTTGCAATTTAGACTTGTACGTAGAACTCGCCAACCTTGTTCTAAGGAGTGGCAAATCTATTTTGTGATTTAAACACTAAACCATGCGATGTTGCAACTTGTTGCACAAGACAAGTGTCGCACCTATCTTGTGGGATCATTTCTCCCATCGTACAGTATTCCTTGGTCAAGAATACCATTGGTCAAGATGTAGGGTTTGGGATGTCCTCTTGACCCGACCCAACCCTAACCCTGCTAGGCCGATGACACTTTGGCCCTAGGGTTCCTAAATCCATACGGAAGTCTAGTACTTGGCTAATTGATCCTTAGGGTAAGGACCCTAGATCGTTCTTGCATCGACGTCTAACTAATCCTAACATTTCGTGAATGTGGGTATGACTTTGAGGTCGGAAATATTAAGTCGGTTTCTCGAGTGTGATACTAGACAGAATTTTATCACGGCTTAGCTTTTCCTAGTGCATTAAGGTGATCATCATTTGAGTTACACCATTACAAGCAATATACCTATTCGATCTAATTGTCTTGCGAGAAGAGGTGACCTCTTCTTAGAGATGCAAATACTTTTTCCTAAAAAGATGTAAATAATTTCAAAATACAACATTCCATGAAAATATGCGATTCATAGACTTTTTCCTTCTATGCAACTATGAGATTTACAATGACCATTTCTTTTCCTTGCCTAAACTATAAAGATTGACAATTTAGGGCTAACTCTATAAAGCTTACGTTGATTTACATCAAGAACTATGCCCATAAACCCCTCATTTAATGCATTGAATTCAAGCTTTAATATGACAATTTCATCCATTCCTAAATCCAACTTTGATAAAAGAAGTCCATGCATGAGCGAATGCCATGGGACCATTATTGATTTAATTCGTCCTTCAGCACTTAGCCCAAACTAGGATGTAATTTCCACCGCATGCAATTTGCAAGGTACATAAATCCCTTTCATGCAATGCAACTACTTGGACAACATCTAATGGACGTCAACGATTATCTCACATGAATCACAATTAGGAAATTATTACCTAAATGCATTATGTGCTGTTCTTTTTTGCGGGGAAATCAAGGATGCATTTAGACAAATCTACCTTTTAATTTATGCAATATGCGTTCAGGATTGCAACTTGGAAGTGCAAGCAATTTCAAATGCACATCATGCAACTAAATCTTGAAAATCGGGCGATCAATTAAAATTTCCAAGTGTAATTAAACTTTCCTATGAGAATTGGACATGCCTAGTGCCTTCTTTTCATGCGGAATCAATTTTAAGAACCTGGGTATTAGGGTTCGAGGTGTTGTCCACACACGAAATTGGAGTGGAAGCTCCCGCGTGTGCGCCTCGCGTCTTTAGCTTCCGAGCCATTGATGAATCAAATCCTGGTTCAGCAACTTCCTCTCGCATTACAAAGCTCTTTCTGCCCAGGGTTCTCTTCTTCTATGCAGGAATGGGCCTTATAGTTGCGGTTTTTAGAAAACCCGAGAGCACGGGTGAATAAGGCTTAAGGGGGCTTTAATTTGGAAGCTTCCAAGCTTTTGTGGTAGAGATTACATGGAGAGAGAAGGTAATAATAGAGAGGATGATGGGGCGGACGACGAAGGAGATCAAGATGATGATTATGACGATGATGGCGATGGTGATGACGATGGCAGGGGCGTGGCACAGCGTGGTAGTGTGGCAGCTCTTCACGGTAGCAGGGTGGCGATGGCGGGCAGCACGGCAGCACACCTCTCTCTCTTCTCTCCCCTCCCTCAAGCTTGGGGAGGGGGTGGTCTTATAGGTGGAAGGGGGAGGGATAGCCATACACATGGCTAATTGCATGCTTCCTCCTCCACCCGTGCTTTCCCACTCCACACCACTCCCCTTACACTCCCTCTCCCCCCCGCCATGCAACGGCTAAAGGGGAGGGGTTAATAGTAAAAAAATTTGTACTAAATTATCCATTATCCTTTTTCCTTTCCCATGAAGGGTGTTCTCGCGTGGGCTTGCGGGCTTTTAGCCACGAACTCTTGTGCACAATGCGGGCTAGATTTTGATGATGACACGGAGTAAGTACTTAGCCAAGGTCTTTTTGTCACGGGGAGGTCACTTGAAATTGCTCACTGCGCGGTGTGTGCGGGGTCTAAAAGTATTAATATTTTTTGCGGAAATATTACATCCTCTCCCCCTTAGAGGAATCGAGATATCCTCATATTGAGAAGAACTGGGGGTATTGTTGGTCGAGAGTACTTTCTTCCATCCAAGTGGCATCCTCTTTGGGGTAATCTTTCCACTGGATGAGGTATTCTCTCAAGGTTCTGGATCTCAAATGCCTCTCCCTAACATCTAAGATCCTGTCAGGCCATAGCTCAAGGACTCCTTGGCTAAGCATTACAACTTGTTGATCATCAAGCACGTGACTAGGGTTAGACACTTACTTTTTTAATAGACTGATATGGAATAAATTATGGACTTTTAGGTTCTCAGGGAGTTGCAGTCTGTAGGATTAGGCCCTAGGCACTTGAGAATCTTGTAAGGTCCACAATACCTTGGACTTAGCTTTTTGCATTCCCCCAAGGATAGGGAACTCTTCTTGGGATGTACACGAATGAAGACTATGTCACCTTTAACGAAGGATCTGTCTTGACATTTTAGGTCCGCGTAAGCCTTTTGTCTATCCTTGGTAGCTTGGATGTCCTGTCTTATTGATTTGATTTGGTCATCCATGTCTTTCAGCATCTGCTTTGAAGCTTCAACCCTCAAGGTTGGATCCGAAAAGTTTAAAGGACTACGACAGTCATGCCCATACAATGCTTGAAAAGGGGTCATCTGAATGCTTGGTTGGTAGGAAGCATTGTAGGCAAACTCAACCAGTGGCAAATATTGAATCCACTTTTTGGGTTTGCGACAGTAGTGTGCCCTTAGCATATCCTCAATGACTTGGTTGACTCGCTCTGTTTGACCATCAGTTTGAGGATGGTAAGCTGTACTAAAATAGGGTTGAGTCCCAATGGCCTCAAAGATAGCCCTCCTGTTGAGTGTTGAAATGACTTGTTTTTTGGCTGATTTTTGTTGTTTTTGAGAGCTGAATGGTTGATTTTATGAGATGATTGATTGGTTTGGAAGTGTTTTGAGAGTGTTTTGGATGATATTGATTGTGTTTTGGAAGTTCATGATGTTTATTAGTGGTTCTGTGATATTCTGATAGGTTCTGATTGGTTCTGTATACCTTCTGTTTTGTTCTATTTTGGTCTGTTTTGTTCTAATTATCTTCTGTAAGGAGGGATGGAGTATTGATTGATGAAGATTGAGATCTTGAGAAAGCTTATTGAATGGTTTGTGAGAGTTTGGAATGGTTTGAGTATGAGTTATGTGGCTTTGATGACCTTCTATAACCTTCTGTAGGTCTTCTATAGAGCTTCTGTTTCTGTTCTGTTATGTTCTGTACTGTAGCTGTTCTGGTACTGTTCTGTGACTGTTCTGTATGCTTCTGTATGTGTTCTGATGGATGAGAGTGTAGCTTGGGAAAGTTTTCTAGCCTTGAAAGAAGGTGAATACAAGTGCAAAAGAGCTAAAAGAAGTCAAAGAAGTAGCTGTTGAAAACTCAAGTGAAGACTAGAGTGAAAGTGAAGACTAGAGTGAAGTGACAGTAGTGAGCTATGAAAAGACACTGTAGTGGCTCTGGTGACTCTTCATATCAGACATACCTCTTGGGAGGGGTATCCACGACCTAAGAATGATTATTGAGAGTAATTTTTGAGAGATTGTAGTGAGGATATGATGTATTATTGATGGAGAGAGAGAGAGAGAGTCAGAGATAGCCAATTCTACTGAAACAGAGTGATTGTATATGAGAGATTGAAAGAGAAGACTATGAAGATATTGAAGATGAATACTATGTGATGTATTTCCATTCAAAGATGGTGTATTCCTTTGCTTTCTTTGTTCTATTGATGGATTTTGTGAAGATATTGAAGAATATGGTTGATTCTATCAAATCCGTGGGAGATCTACATGATGTTGCATGAAGATTTGTTGTGCCTGGTGTTCTTTTCTTCATTGTGATCATATGAAACATAATAAACAAGCTTTTTGATGTTACAAGATAGATTTTCTTGCAAGAGAATTCTCCTTTCCTTGGTGTTCCTCTTGGGGCTCCATGTTTTTGGTGCGCAGCCGGGGAAACTTGCCATCAACAAGCACCAAAAGAGGCTGAAAATGAAGGAAATGGCATTGCCAAGAAGAGAAGAATTCAATGGATGCTTGTAAATTTCCTTCTTCCACTGAAGAGTTGGAATTTCTCATAATCAGAGCCACTTTCCACAAGAAGTTCATCCCACAATGGTAGAAACACATCACCATCATGATGCATGCTCTATGTGGTGGACAGTTTCCTCTTCCTGTTGAAGCAGCAAAAACTTGCATTTTGGTGGCAAACTGTTTGGGGACAAACTGAAGAGCAGAAACAGAGAGAATGACCATCCATGGAAGATTTGGCATTCATTGAGAAGTTTCCAGACAACATCAAGTGGGAGATTGTGAAGAAGCTTCAGGGGTCTTGGTCTGTAGAGGTTCACAAAGACAAGAAGGAAAAGAGTTGGAATTTGTTCGTGGATACTCAACATCAAGATACATGGGATGCTTGGTGTACTGATAATCTTCTGTTTGTTCAATTAGAAACCCACTGGAAGTTGGTAGACAGAGTGTTTTTCACAACATACACTGTTGAAACCATCAGAAGCTGGCATTACTATGATGATGGCACCACCACAATGCTCAGACGTATGCATTTTGACACCTTCAGAATTGAATACCTTCCTCTGTGCAGTGGAATGAAAGCAGAATTCAGGGACGTTGAAAAGAAAGAAGTAGAAGAAATGTTGGCAAGAGAGTCCTCTAGAGACTGAAGCCTTCTGTTAACCCTCTGTGGAGCACTAACAACATAGTGGAGCCAACCCCCTGATGAATGACGCAATAAAGAGGCAAGCGTTAGAACGAGTCCAGAGGTACGTGAGAAGAGAGAAAGCAAAAATCAAGGTTGAGAACGTGCTCACAGTAGAAGCCACCTTTGACGCCCTTGCGGAACTCTTTACATAAGTCCCAATGGCACATCAAGCCCTTCCTCCTCCTGCTAGAGGTCCACTTCCAAGCCAGACCCGTCCTGGAAATATTGATGACAGGCCACCGAATGTAGTCCCATTGCCAGTTTTTAAGGGAGAGTACAATGAAGACCCCGATCTTCATGTAGCAGAGTTTATGGTAGCATGTGTGGCTAACAATGCCAGAACCCCTGAGCATTGGTTGGCAATATTCCCCGCCACTTTCAAGGGCGCGGCGTTTCAGTGGTATGAGAGACAAGCAGCAGGAACTTTTGGCACATGGGACGACCTGAAGTTGGCCTTCCTCACTAAATTCAGGCGTGAAGGTTTTGAAGAGTGAATGCGAGAGGAATTTATGAACCTAAGTCAGTCCTCTGGAGAAAGAGTAGAAGCTTATGTCTCACGGATGGAATCCATCCTGAAGAGATGGACTAACCATAATTTAGATGATGGTATTCAGAAGGGGGTGTTTCTCAGAGGATTACAACCAGAAGTCCATAAGTTTGTGGAGCTGCAAAGACCAGCCACCCTGCAAGCTGCAACAGAAGGTGCAAGACTGTATGATGAAGTGGAAGCTAGATTAGCGATGAATACAGGAAGAGGAGTCCTACCTCCTCTGATGCTAGGAATGATGTACCCACCAAATGCAGTCCAAGGGACTGTCCCCTACCCTTACCAACAGATGCCCCCAGTATCATAGTACAGTGCACCAAATCCACAGTGGCCACAATCCATGCCTCAAATGATGGTTCAACCACAACAACAATGGTCCCAACCAATTTCCTCAATGCCAAATCAGCAACAACAGTGGAATCCTACCAACTGGAGTCAACAGCCAACAGTTCAAATAGGAGCTCAAAATCAGAATCAGAACAGAGATTCCTCTGCACTAGCCCAACCTGTTTATGCAGTGATTACAGAGACTCCTCAAGATCCTCCTACTAGTACCTCCGGAGGAGAAAGCTTGAAGGATTACTTATCCAACTCAGTTGCAAACATAAAAAAGGAGTTGATGGATGTGATTACAGAACAACTATAGACGCTGAAAGTGAATACCGCTAGCATATCCAACGTTGCAGGAGTAGGAAGAGATGTGATGCAGTCAAATACTTGGTGTGGTAAGTGTCATCAAGCAGGCCATTTAGCCACTGAATGCACACGAAAACCAACCATTCCTGGAGCCTTCTATTCCTACTGTTTGCGGAAGAACCATACAGAGGACATTTGCTCTCGGAAGGAGATGCATGATAGGAGAAGGAAGGAAGAAGACGCAAGATTCAACTTGCTGGAATCCAAAATGACAACACAGGATATTGGACCCAAGCCTAGAGAGTTTGGTCCTAATTTCGGACCTGGAAGATTTCCCTCTCAAAGTTACAGAGGAAGACAGTCTGGCGATGGTCAGAGAACAGAAGTGGAGTGTTACGGATGTGGAGAAAAGGGACACATCTCACCAAATTGTCCAAATCCCAGAAGGTCAGTGGATTATAAGCCCTTATGCAGTCGATGCAAAGGAGAAGGCCACACTGCAAAAGACTGTCCAAGCCCAGCCCCAGTAAAAAATAGTGTTACTGATAGTTCGGCCAAGGCCCAAGAGCCTACCTCCAATTTAGTGGAATTGGAAGTTTCTGCCATCACTCGTGCAAAGAAGACGGAACCACCTATCTAGAAAGAAAACAATCCTCCTGCCATAACAGTGAAGTTCAATCTTTCCCCAGAAGAACAGAACAGAACAGAGCTTAACAGTGCCGTACAGAGCACTACAGTGCCATAGAGAGTTACAGAGACAGGACCAGAGGTCCAGGAGACAGAAGAGGGGGAAGTGCCACAAGTGGCAGAAGAGGTTCCTGTAATTCCTCTGTTGGAAGAAAGAGGGAAAATGAAAATGGGTGTTGCCCCATTCCCTAACCGATTAGAGAAGCCAATGGATCCTATTAAGGAATACGATCTGGTCAGAGATATAGATACCTTTAGACCAAATCTCACATTCCGACAATTATTGATGTTGTCTCCCAGTTGCCGAAAAAGGTTCAAAAGTATATTGACAAGAAGAGTGGCTTAAGGATTGCTCCCTCAACAGCAACAAAGTCCAATAAGGTTCCAGAGCCTGTAAAAGAAGTGGATGTGGCTAACGCTTTCCTAGATCCGGGTACTCCAGAGACTGGCATGTGGATAGAAGGATGTTTTATTGCAAATGCACTGATTGATGGTGGTTCATCAGTGAACATTATGATGGATGTGACAATGAAGGATCTAGGCCTACAAGGTGTGCAACCCACCCAATGGCTCATCAGACTGGTGGATCAGAGTAGAATCAAGCCTTTGGGCATTCTCCCATATGTGAAGACTACAGTGGCTGGAAAAGATTATTGGCTAACCTATCTGGTGGTGAAGCCAAATTCTTATGGTACATCCTACCCTCTGCTCTACTGGGCAGACCATGGCTTTTTGAAGCCCGAGCAAGGACGGATTGGTTCAAAGGAACCTTGACTTTGGGTAGAGGACCCAACAAAGTGGTGCTGAAACTGTATGGTTCTAAAAAAGGACATGGATCCACCTCCTTGGAATTATCTTTTGACTCCCCTAATGAGGCTACAGATGGAACATCAGCAGATGAGGATGCTATCAAACAGATCCTTCCCAAGAAAACAGTGGCACGTTCCTTAATAGTGGATACTGTAAGCCGACTTCCAAAAGATGCAAAGCCATTATCAATGGGTGAATACTTCCTGCCTGAACCAGGAATGACTTCTGAAATCACTTTTGACAGTGAGATAGAAGCATGGATGTACTGCTCTCCCTGTTACATGGCCATAGTAGAGCCAAAGACAGAGGTAGAAGATGAAATAGAGAACCTGTTCTTCTCTTACAGAGCTCCTACAGAGACAGAAGCAGAAGCAGAAGCAGAAGCAGAAGCAGAAACAAAAACAGAGACAGAGACAGAAGCAGAGACAGAAATAGCGACAGAAGAGGATGGATATGATATGGAAGAAGAAGGTTATGAAAGTGAACTAGAAGAATCTATTCCACCTAACGAGGATATATATGAAGAAGAAGTTCCAGAAGCATCAGAAGTAGATGAGCTCATGCTATGGGACAGAATGGCAATGGTACCATTTGGTCTGGTAAATGGATCTTCTTGTATGCAAAATCTTTATAAGAAATGGATTAAGAAGAACAAGCCGTCTTTCAGCAGTGGCTCATGCCGTCCTAACCCATCTTTGCCAAAGAAAGATGATGATGATGATGCATGGTGCCAATAAGCACCAGTCCCACAAACCCAACAGGCATCAGAGGGTCCCTGTTATGTGACGTTCCTGGATGCGTCATCAGAAGATGAGTCTTCAAGCCAAGAGGTAATTAATTTTGAAACCAAACCCGAAACGGCTCTAATCCCATTCCAACATCTCAAGGAGCAAATTAAGTCTCACCAAAAGAAGAAGTGGGTTCTAGCGGGACGTCAGAAGAGGATATCACTCCCTTGAAGGAGTCGGATTTGTATCCAGAAGCAGTCCGTGGGACCTTCATCCGTGAAGTAGAAGGTGAAAGGCAGTTAACTTTTGTGGATGCAGAAGGCACTGAACGCCACTTGAAGGTGGGTAGCAGTCTCCCAGAAGAGGAGTTGTCAACCTTGTACAACTTGTTGAAAGAAAATTTGGACGTGTTTGCGTGGTCCTACAAAGACCTAAAAGGGATTGATCCCATAATATGTCAGCATCATATTGACTTGGAGCCTGATGCCAAGCCAGTACGGCAACGACAGAGGCAAATGAACCCGAATTATTCCACATTGGTGAAAGCGGAGCTGCTGAAACTTCTGGAAGCCGAGTTCATCTATCTAGTGGCAAATAGTGAATGGGTTTCACCCATCGTGGTTGTACCCAAGAAGAATGGCAAATTGCGAATATGTGTGGATTTTCGCAAGCTCAATTCCAAGACGAAGAAGGATCACTTTCCTATCCCTTTCACAGACTAACTGTTGGACACAGTGGCAGGACATGAGCTTTATTCCCTTCTGGATGGATTCAGTGGATACAACCAAGTCCAAATCGCAGAAGAAGACCAGTCCAAAACAACCTTCACCACAGAATGGGGGACCTATGCTTACCGAGTGATGCCGTTTGGACTCTGCAATTCCCCTGCTACTTTCCAACGAGTCATGATGGCCGCATTTCAAAATCATCTACACGACTTTATTGAGGTATATTTGGATGACTTCTGTGTCTATAGTTTGATCCGTGAACACTGTGAACACTGGGAACACCTGGATGACTTCTGTGTCTATAGTTTTTCAGAGAATGGGGAAACCCACAAAGACAAGTGCCATGCCACTGCAACCTATCCTTCCCCTGAAGCCGTTTGAGAAGTGGGGCATCGACTTCGTAGGCCCAATCGATCCTCCTACCAGAAGGAAACATAACCGATACATCCTTGTATGTACGGATTATGTCACAAAGTGGTGTGAAGCTAAAGCCCTAAAGCGGGACGATGGTAACAGCATGGCCCTGTTCATGTACGAGAATATCATCACCCGTTTTGGCAGTCCCTTAGAGCTAGTAAGTGACAGAGGCACTCATTTCATTAATAAAGTCATGGAAGAGTTGACAGAGTTGTATAAGATCCGCCATCGCAAGTTCACTCCTTATTACCCCAGAGCCAACGGCCAAGTCGAAGTCACGAATCGCATCCTTTGCTCGATTCTGACAAGAACAATTGCTGCACATCGTCGTGATTGGGACGATCGACTTACAGAGGCCCTCTGGGCGTTCAGAACCTCCCATAAAGCAACAACAGGACATACACCCTTTCAACTGGTGTATGGTACAGAAGCTGTTTTTCCTGTTGAATTGGAATTACCCTCTTTGAGAGTGGCTATCAAAGAGCGTTTGGGGGACGATGATTCACTGCAACGCCGTCTCTTGCACCTGGAATGTTTGGACGAAATTCGTAGGATGGCTCTACAGTGCATGGAAGCCATGCAAGCTTGACGTAAGGCTTACCATGACAGCTTCATCAAGCATAAGGAGTTTAAAGAAGGTGATTTGGTCCTAGCCTATGATTCACGATTTGGCAAGTTTCCTGGCAAGCTCCAACAACGGTGGATGGGCCCCTATAAGGTACTTGCCGTCAACCCTAATGGCTCTGTCCAAGTGCAGACCGTTGATGCCTCTGATGATCCCTTTCTGATCAATGGATATCGCCTGAAGAAGTACTTCCCTCCTTGGGGATCTTGACAATTACGGTCACTTGATCCTTTCCCTCGTTGGCGTGGCACTATCATTCTTATGCTGCTACTTCTGATAGTCGTTCTTCAGTCACTCCTGATGAGATGGACGCAACCCTCTGTCCCCTCAACTCCACCTTCAAGCCTTGATCTCTTATCCTCTATTTTTCACCAGCGACAGTGGCGAGGTTGGTCTTGATACATGGTCTTTCTACCATTCCCTTGCTCAATTTGAAGAGGAAAAAAAAAATAAACAAACAAAAGAAAAAAAAAGAAAAAAAAAGGAAAAAAAGATACATATCGGTCATGGGAGAAAAGGACTTTGGTCCCTGTCATGCCGACCTATTCTTGAGAAAAGGTGGAAACACCCTCGGGAATAGGGGAAACCAAAAAAAAAAAAACAAACAAAGCTATTATGAGAGAAAAGGAAGCAATTCCCTGTCATAGCAGGCCTCGTTCCAAGAAAAGGTGGTAAACACCCTTGGGCGAGAAGCTGGCTGTGGAAAAGGTGGCAACACCTAGCAGTCCAAAAAGTGGATTCATTAATTGATATCCCCAGGATCCAATTCTGAAGCTATCTCCCTTGGTATGCTGTGTCCTGGGTCTCTCTGCAAAGTGTCTAACTGTCCTCTAGTAGACGGCATGTTTCTATCAAACACAACATTCGATTTGATGGCTACCTCCCTGGGTATGCCTTTTCAACAACTGATGACGTGATCTTCATCGACAAACCCCTTGAGTGACGTGAGCTTTCATCCTAACCGGATGGGGAAGTGAGTATGGGTTGCCCTCTGTAACTATCAACAACGAGTGAGACAGAGGGTGGGGCGAGAGACCACTCTTTTCCCTTCAAATCAAATGAGAGGTGAGTAGTGTGAATGAAGTGTTGCACGCATGGTATGGGCCTCTCAATGCACAAAGCACAATTTGTTTCTGTGCACTGCACCATAAGGCTCTCTGGCCTTCCTTCTCGCACCGTATGCCGGCACAGGGAGGGATGCACCGTTGCACCATCAAATGTGCACAAGGCATACAACCTTTACACAAGTGACCGTGAGGATTACATCAATGGGTTTCAGGAAAAGGCTGCCCTTCTGTATCTATCAACAGAGCGTGAGACAGAGGGTGGGTTGAGTGTGACTGGAGTGTCTTCATTCAATTACAGAGAGGTGAGATTGAGGGACGTTACGACACCTGGAGTCATGTATGTTTCCGTTTCCTTATGCACCCACGGGATGGGTCTTTGCCGTCATCACAAGACACGTCACCCTGTTCTGTACATTGCACTATAAGGCTCCCTTGCCTTCCTCCTTGCACTTATGCCAGACGGGTTGGACGCACTAATGCATCATCAACTGTGCACCCTGGCATACTTCCTCTGCACCATTCCCCTATCGATTCCTAAACCGGGTATGCGATATGGGTTTCAATCCTTATTCCTCGAGTGATATTAGTCATGGGGCGAATGACTGTTCTTTCATTCCATATGAGTGACTGTGAGTTGAGTGCAACATCCCTCATCATCGACAACGAATTTACTACGATTTCTTCCATCAGCTACCTCCCTGGATGCTGCCACATGGTCCCTGCCATGACGCACGTGTGCCGAGAAGATGCCTTGGTACCTCCAGAAGCCGACAACAACACAGGATGTGCCATCGACAATCAACCGTGATCCTCAATAACATGGGCCAAGTTTTTCTAACCCTACAACTTTGGTTTCTTAGTGACGTTCATGTTTTAAGTGTGGGAAAGTTAGTGGATGGTCTGTGGCGGGGTCCCAGGTCCCTGTTGCTCGGTTACCCTTGTCCGTTAAGGTCTTAAGTGTGGGGACGCGTCCCTGCGTGTCTACATTGCATACCCTTCTGCATAAGCCTCAACCTGCTCATGCATGTATGCCATGACTTGCTGTTACCCTCATGGGGTCCCTTCCCACCCACCCGTTCATTTTCCACCCACCCTTGGGGCTGTTCCCTTGCAGTCTTCCTTTATTCCCTGCTTTTGAGGTCCTGCCATGTGAATGCACCCTACATTCACCGAAGTCCAAATCCAACCTTATAGCCCTGTTCCTCTCTTTGAACTGACCATTTTTCCTTTTTCCCTACCCTTGTTCTGGTGCACGGTTTTTGAGTTATTCATTTTTGAAGCATTTTACGCAAATTAGCCGATTTTCCATGTGAACGTGCTTTTCTTGCTTCGGACCCATGATCTGATGTCATAGCCCTGCCAATCACTTTTCCCCTGACATTTTTCCTTTTTACTCTGAGTCATTGCGATACACGGTTTGTCCATTATTAATTTTCCGATTTTTTAAGACTTTTTCGTGCGTCTTTTTGACATTTTTTCATGTGAACCTGCCCTGTTTGCATCGGAATTCCAATTTGAATTGACTGCCGTGTCTCCTGTGTGTTCCCCCACCTTTTTCCTTTTTCCTCCCCCCTCTTTCGACTTCCGGATTTTTACTTATTAATTTCTCAATGAGTTTTTGGGTGTATTTTTGGAGTTTTTCACATGTGCACCCCTGCTACTTCCACCGGAACTGCAGTTTAACATGACATCCTTGTGCCACTCCAACTTGCGGACATCTTTCCTTCTTACTACATGTCATTTCGGCGAACGGTTCGTCCGATATTAATTTCCGATCCCATTTTCGGGTCTGTTTTTTGGGTTTTTTCCACGTGACCGCGTCTTATCTCAGTTGGAATTATGTTTTGATGTGATAGGATTGTCGGGCACATCTTTGTGCACATTTTCCCTTTTTCCTGCACCTCGTTCCGATGCACGGATCTCTCGATATTAATTTTTAATTGCGTTTTTTTGTTCTTTTTTGTGTTTTTTGCACGTGACCGCCCTTTACCCCTCCCGAAACCTCTGTCATATATTTTCCCTGTCTTTCACCTGCCGTCCTGCCCACTTTTTATTTTTACGTCCTTTCGTTTTGACATTCGGATTGGGAGTTATTCATTTTTCTTTATTTTTATGAGTTTTTACGCGCTCCGTCCCACGCGTGAACGCGCCCTTCTTCAATTTTACGCGTGACCCCCCCCCCCCCCTTCGTGTCCGCGTGCTCGCGCCCTTTCCCTCCCGTCACCGCAAATTTTTTTACCCCTGCGCACGGGGCAGGGGCGTCTCACCTCTCCTTTTTTTTTCTTTTTTCTCTTTTCCTTTTTTTAATTAATTAATTAATTTATTTATTTATTTAATTTTTTTTAAAAAAAACAAACCTACCCCTCCCCCCAACGGCCACCCTCTCTCCCCTCCCCGAATCTCAACTACCATCCCCCTCTTTTTCTGTCTCTCTTCTTCTTCCTCTCCCCTCTTTCTCTCTCCCCGACTCTCCCCTCCCTTCTTTCCTCCTTCCTTCTGCGTCTTCCCCCGCCCCCGCCTTCCCCTTCTTCTTCCATCTTCCATCCTCCCCTTCTTCCCCCGCCCCTGCCTTCCCCTTCTTCTTCCATCTCCCGTCCTCCCCTTCTTTCTCCCTCCCCCTCCTTCCCCTCCCCTTCTTCCTCCCTCCTCCGTCTTCCTCCCTCCCCCGCCTTTCCTTCCCCTTCTTCCTTCCTCCTCCCCCCTTCCTCTTTCCTCCCCCCTTCTCCCCCCTTGGCGCCACGCCTCTCCCCTCGCCTACTGCCGCGTCGCCGCCATGCCGCTGCCAAGTCGCCGCCGCCGTCTGGTGCAAGTAACGCCGCCGCCCTGCAGGTCCCGCCGTCGCTTGGTCTCCCGCAGCCGCTGGAGGACGCTGACGCCGGAGGAAGCCACTGAAGCCGTTCGCCGTCCGCCAGCCGGTGCTGAAGCCGCTCGCCGCCAGCCACCGAGCCGCCGCCGAGCCGTTAGCTCGCCGCCAGACGCCGCCGCCGCCCCTCTTCTCCTCCTCCTCCTCCTCCTCCTCCTCCTCCTCCTCCTCCTTACTGTAACTCAGGTTAGTTACACTAACTAAATTCAGATAATTAACCTTCCCTAGTTAAACTAACCTCACTTAGGTTAGTTAACCTAACCCTAACCCCACCCAACTAACCTCACTTAGGTTAGTTAACCTAACCCTAACCCCCCTAAGTCAAACTAACCCACCCTAGGTTAGTCTAACCCAACCTAAAACTAACCCAACCTAGGTCAACCTAACCCCACTGTAGTTAGTTGAACCCCACCCCCTAGTTACACTAACCCTAGCATAGTTAGACTAACCTCAGTTGAGTTAACCTAACCCTAGCTTAGTTCCACTAACCCCCCTTAGGTTAGTCTCCACTGACTTTCCTTAACTGACTTATCTGACTTCACCTAGACTAACCTAGTTCCATTTGACTAACCTGACTTGCCTTAGTTCGACTTACATGACTTACACAGACTAACAGGACTTAGCTGACTTAATTTGACCTTACTTACCAGACTAAGCTGATTTTTCTGATTTAACTGATTTAATTAATTTATAAATTAATTTCCACTTAATACAAATTTAGAAAAATTTCTAAAAATTCCCTTCACTTTTTGCCAATTTTTGGAAATTTGTCAGCTGGAAATTTCCCACCCCAAAATTTTTGAAAACTACATATTTCCCAATTTATCCCAAAATTACCAACAAATGTCAAAAATTCATTTAAAATTAGTAAAAACTTCTTACAAAAATTCTAAAAAAATTCCACCCCCCCTTGCCCTTTTTCCCTTCATTTTTCACTTTAACATATTTTCATACATGGCACCCGGGGTATATTTCAAAAAAAAAAATCCAAAAAAATAAAAACAAAAACTATATATATATATATATGTATATATATATGTATATATATATGTATATATATATATATATATGTATATATATATGTATATATATATGTATATATATAACAAATGAAAAAAATATGACCAACACACACCACTTCACCCTAAACATCTCCATCTTATTTTCATACCCTACAATGTTGATATTTTCTAACTGGCTAAATTTTTCTTTTTCCTTCGTCCCCTATCCATTTGTAATTATTCTTCCTTTTGAAAAAAAAAACAAAAAACAAACACCAACATACAACACAACCCCCTACAATTTATTCAAAAATAAAAAATTTTAAACAAAAAAAATTTCCAGACCAACCCACATAATTCCAATCCCCACACCTAATACTCAAAACTATCCTAATACATCATCACATAAATTAACAATCATACTCAAATTCAACACATCCACTAAGGTGTTGTCTTTGTTGTTTCGTCAGTGGTCTTTACTTTTCCTTTACTGGATTCACTTCTTTTGAGGGACTCTTCCGTGCGCATTTAGGCATTGCATACACACCCCTTCCAAGTATTTATTTTATGTGCTTTATTTATTTTCATTTCCCCCTTAATCACAAATTAATTGTTACAATGAACTATTTATTTACCCACAGTTTCCACGCGCATTCGCCCTACACACACACATTCTTTTTAATTAAAATAAACCCACCGTTCACTTAGCACGCGCTACGTGCGCTACAGAGGCACTTTAATTTTTAATTAACATGAACCAGCCGTCACAAGAGCACGCGCTGGCAAAAAAGCGCTCCACATCACCTTAATTTGTAATCAATGAACTTGCATTTAGAGACCCAGTCTGGGTATCGAAGTCCGGGATTCGAATTAAAGCACCATTTTCACCTAATAATTGGTAATTCACTTTATAATAAGGAACCATCGTTTTCTTGCTAAGGTTTATCACTTAATAAAACTTCACCCATTTCTTAATAATTTCTTAAAATAAACCCTTCATTAACTTAATTCCCCCTCACTGTACTTAATTCCCCTTTTTAACTAACCGTTTCGTGGGATAGGTATGCGCAGTCATTGGAGTTATTTCCATGGTCAAACACTGGTTTATCAACACTGTAGTCTTGATCTGTGTCGGATGTGGTATTGTTTTGGTTTACTGTCTTTGATACGGTTACGGGTACAGTGTGCAGTTTTTTCTTTTATTGCCTGATACGGGGTTCTGGGTGTTTGTCTGATGCATAGCATGAAGCTTTCAGTCGCATATGTCTCAAGGTCATGTCGAATTTTTTCTAGGCTGTGGTTTGTTTGGGGTTAGTTGGTCGAGTCACGTTTTATTGTTTTGGTTGTTCTCTTATCCTTGGTTTTTTGTCTGTTGCTTTGCGGGCATTCTCCTTGATTGTCTGTGTTTGTGGTGTGTGTGTAACCATTTGAATGGCGCCTTCTCATGCTCCTCCCCCTATCCAGTACGTCCCCTTAGTTAGCAGGGATTACTCTTTCCTACTCACTTTTGAGCCTCTCACGAAGGCGGGACTCGCTGCTTTTGTGGCTACTTCTTTTCCATTGCTTCCCGAGGATCCGTCGTTATGTGATGAGTTTCTGGCCTCTTACAGTAAGAAGACAGGACTAGTCCAGGGAATTTCTATGACTTTGACACCTCGAGGCTTAGGGAAGGCTCTGTCTCTTCCCTCCAAAGGTGAACCTTTTGTTACCACTCGTTAGCTTTTCTCTAATGAAGAGATTCTGAAGCTGTTGCAAAAGCAAACAATGGAAATACTGGATGTTAAGAAGGTGATCAACTCTTCAGGAGTTTCCTTTTCCATGATCACTGATCTCGTATGGAAGATGATCTGTCGGTTTCTCCAGGACAGGTTTATGCCTGCCAAAATGCCATCCCAGTACTTGTCCAAAGAGCTTTTCACAGCTTCCAGGATGGTGTTGAAAGGAGTTGCTATTGATTGGAGCACTTACCTCCTCACTAAAATGGATCAACATTTCGTCAAAGTCACCAGGGGTAATGTTACCAATGTCACATATGGATCATATTTGTCTGCCTTCTTGACCTATTCAGGTGTACAGAAGACTGTGCCTCCACCTCCTCCATCAGATCCAGTACCTCCTCCTCCACCTTCAGATGAGTCAGAACCTATTGACATAGAGGATGATGATTCTCCACCTCCCCTGGTCCTATCCAGCGCAAACGCTTGAAGCAGGTAGCGGATAAAGCTCCTTCAGTACTTCCTTCAGTGCCCATTCCTACTACCTCTGGCAGTGAACTCCCTGGGCATCTCACTTGTAATAACCTGTTCAGAGCACATCGGGAAGGATCATTGGACATATCAGTTCCCTCCCTGAACAGTCTAGTCTCAGGAGATG
This sequence comes from Lygodium microphyllum, assembly GCF_053477565.2. NCBI lineage: Eukaryota > Viridiplantae > Streptophyta > Polypodiopsida > Schizaeales > Lygodiaceae > Lygodium > Lygodium microphyllum. Next base: position 71,029,845 of record NC_141142.1, read on the forward strand.
CCATTCCTTTCCTCTGTAAAGATATTCAAAGTTCCATTGAATTGTCAGTGATGACAGCCTGTGTTCAACAACTGTACGCGTCTTTTTATGAAGAACTCATGCAATCTAAAGACCAGTTGCATAAGGCAACATCCGAGTTAGCTTCTGCTAAGGATACCCTAGCAGATTTGTTTAAACAAATGGAACAACAAACCCACCTGGTTGCCACCCAAAGCGATGAGATCTCTTCTTTGAAGATCCAGTTACTAGAGACTCAATCCCAGGTTACTATCCTTTCAGCGGAGAAGGAGAGGATGTCCACAGAAGCGCAGGAGTTCCAAGCTATCTTAGATGACAAACTTTCAGCTTTACAGCTTGCTAATGACACAGTGGCATCCCAACCCTCCCAAATCCAGCAGTTGCAAGATCAACTGGCGAAGTCATGCTCTATTCCTCCAAGCCCTAATGTTCTCGTGATCCGTTCTCTTTCACAGCAGGACTTGGCTGCTCTTCAGAGACAGGCTACCTTGTGCCCTCTATTCCAAGATAAAGTGGAAAGATTGCAATCCATAATGGACTTGTTATGGTCTACATTTGAGCAGTTTCAAGAATATGTTCCACCAGACCATTCTTTTTTTGTCCACTACCACTTACAGAAGTTGGTCTTCTACATGAAGCTTTCCACGATGGATTTACCTCTTCCAGAGGATGGATGGAGTGGGGCTTGGTCTGCTGAGTTGCTGACAGAAGTAGTAAGGATGGTGTTTGAAGATTCTGTCATGCCAGATACCATGTTGATGTCATACATGTATCTACGAGGAGACTTGTTAATTCCAGATGAGGTGGATATAGCATGGTATGTGGGGGATGTGGTCTTACAGGCTGTTTTGTATGTCAACCATTTGGAGTTGCGCATTGCTGACATGTTCCAGAGTTACTCCTCCAAAGTGGCTGATTATCATGATAATTCCTGGCATCCCATGATTGATTCTGTGGTCCTGAATCAAAGACAAAACACAGCTCCTACCTCTGCCCAGAGTACTAATCAACTGAGGATGGATCTCTTAGCCTATCTTTCAAAACATAATCCATTTGACTCTACCTTCTTTGATGCTTATTATAGACGATCTCTCTCAGGACCTTCTGTTCCTACCCTCCTATATTACCAACAAATGGCTCACCGATATGCTCTATATCTTTCCCTTTGTCAATCTAATTCCACAACTATTTTACCCCTTCTTTTCCAACCTTCATCTTTCCCTCAAATTCCCATTTTTACATGCTGTTCCTTTATTGAGGATCGAGTATTTTCCCCTTCTCCACCCTATCATTCTCCATCCATTCATGTACCCTCTACATTTCCTATTTATCAGTTAACACCCTTCCTTAGTGATTCCCTCCAAATTTCTGCCACTCCTTCTTTAACCTTTTCTTCCTTTTATGATTTTGCCTATCCCTCACTTCATCCACTTTTCCTTATTCCACTACCCTCTCCTAACACTTCTATATCTCAACCACCTCAGTTGGTTAGTGACTGTGACGGGTTTGATAATCAGATTTCCAAAAGAAGCGGATGGAGTTCGGATGATTCCCTTACAGGACCTCAGATTAATTGGCCAGTAATTCCAGGAGAATGGACAGCTTCCAGTAAGCTTATCAGAACTATGTTCATTTTGCTCAGCAGTATTCACAGTCTGCGAATCCTTCAGTGAGATTAACTGCTCACTTTGCTTGGTACCTGTCATATATGCATAGGCACTCTCATAATGATTCCAAGCCTATTCCAAAGTTGTGCATGAATGTCAATGTGAGCATTGATTCCCAACAGCTGGATATATTGTATTTTCATGCCCTTTGTTTGCCTAACAGATACCCGGTCCTGTTGGAAAGGATGTGTTGTCTTCAGTTTTTTCAAAATCCTCCCAAAACCTTTGTAGATGAATCCTTGTCTATGGATCGTTTCCGACAACATCAATCTTTCAAGAGGGATCATCTTCATTGATACCTTTCCAATGTATGGTGGATGCTTTTTAATGAAAATCTCTCTTTTTGGAGGAGTCATTCAGATGGTTGTGTTGTATTAGTGTTTGTGTTGTGAGTTCATTTATGTAAAACGAACGTGGTGGTTTCCTATTGGATTGGATTTCGTGCGAGCTACATTTTGGAGAATTGTGGTGATGGGGTCGTGGTTGGAGAGTTGAAGCTGATACTGATGAAGAAGAAGAAAACTCTTATATCCTTTACAAATTTGTTGTGATTTTTAGTTTGATAAGAAGTGTTAATGTATAAAGGGTTTTCCTTTCTTTGTATTTTTATATCAGATACAAGTTATAAGTTGGGGTCGTGGTGGATGGATTATTTTTTAAAAGATATTGAAGATCAAAGTTGCAATTTTAAATACACTTGTATTCCCTTTTTCTTGGGTCGCGAGGACGCTTCCTTATTAAGTGTGGGGATATGTTGAGTGTTGAAATGACTTGTTTTTTGGCTGATTTTTGTTGTTTTTGAGAGCTGAATGGTTGATATTATGAGATGATTGATTGGTTTGGAAGTGGTTTGAGAGTGTTTTGGATGATATTGATTGTGTTTTGGAAGTTCATGATGTTTATTAGTGGTTCTGTGATGTTGTGATAGGTTCTGATTGGTTCTGTATACCTTTTGTTTTGTTATGTTTTGGTCTATTTTGTTCTGATTGTCTTCTGTAAGGAGGGATGGAGTATTGATTGATGAAGATTGAGATCTTTAAAAATATTATTGAATGGTTTGTGAGAGTTTGGAATGGTTTGAGTATGAGTTATGTGGCTTTGATGACCTTCTATAACCTTCTGTAGGTCTTCTGTAGAGCTTCTGTTTCTGTTCTGTTCTGTTCTGTACTGTAGCTGTTCTGGTACTGTTCTGTGACTGTTCTATATGCTTCTGTATGTGTTCTGATGGATGAGAGTGTAGCTTGGGAAAGTTTTCTAGCCTTGGAAAGAGGTGAATACAAGTGCAAAAGAGCTAAAAGAAGTCAAAGAAGTAGCTGTTGAAAACTCAAGTGAAGACTAGAGTGAAGTGACAGTAGTGAGCTATGAAAAGACACTGTAGTGGCTCTGGTGACTCTTCATATCAGACATACCTCTTGGGAGGGGTATCCACGACCTAAGAATGATTATTGAGAGTAATTTTTGAGAGATTGTAGTGAGGATATGATGTATTATTGATGGAGAGAGAGAGAGAGTCAGAGATAGCCAATTCTACTGAAACAGAGTGATTGTATATGAGAGATTGAAAGAGAAGACTATGAAGATATTGAAGATGAATACTATGTGATGTATTTCCATTCAAAGATGGTGTATTCCTTTGCTTTCTTTGTTCTATTGATGGATTTTGTGAAGATATTGAAGAATATGGTTGATTCTATCAAATCCGTGGGAGATCTACATGATGTTGCATGAAGATTTGTTGTGCCTGGTGTTCTTTTCTTCATTGTGATCATATGAAACATAATAAACAAGCTTGTTGATGTTACAAGATAGATTTTCTTGCAAGAGAATTCCCCTTTCCTTGGTGTTCCTCTTGGGGCTCCACCTCCAGAAGTGCAATGTGAAGAGAGAGTCACGATCACTGATGATTCTTCTGGGTAACCCATACAGTTTGAATATTTCCTTGATGAACAACCTTGCAATGTCTGAGGCTTTATAGTTTGTCTTAATGGGGATAAGATGTGCAACCTTGGTAAGCATATCTACCACGACCATAATGGAGTTGTATCCTCCCTGAACTTGGGGTAGGCCAACAACAAAGTCCATACTAATGAATTCCCATTTCATTTGGGGAATGTCAAGTGGTTGCAATTTCCCTGGCATTTTGACATGTTCGGCTTTAATGCGTTGACAAGACTAACATTCAGTGACATATTTGAGAACGTCACCTTTAAGCCTCTTCCAATAATAGCTCTTTCTGACTGCATTGAGGGTCTTGGCATAGCCAGGATGCCTTGAAAAAGGGGAGTCATGGGCTTCCCAAAGTATCTTCTGCTTAAGTGATTGGCTTGCCGGTATACATAATCTTGTCCTATAGTAGACAAGTCCACTATTGGTAGAGAATTCTTGATACTTTGTTTGAAGCTTCGGGTCTTGATCCTTGATGGGGATCTCCCTAGCAATTTTTGATAGGTTGGGTCATGACATGCCTCTTCTTTAGCTAGCTCAAGAATTGGGTTGTTTGGCATAGATACCTTTGTGGCTAGAGATCTGGCTGTTGATGGATCTTGCAAAATCAGAGAATTTAGAAATGCCTTGCGATTGAGTGCATCGGCAACTACATTCTCCTTTCCAAGCCTGTATTTGATTTCGAAATCATATTCCTCCAGCACTTCAATCCATCGACATTGCCTCATATTAAGCTTGTTCTGGGTAAAAATCCATTTAATACTTTTATGATCCGTCACTAAGGTGAACTTGTTATCCAGCAAATAGTGTCTCCAAAGCTTGAGAGCATGGATGATAGCTAACAGCTCTAGATCGTGGGTAGCATAGTTCCTTTCATGGCTCTTTATTTTCCTCGAAGAGTATGCTACAAGATGACCTTCTTGCATAATCACACATCCTAAGGCAAGTGTGCTAGCATTAGTTATTTTTTCAAACTCCTTACTAAGATCAGGAAGTTTCAGGATAGGTGCTGATACCAAGCTTTGCTTTAGTTTATCAAAGCTGGACTGTTCAGTAGGTGACCATACAATTGATGCTTGCTTCTTCAATAGATCGGTCAGAGGTGCTACAATCAAGGCATAGTTTTTTATAAAGACCCTATACCATCCTGTCAATCCAAGAAAACTACGTATATCTTTGACAGTTGTTGGTGTTGGCCACTCCACAACGTCTCTAACCTTGGCTAGGTCTACTGAAATTCCTTTCGTTGATAAAATGAATCCTAAATATTTAGTCTGTCGCTTGAAAAATGCACACTTCTTCTTTTTGCCATAAAGCTTGTGTGCCCTCATTGTTTCAAGGACAATGCGAAGCTAGGGTTCATGATATTCTTCCTGCTTGGAGTAGACTAGGGTATTGTCAAAGAAGACGAATACGAAGTCATCAAGATAGGGCCTAAATATATCCTCCATTAGCCAGTTGAAGGTAGCTGGTGCATTTGTCAGACCAAATGACATGACCAGGAACTCAAAGTGTTCATATCTTGTGCTAAATGCCATCTTTGGGATATCCTCTTCCTTGATCCTTTTCTGATAATACCCAGACCTGAGATCAATCTTGGAGAAGATCTTCGTACCTTGAAGACGGTCAAGAAGTTCATCTATTCTTGGAATGGGGTATTTGTTCTTAATGGTTGATTGATTCAACCCTCTGTAGTCAATGCATAACCGAAGCGTTCCATCCTTCTTCTTCTAGAATAGCACTGGAGCTCCCCATGGTGAACTGCTAGGATGGATGTAGCCTTGGTCTAACAGTTTCTTGAGTTGCTCCTTTAGCTCAATCACTTCCGGGATGGACATTCTATATGGTCTCTTTGCAATTGGTGCAACTCCTGGCGCTAGCTTGATTTTGTGATCGACTTCTCTTTGAGGAGGAAGTTCTCTTAGCTCTTCAGGAAATACGTATGCATATTCCTTTAGCCATGAAGGCTCTTCACTAGACTCTTGATTCTGATCTAGCTTATTTAGCTTAATCAAATAGACAAGTAGCCCCTTTCTAGCTCCTTTTATTATCCAAGATGCTTTGGCCAGTTGAATTTTCGACTTCCCAGCCTCTCCTTGAGTTGTGACCAATTCCCCTTCAGAATTTCAAAAGGAAACTTGGCCCTTTCCATAGTGAATGTGGGCATCATTAGGTTTAAGCCAATCCATTCCGAGCAAACACTCATGGATACCTAGGTTCATAACCCTGAATCTGACCGAAGTCGACTTTCCACCCAGTAGGAATCTCACCTTAGCAGTTTGCCTAGTACAAGTGACCTCACGACCATTTGCTAATTCCACAAGTAAGGTAGGTGCATCTATTGTGGCTATTCCTAATCTTTTCGCACAAACTGGTGAAATGAAGCAATGCGTATTGCCACAATCAATCAAGGTTTTGAAGCTTTTACATTGATAATCTAATGGATTCTGAATCACCGAAAATTGGCGATTCGGGCCTTTCTTGTGAAGGGAGGCATGAACCGTTGCCCTATCAATGTCTGATTTCATGGATGGGTCTTCTTCATCACACAATTCCTTGTTGGCTACACTGGAGGTTCTCCCTGTGGCCATGACGGCGGCTCCTTGGCCACGGACGGTTCCTTGGAATGGTCCTTGACGTTGTCCTCTGTTAAGCTTGGGACACTACCTTTTAAAATGACCAAGCTCGTTGCAATGGAAGCAACGGTGATTATGGCCATTACCTTGGGTGGGAACGAAATTATTGACAGTGTTGGTCCTAGCTTTCTTCCTTTGTGCCTGATTCTGGCCCTACGCCCTCTTGGTCTGAGACCTATACACTCCTTGTTCCGATCCTTGTAAGACCAAGTCTTGTTATTTCTTGGCCTAGTATGCACCTCCTATATTATGGGTGCAGCTCGAATGAGCACATTCTGAAGGTCTGTTGGGCGCATTGATTCGAGGTGGGTGTTTACGGGTGGGTTTAATCCAGCACAAAACTTCGACACCTGTTGTGTCATATCCATTTGTGGTGAGTACTTCAAAAGAGAGACAAACTTTGAATAATACGCATCAAGGGATAGTCCAAGCTGCTTTAGTTCATAGAACCCATTCATCTTTTGTGTGCGGTAGGCAAGTGGTAAATATCTCCCTTGCACAGCTTTCTTAAGCTTCTCCCAAGTTACTACCCCTTCCGAGATCCCTTGGTCCTTGCACCATTGCTTCCACCAAAGTCTTGCCTCGCCGGTAAGCTTCAACTTGGCGAGCATAGCCTGGTTAGCAGGTGCAATACTTGCGGCTTCGAAATAATCCTCCATGGATTCGATCCTTCCCTTACCATTGAATTCTGGTGGCTTGATTTGTTTGAGAAGAAACTTCTTCTCCTAAATTACAGTTGTACTTGGTGTAGGGGTTGGAGTAGGAATCTGAACTTGAGGTTGTGCCTGGGCATTAAGATTCTTTACGTTAAAGACTTGCTAAACGTTTCTCACATTACATTACATGCCCAGTTCAGCTTTTAGCCAAGTGACCTAATCACTTAACTTCTTTATCAAGACTCACAGCCAAGATAGTCATTGATAAAAAAAGTCTATTTCATTCATATGGGCATAGCCCTTTTGAGTACAATTATTTTTGGGAAGATGGAACAAGCTGATACATTAATTTGGGGAGAATAAGATTATCTTACTTTCAGCTACGGGAACTGAGTAATAATATGGATTGGGGTCACGGATTTTCAAGAATCGATAGGTCATAGGAAGCTTAGGGTATCCTTTCCTTTGATACCCGTTCTTCTCATAACGTCCCAACACCTTGATTCTGTCGGCAGGGATTACTTGAGTCACTTCCTCGTACACATACGTGTTCTGCTTGAACTTTCAACCGCCAACATGTAGGGTTGCGTTTGCATGAGCCTCAACAAAGATGAACAACTTAACGATCTTTAAGTCCTCCATCCACTTGATTCTCTTCAAGTTGGCCTGAAGGTACGCAAGTCGGTGGGTAGCTATGTAATAAATTTCTGAATCACTCGTCCATCTCTATTCCACGTACAAGGGTGAAGGATTGTAGATGCGGGCTAAGATACTCATCATACCTAGCCTTTGTCGATAATCCGAGGCACGCATTGCAGTCATAAATATAACCTAGAACACCAAGAATTTGTTCCATGCTTCATGACTCTGTAGGCCAGCATCGATAAGTAAGTAAGGAAATGTTCTTAATAGCAACATTTGCTCTACTTTCCCTCATTAAGTTTCCTTAAAAATATTAGATCCTCATTGGTTCGCTCTGATGCCAACTGTAAGGTGTCCACCTGTCCACTAGTAGGACATGTCTTAGGAGCCCATCGAGAAGAGAGTCCAGAAAGCGCCGCCCGACACTCCCACAGAATGTCACGGGGTTTGCGATCTAGGTCTTCCCAAGTTTGTCATGAAGCAAAAGCATTCTGGCCGTTCCCACTTAGGATCGACTTGAATCAAGGTTTCTCTAATGGTCAAGTTCCTCAAAGGTAACTGGCGTCGAGCCCCAAACGAACTACTTTGCCTAGAAACGTCAGGGTTGAAGCGGATTCATACTGCACTTGGTTCAAGGAGAATGGGAAACGAGAGGGATGAGAAGCTCAACCTCTCTGTCCATAAGACATAGACCCATTCCGTTCCCCTAAAACAATATAAATCGGGACTTGAGCTTTCTAGATTCTAGGTCATCGCTACCTTGCTCTAATTCCGTTGAGAAAAGTTCCCAGCCGACTGAGACTACCCTTCCATAGGACGGACCCATGGTCGCATCCATTGCACTTTCCTCAGGGTTGCTTTAGTTATCTAATTACCTATCACATTTAGTTTGACAAGTAAAAACAGCCTCCTTAATTAGCCAATTAATCACCGGTTCCTTCACGTAACTTAAGCATTGACATAGAAAAACAATGTCAAGCAAGTTCCTTTTCAGCAATTGATCTTATTTACCAGTCTTTGGAATACATCATGTAATCCAGCCCGAAGTCTAATCCATAATCCGCCCGAAGGCAATTCCATAATCCGCTCGAAGGCAATTCCAGCAATCCTTAGGGATTGCTATTCCAAGTTTTCACTCGTAGACTAGTATGTGGGCCTCAAGATCCAATCTCGAGTCACATCGGCCCCTTGTGTAGGACCCGGAGGCAAGGGATTTACGGCTAGAGTGCCCGCACCCAAGCATCCTCTTCCTCCAAGTAGCACCCACGGAGAGACCTCTTGTGGCGGGTTCGGTCCACGTACCCAGCGCGGCTAACAACCCCCTTGGATAGGGTCATGTTTATACCATGCTAATCCAAATTAACAACACCTTAGGTTCCTTAAACTAAGATAGTAAATCCTGGGCAACCTCGTCGCCCTAACTTGATTGGTCAATTACTTTCTAAATAATTCATAATTACCCTAACTTGGCAAATCAGTCTCAAAGAAGTGTGATGTAGTAGGATGACTACTCATCCTCTTGCAATTTAGACTTGTACGTAGAACTTGCCAACCTTGTTCTAAGGAGTGGCAAATCTATTTTGTGATTTAAACACTAAACCATGTGATGTTGCAACTTGTTGCACGAGACAAGTGTCGCACCTATCTTGTGGGATCATTTCTCCCATCGCATGGTATTCCTTGGTCAAGAATACCGTTGGTCAAGATGTAGGGTTTGGCTGTCCTCTTGACCCGACCCAACCCTAACCCTGCTAGGCCGATGACACTTTGGCCCTAGGGTTCCTAAATCAATACGGAAGTCTAGTATTTAGCTAATTGATTCTTAGGGTAAGGACCCTAGATCATTCTTGCATCGGGGTCTAACTAACCCTAACATTCTGTGAATGTGGGTATAACCTTTGAGGCCGGAAATATTAAGTCGGTTTCTCGAGTGCGATACTAGACAGAATTTTATCGCGGCTTAGCTTTTCCTAGCACATTGAGGTGATCATCATTTAAGTTACACCATTACAAGTGATATACCTATTCGATCTAATTGTCTTGTGACAAGAGGTGACCTCTTCTTAGAGATACAAATACTTTTTCCTAAAAAGATGTAAATAATTTCAAAATACAACATTCCATGCAAATATGCGATTCATAGACTTTTTCCTTCTATGCAACCATAAGATTTACAATGACCATTTCTTTTCCTTGCCTAAACTATAAAGATTGACAATTTAGGGCTAACTCTATAAAGCCTACGTTGATTTACATCAAGAACTATTCCCATAAACCCCTCGTTTACTGCATTGAATTCAAGAATTAATATGACAATTTCATCCATTCCTAAATCCAACTTCGATAAAAGAAGTCCATGCATGAGCGAATGCCATGGGATCATTATTGATTAAATTCGTTCTTCAGCACTTAGCCCAACCTAGGATGTAATTTCCACCGCATGCAATTTGCAAGGTACATAAATCCCTTTCATGCAATGCAACTACTTGGACAACATCTAATGGACGTCAACGATTATCTCACACAAATCACAACTAGGAAATTATTACCTAAATGCATTATGTGTTGTTCTTTTTCGTGGGGAAATCAAGGATGCATTTAGACAAATCCACCTTTTAATTTATGCAATATGCGTTCAGGATTGCAGCTTGGAAGTGCAAGCAATTTCAAATGCACATCATGCAACTAAATCTTGAAAATCGGGCAATCAATTAAAATTTCCAAGTGTAATTAAACTTGCCTATGAGAATTGGACATGCCTAGTGCCTTCTTTTCATGCGGAATCAATTTTAAGAAAATGGGTATTAGGGTTCGAGGTGTTGTCCACACGCGAACTTGGAGTGCAAGCTCCCGCGTGTGCGCCTTGCATCTTTAGCTTTGGAGCCATTGATGAATCAAATCCTAGTTCAGCAACTTCCTCTCACATTACAAAGCTCTTTCTGCCCAGGGTTCTCTTCTTCTGCGCAGGAATGGGCCTTATAGTTGCGGTTTTTGGAAAACCCGAGAGCACGGGTGAATAAGGCTTAAGGGGGCTTTAATTTGGAAGCTTCCAAAGAAGTTTCCAAGGTTCTGTGGTAGATATTATGTGGAGAGAGAAGGTAATAATGGAGAGGATGATGGGCGGATGATGAAGGAGATGAAGATGATGATTATGACAATGATGGCAATGGTGATGACGATGGCAGGGGCGTGGCGTAGCGTGGTAGCGTGGCAGCTCTTCACGGCAGCACGGTGGCAATGACGGGCAGCACGGCAACACACCTCTCTCTCTTCTCTCCCCTCCCTCAAGCTTGGGGAGGGGGTGGTCTTATAGGTGGAAGGGGGAGGGATAGCCATACACATGGCTAATTGCATGCTTCCTCCTCCCCCCATGCTCTCCCACTCCACACCACTCCTCTCACACTCCCTCTCCCCCCCCCCCCGCCATGCAATGACTGAAGGGGAGGGGTTAATAGTAAAAAAATTTGCACTAAATTATCCATTATCCTTTTGCCTTTCCCGTGAAGGGTGTTCCTGCGTGGGCTTGTGGGCTTTTAGCCACGGACTCTTGTGTGCAATGTGGGCTAGATTTTGATGATGCACGTAGAGGAAGTACTTAGCCAAGGTCTTTTTATCGCGGGGAGGTCACTTGAAATTGCTCACTGCGCGATGTGTGCGGGGTCTAAAATTATTAATATTTTGTGCGGAAATATTACAATAACCCTTAGTAATTAAAGGTTTTAGAGTCCTTTTGTTTTTAGGCTAGAGGACAATGCAAATATGAGAGAGAGATAGAGAGAGAGAGAGAGATCGAGAGAGAGATAGAGAGATATGAGAGAGAGAGAGAGAGAGAGAGAGAGAGAGAGAGAGAGAGAGAGAGAGAGAGAGAGAGAGAGAGAGAGAGAGAGAGAGAGAGAGAGAGAGGGGGGGGGGGGGGGAGATTGGGTGAAGGTGCACTATAAGGCCAAGAAAACCCCATCTTACAATCCTAAACTTCACTAAGGCTGGACCTATAGCTAGACTAAAGGAGATCAAGTAAAACGAGAAATCAATGAGCTCATGGCCCCAATTCCATCACCGATCATGAGGAGCTAGATGCATTGCAAATAGTCTATAGAGATTGAGAGCAAGAGTACCACAACATCTAGAGTTCCCTAGCATTAATGTCTCTAAATAATAGAAGGATGGGATCTCATCAAAAGAAACTATAGCCCTAGAGGAAAATAGGGATTTTTCTCTCTCTTTCCACTTGTTTTAGGAAGTATACATCATAACATTACAAAGATGTAAGTTAATTTGATTTACAAGGAGTCAAAGAATTATAACCAAAGGGATTTGATAGATTTAAACCCAATAATTTAGATAAAGAGGACCAAAGGTCCAAGAAAATTAGAACTATTGTAAAATCATTACATTTTACGACCTTAGGGCTATTAAATTTGGACACAATTGAGAGGTAGATTTTCCCTCCCAACGGCTAGGATAACCCTTTACTTCATATTTATGACACAATAACTAAGAACTAAGATTATGTAAAGAAATCTTGCACTAATAGGACTAATTAAAGAAGCTATTTTTGTACATTACATTAACTATGCTAGGTAATCAGATAATTAAGAACTTCATTTTAAATGAAAAGTGGGAGGGTAGCTCAACTGACAAATGCATCTTGTGGTATGGTGGTCTCGGTAAGCTAAGCAGTTTCTCACAAAACATTAGGTCAATAGATTAGAAAGAGCTTACATGTGCAAATCCTAAGGAAGATCAATTTTAGAACTAGCCTTATGTCGTTTTAGGGGGCATGAATGAGAATTTGCCTTATGGGCAAAGGGTTCGATACATTAGCTCCCCCTTGTTTCTCACCCTCTTTGAACCAAGTGCGACACAATTCTACTTTGATTTTTGATGAATTGTGCAAGTGATCACCTAATGTCAATGCTAAGTGAATTGGAACCTCGTGTTAATTAGATTAATTAAAGAATGTATTTTTATGTGTTACATTAACCATGCTAGGTAATTAAATAACTAAGAAACATAATTTTAAATGGAAAGTGGGAGGGTGAAAAATGCATCCTATGGTAGGTGATCTTAGTAAACCAAGAGGTTTCCCATAAAAAAGTAGGTCGAAAAGAGCTGACATGTTGACACATGCTCAACTGTTAGAGAAAAACCAGTAGAAGTGCGCACAATCATGAGGGAGACAGGAATTTAATTTAGTCTTTGAATTTCACATTTTAAAAAAGAAAAACCTTAGTGAAAATAAAACTCATGGGTTTCAGGATAGTTGAGTCTTTTCAATAGCTAGATTTTAAAAAAATGTTTCTTTATCTAAGCCTTTAAGAGTTTCTTAGGTGGCACTTTTGAGATGAGCTAGACATTCCAAAGTTTTGATAACTTCCTATGGTTAAGTTCTTGAGAGTTTGTTTCGAGAAACCTTAGGAAGATTCTCTCAAAAACCTTGATCCAACCTTCATTTTTTCTTCTTTTACATGTGTTGGATGACTGATGTGTTCCTCCCCTTCCACATTTCTCGTAAACACACTATGTACATCCAAAGTAGAACTAAAAATTGCAAAAGTATTTAGGTCCTAAGAAATTAATCCTCTAAATTCCAAGATTTTCACAAAAATCCAAAAGTTAAAAAAATCCCACTATATATTTATACGTGATTTTTTTTAATGAATTTGACATGTTGAGATCTTCTTTTGAATCCTAGGGTACCATCTTCTCTTCCATAGGGTTTAATTGAGGCTCTAATGTCCCTAGAGACAAGGAGGTTCATAAGTTCTCAACCTACGTGGTTTGATATAATAATCAATATAATCATCTAGATGGTCTAGCATCCAAAAGCACCCATTCTCGAGGAAAACCCTAAGTTGGTCCAATACTCTCTTGGAATGCCAACAAAAACACTCATTGATTCACCAACACTCGTTATCTTATAAATAAAATGAAGTCTATGATCCCAGCCCATGATTCTTCCTTCGAAGTACTCTTGCTATATAAGGTTTCCCTTTTAATGCTCGGAAAGAATATTCTCACTTGTTTTGGTGGTCTCAAAGTTGGTTTGTTGGTTTTTTGGTTGTTATTGTTTTTCCCCCCTTTTGGAACTATATGTTTTTTAATACATATTCAAATCTTGAAAATGTAAATTTAATAAGATTATATCCAAGAAAAAGACATCTCAGTCAAAGGTAATTCCACAAATAGCTTTATACATCTTCACCTCTTTCAAGTCATTAAGTTTCAACTCCTTGAAACCGTTCAAGATCTTGTGTTTTGATTTGTTTCTTTGTTCTTAAAAAAGACTTGAAGGAAAATTATATTGATCATCAACAAAAGTGCTTGCTCAAGATAAGGAGTTTTATTTTAAAAAAACTTGTGACGTTTCATTTCCTAAAGAAAAAGCAAAGAAACCATAATGCCCATAAGAGCTGGTAACAATACATTGTTGAACAACGAATTTTCAGTTTCTCTACATGGTTACCATCATTGGCAATAGTAGCTAAAGCAATCATTCTCTCTCTTAACATGCTTTGAGTAGCTCCAAATTGTTGTAGCCCATGCCTTCACGTAGGTGTCTATGTTAGCTACTATCTCCTCTCCTTATTTAGCATGTTGCCACTTGGAAAGCTTCAGGTAATGGATACTTGTTAGCTCGACCTCTCTACTTCTTAGGCTACTTCCATCCTTAATTTTTCATTCTCCTCTAATGTGAAAAGGATAGCCTTCACTACACATCTTTGGGCTCCATAACAACCTTGGATTCATTATGTTTCGCTCCTTTGCTACACGTAATTTCTCAAACTGTAGTAGCAACCATCATCTTCACTCAAATCTTGATATTCAAGCATATTAAAATCCATATGATGCTAATTGGCGCACTCTTTGTAGTAGCGAAACTCTCTCCTCTAGATATGACATGTGGTGCTCAAGAAATGGTAGGCCTACCACCTATTACACTATAGTCATCGTGATGTGCTAATGCTCATGTTCCAAACCCTAATGATGTGTAATAAGTTTAGGGTGTGAGAAGACATTACCTTTCTTGATGGTTGCTTGACCTTTTGGCATCTAGCTTCATCTTCTACATCTGTAGAAACTTAATCATTCTTGACACACAAGGGTATATTCAATCATAGAAAATAGACCAATGTACACAAGATGATTCCTAATCCATGAAGAGTTTGAGTTTTATTCCTTACCAAAGCACAAAGCATCATAAAATTGTACAAAACAAGGTTTAAAATTGTAGCCATTCTATATTGTTCTAAGGGTTTTTAAAATTTAGCAAAAGAGCATCACATATTTAGCTCACCCCCAAGACTGCAAGCATTCATGCAAAGTGATTTTCATACAAAGATGGAATGTATATTAACGAATCGTCTTCTGCACTTGGTTTTACCTTATTGGGGTCATTCTTTTCTTCTTTCTTTTCTATTGTCTCTAAGCATATGATCATGAGTCTTGAAATATGTTTCTTCATTCAAAAGCCATTGATCCTGTGCTTATGATATTTTCCATCAAAATTCTCTAAGTTATATTTCCCATTTTCAAAGGTTTCTTTTACCCTAAATGGTCCCTCCCATTTTGTTTGGCATTTCTTTTGAAAAATGTGATCCAGTTTGCTATTGTATCTTAGGACAAGATCCCCCTTTCTGATGTTTTTACTTTTTACTTTTTGATTGAATTTTTGAAGCCTTCATTCTTGATTTTTTTCCATAATATTCCAAAGCTTCTTGTCTATCTAATTGCAATTTTTGCAATTCTAATAATCTTTCCTTGGTATAATCTTTTTCCTCTTCACTCAACTTCTCAAGTAGTCCTATTGTAGGTATTTCAATTTCTACTTGCAACAATACTTTATTTCCCACATACCAATTCATATGGGGAAGATCTAGTCATTTCTTTCCTCAAAATTCTATAAGCCCATAGAGCTGCTAGACTTTCTAGATCTGATGTTTGTGGGTGATTGCCTATTAATTTTGACAACATTGTTATGAGCTCTCCATTGGCCTTTCATTCATCCCATCACACTGTGGATAATATGGAGGTGAAAACCTTTTGGTGATTTTCATCTTAATATTTCAAAGATGATCCATGAGCTCACCTTGAAATCTAGGCCCTCTATTTGATAATATCTCAAGAGGTGTCCCAAATTTATAGCAGATATCTTGATATATGAAGTTTCCCACATTTATGGCTTAAACATTCTTGACAACTTTAGCTTTCACCCATTGGATAGATAATTGAAAGCAGTGAGTATATAGATTTTCCCTTTGGAAGTATGTGGAAGTGGTCCTATTGCATCTATCCCCCATTTTTCAAAAATGTCAAAGGCTAGAATGGTTTTCCTAAGTTTTTCTTTCAAAATCCTTTTACCCATTCTTTAACATTCATGGCATAACTTGCACCAACTATGAACATATTTTTGTAGGCTTGGCCATACATGTCATTCCATTAGGATCTTTTAGAGAGTTACTTTGAAATCATAGCATCCCCCACAGGCTCCTTCATGATTATTCTCTAATATAGCATATGTTTCTTCTTTCCAAGGTAATCTTCTTAAGATTAGGTTAGGTCATAACACAAAATGTCATTTAGGATTTTGTATTTTTTTGCTCATCTAACAACCCATACTTTCCTTCTACAGGGATAGTGAAGGGTATTTTTGTTCGTCTAACAAACCCATACTTCCCTTCTATGGGGATAGTGAAGGGTATTTTTCTAGTCAAAAGAAACTCTTCTTCAAGATCCAATGCTTCTCTTCCTTTGTAGAGTGGATAATCTACTTTAAGGGCAACAATTTGACAAATAACCTTTTGGGTTGCTTCATGTGCCACCTTTTTTCCCTCCTTTTCTATAAGTCTAATACTCCATGCTTTGAATTGACTGAACTCCTTCCTAATTTGATTTTATATTCTTTTTTATCATGAAATTTTTATTTACAATGCTCCTAGAATCTATTTGACTACTAGGAGTGCATCCCCTCAAATCCTCAACCTTGTGATTGTTTTGCAAGGCCAAATGAATGCCTTTTTGTAGAGTCAAATACTCATGTTCATTATTACTTCCTGCTACCAACTTAAAGGTCTATAATCGTATTCCCTTATGGGGATTTTAGATTACAATGCCCCCTAAGGATTTTAGATGTGCTCTTTGATAAAATGCATCAAAGAAAATTATGAAAGCATTTTCAATTTCTTCCATTGTGTCCTTTTGATCCCCAAATATTTTTTAAAGCAAGAAAGAGCTCCCTTGATAGGTCAAAAGATATGCAATTGTAGCTTGTGTTGATTCTTCCACTTGGAATTTGTATTGAAATTCCTCTAGCTTTAGAATCCATCTCATAACCCTTTTTTATAGATTCAAATTTCTTATCAATTGTGGTAGAGAAGGGTATAGCTAGTTAAGATAATGAATGATTTTGGAGGTATCTTTTGAATTTTTGGCAAGCAAATATGAGACTGATCATTACTAGTTCAATCTCTTTATAAGATCCTTCAATTGGATATTTTACTCTACTTGCATAATAAATTGGTCTCATATACCAAGAATTCTCTCCTTGTTGCATAAGCACAACTCCAATAGCATCCTCTCCTACAAGGGGATTCACATAGAACTCCTTTCCTAATTTAGGGCTTGAATCGAAGAAGTCTATCCTAAAATTTTTTGACTTGTTGAAATACCTCTTCAGCTTCTTCTTTCCATTCAAATGGATCCCTTTTGACTAGCATTTATAATGGATATAGTAGTTGTGATGCCAAAGGTATAAACCTTGAGAGATACCTCACTTTGTGTATGAATGCCATTAGCTCTCTTGTATTTGCAAGAGATGTCAATACCACAAGAGCCTTAACCTTAATTGGATCAAGTTTTATCCCATTTTCTAACACAACATCTCCAAGTAATTCTAATTTGTATTGGGCTCGTTTGCATTTTTCGGTATTCAATTGACATACATTTTCATCCATTCATTTAGTACTTTATCCAATTTTTCACAATGGCCAATTCTTGAATTGTGGACATAGACATCATCAATCAATCCCCTTACAAACTCTCCTAAATAAGTAGCCAACACCCTGTTTACCCTTTGGTATTGAGGCATGCCATTTGTACGTCCAAAAGGTAACACTTGATAGCAGAAATAACCCCATGGTGTTATAAAGGATATTTTACTTTGATCTTTGAATGCTATTTGCAATTGAAATTATCCAAAATAACCATCACATATGCTATAGCTTTCATATCCAGCTATCAAAGTCAAAATTTCATCAATAAGTGGCAAGGGATAGTGGTCCTTTTCTTGTGGCCACATTCAAAGGTTTGTAATTTACACAAATTCACCATGCTCTTGTCTTGTTGAGGAGAATAACAATGGTACCTACCCACTCTGAGTGCTCTACAAGATATATGAATCCGGCTTGTAGGAGTTTTTCCGCTTCTTCTTTAAGTACATTGATTTGTTGGAACGTGAGGGGATTCAAACCGGCCTTGTATTTTTACTAAAATAATTTTCAATCCTTCACATTTCATCCCTCTAATCTCTTGGTAGTACGTCATGAAGAGATTAGGAAATTTCCCTAGCATTTCAAAATATTGATCAATTTTTTGCTTGGTTAGATATTCCCCTAACATGTTACTTATGAGTTATTTTCTTTTAGTAATGACTAGAATTTTCTTCATTAATTCTTCTAGATCTTCCAATTGACTTTCTTCTTCTTTCTCCATTTCCATATGATTCTCTTCCCTTTTGTTCTCACCCCTTATTTCAAAATTTTGGAGATTGTAACATCCCCCCCCCATCCCCCCCCGTGTGCCCCCGTGGCTCCCCTCATAGAAACTCCCCCCCTTTTATTTTTTTTTCAAAATTTTTTATCCCTCTCCCTCCCCCCTCGACAGTACGTCGGGAAGAGAGAGATAGAGGGAGTGAAGTGGGAGAAGGGGGGGGCATGCAGCCCCAGGTGGCGGCGGACAGCTGCGCCCCCCCTTTATAAAGACCACCCCCCCCCCCCCTCCCTCCATTGGCACAGGTCCCCCCCCTTTTGCTGCAGGTGCCACCCCCTGCCCGTCATCCTGTCCAACAGCCCAGCAGTACGGCCCTTTTTTTTCCCGTGAATAGAGAAGA
The DNA here is from genome assembly GCF_053477565.2 of Lygodium microphyllum. NCBI lineage: Eukaryota > Viridiplantae > Streptophyta > Polypodiopsida > Schizaeales > Lygodiaceae > Lygodium > Lygodium microphyllum. Next base: position 71,048,515 of record NC_141142.1, read on the forward strand.
TAGGGAAGGAGAGAGAGAAGAGGGAAAGAGAAGGAGGAGAAGAAGGAGAGAAGGAGGTGAAGAGGGAAGGGAGAGAAGAGGGAGAGAAGAAGAGAAGGAGAGAGAGAAGGGAGAAGAAGAAGAAGAAGAAGGAGAGGAGAAAAAGAAGAGAGAGAAGAGGGAAAGAGAAGGAGGAGAAGAAGGAAGAGGGAGAGAGAGGAGAAGAAAAGGAGAAGAAGAGGAAGAGAGAGGAGAGAAAGAAGGAGAAGAAGAGGGGGAAAGAGAAGGAGGAGAAGAAGGAAGAGGGAGAGAGAAGAGAAGAAGAAGGAGAAGAAGTGGGAGAGAGAGAAGAAGAAGAAGAAGGAGAGGGAGAGAGAAGAGCAGAAGAGGGAAAGAAGGAGAAGGAGAGAAGAGAAGGAGAGAGAGAAGAGAGGAAGAAGGAGAGGGAGAGAGAAGAGAAGAAGAGGGAGAGAAGGAGAAGGAGAGAAGAAGAAGGAGAGGGAGAGAGAAGAGAAGAAGAGGGAGAGAAGGAGGAGAGAAGAGAAGGAGAGAGAGTTGAAAACAAGTTACCCCCTCATTGACAAAGGATCCCCTTTTTTGAGACCTTTCCCTCCCGAATCAATCATCCTGAAGGCCGCTAAGGCCTAGACTTCCCAAACCTCGAGTAGAAATGGCACCCAAGAAGAAAATCGCGAGAAGCGTAGGTGCCAAAGCTATCGTGGTACTGGTAATGCGGGAGAGGCGAGCGGAGCGACCAACGCAATAAACGCCCCTACGAACACGAATCAAACCCAAGTTCTAAGCTTTAAAATTAACTATGTATTATTTCTCTTGGACGGGATGAAGGGGTTAGCTACGTGTATAGAACAAGAACGAGTCTTAGGGTTTTTGTTTACTCTAAGCGCTCGGTTGCATGCATGAAATGGTAGAGTATGGAGTTCGCATAAGTTTATATGCATGAAATGATAGTTTTTATGCACATAAAATGATAAGGATTTTTCATTATTTCACATAAAATAATAGCTTTTAAACCAGTTTAGTGCATGAATAGTACTTAGAATTCATGCTTCGCAATCACGATTAAAAGAAACACATGAAATGTTAGTTTCCGTTTGTAAAATGCATTTGCACCGTTGAAAAGAAACCCAGACTTTCATATATGCAAGTGTCATGTGATCCGGTGCATTAGGAATAAGTATAATTGCCTGCGAATTGTTTTATCAATCATGCTGTGGACTATCGCACATGGATACGCTCCTAGCTTAATTGAAGCTGGTGAGCTAACCATAAATGGATTGTTGACCCAAGTTATGCTTGGTTGTTTGAAAAGGTTGTAAAACACTTAAGCAAGTGTTTTGATACATCCAAGTTAAATTCTGATTGTGCATGCAATGGGATTGTGATGCTTTGAAGCAAGAGGTTGTGCATTCAACTATTTGTTAATGTGGTTTTGGATGTTAACCCAAGTGGGGTGTGTTTGAGGATTGCATGGCCGGGTCTGAGATGACAGATTGCCATGGAAACGAAAGGGATGTTTTCCCTAGTAATTGTTTTAAGCTAGATGCTTCAACTGTGGTTGATTTCCTAAAGGGATAATTAAGGAAGGATCGCGCTAGCTACCCCCCGTGAATTGCCAAACCCTAACCAAGGGGGTTGTGAATCCGCGTCGAGAATGTGGACCGAACCCACCACGAGAGGTCTCTCCGTGGAAATTACTTGGCGTAGGAGGATGCATGGGTGCTAGTGGGGGCTCTAGCCGTAAATCCCAATGCCTCCGGGCCCTACACAAGTGTTCTACGTGACTTGAGATGGGATCTCGAGGCCTTGATACTAGTTACAAGGCAGAATCTTGGTAAGATAAACCTTCGGGTTTTGTTCTTGGGAAACGGAATGATTTTTCTGCGGAGACAGAAAGGAACACTTAATTCTCCTATATGGGCAGGAGACAAACATTAATCTGAAGATAAGTTAAGGAAGTGTTTGATCTTGTTTTATCTTGTCTTCGTGTCAGTGGCCTAAATTACGTAAAGGAACCTGTGACTAACGGGTTAATTAAGGAAGCTTCGTTTATGTGTCAAACATATCGTAGTAGGTAATTAGATAACTAAAACAACCCCCGAGGGAAGCGTGGTGGATGTGACCAATGGGTCTATCCTACGGAAGGGTGGTCTCGGTTAGCCGAGAGCTTTCCTCAAAGGAAATGTTAACGAGATATGTTAGGAAAAAGTCGGTCTATGACCTTAGACGATGTTGACTAGGAACCCGGATTTCAAGTCGATCCTAGTGGGAATGGTCGGATAAGTTCTGTTGCGGGGCAGACTAGAGAGACCCTAGTTGGCAAACCCTGTGTCATTCCTTGGGAGTGCCAGGTGGCATCTTCTAGATATATCTCTCGATGGACTACTAAGACGTGTCCCGTAATTCAAGGAGTGGGCACGTTACAGTTGGTATCAAAGCAAAACTTCTGAATGATGCATGATTGATTAATGTTCCGATCATAGACATATCCTAAATAACCTTAGTGGTATGGCTTGATTGTCAGGCACCTTCTGCACCCACGAATGCTGATATGCAAGAGAAGAAGTTCCTTCTCAAGCAAATTAAGCCACTCGAGTTTGATGGCAAGGGAAGAACTATTCAAGCTGACGTCGAGATCTGGATTGAGTCCATGGAGGACTATTTTGAGGTAGCAGGAACTGCAACTGCTAACCAAGCCATGCTTGCCAAACTTAAGCTTACAGGTGAAGTGAGACTTTGGTAGAAATAGTGGTGCAGAGACCAAGCGATCTCGGAGGGAACAGTCACTTGGAATAAGCTTAAGGAAGTTGTGTGAGGGAGGTATCTGCCACCTGCCTACCACACACTAAAGATGAATGAATTCTACGACTTGAAGCAGCTAGGATTATCCCTTGAAGCATATTATTCAAAGTTCGTTTCACTCCTAAAGTATGCACCCCCAATGGATATGACACAACAGGTGTCAAAGTTCTGTGCTGGGTTGAATCCACCCATAAACACTCAATTGGAATCAATGCGCCCAATGGACTTGCAAGACGCATTACTCCGAGTGAATCCAATCATCCAAGAACTTAAATTAGGCAACTATGATGAAGATGACTCACGAGATCAAGACAAGAGGTGCCACAAGTGCGGAGAGATAGGACACATCTGTAAGAGATGCCCTAACCGTCGATGTTTCCACTACAATGGACTAGGGAACATCCAAGCAGAATGTCCTGAGTTGGACCCTGAGAATCAGGAACGTGCGGTCAAACGAAGCCGTCTAAACTCCACTTTTGGCTCGCATTATGAACCACATGATAACAAAGGTTTGGAGCCTGTTGTAACCTTTGAGGATGACTAGATATCCTAGGAAGATCCTCTTGAGGTAATAAGTCTTGTATATGGAATAAATCCTATTGAACCCTATGAGTTGTGACAAGTTGTTATTTTAAGTTAAGAATTTGAGTAATCAAAGTAGCGCAGTGAAAGCGTGATGGGCCCTAACCCATAGGCTCTAAGGCCCAATAGTGCTTGTCTCCCCTAGGTCTTTTCCAGATGAGGACATCTCGATTCCTCTAAGGGCGAGAGGATGTAACATTTCCCCCCCCCCCCCCCCCCCCCCGATGTGCCCCCGTGCCTCCCCCCATAGAAAATCCCCCCCTTTTTATTTTTTTCAAAATTTTTTATCTCTCTCCCTCCGCCCCCAACAGTACGTTGGGGAGAGAGAGAGAGGGAGTGAAGTGGGAGAAGGGGGGGGCATGCAAGCCCAGGTGGTGGCGGACAGTTGTGCCCCCCTTTATAAAGACCACCCCCCCTCCCTCCATTGGCACACGTCCCCCCCCCCCCGTTTGTTGTAGGCGCCAACCCCTTGCCCGTCATCCTGTCCAACGGTCCAGTAGTACGGCCCTTTTTTTCCCATGAACAGAGAAGAGAGGGAAGGAGAGAGAGAAGAGGGAAAGAGAAGGAGGAGAAGAAGGAGAGAAGGAGGTGGAGAGGGAAGGGAGAGAAGAGGGAGAGAAGAAGAAGAAGGAGAGGAGAAAAAGAAGAGAGAGAAGAGGGAAAGATAAGGAGGAGAAGAAGGAAGAGGGAGAGAGAGGAGAAGGAGAAGGAGAAGAAGAGGAAGAGAGAGGAGAGGAAGAAGGAGAAGAAGAGGGGGAAAGAGAAGGAGGAGAAGAAGGAAGAGGGAGAGAGAAGAGAAGAAGAAGGAGAAGAAGTGGGAGAGAGAGAAGGAGAAGAAGAAGGAGAGGGAGAGAGAAGAGCAGAAGAGGGAGAGAAGGAGAAGGAGAGAAGAGAAGGAGAGAGAGAAGAGAGGAAGAAGGAGAGGGAGAGAGAAGAGAAGAAGAGGGAGAGAAGGAGAAGGAGAGAAGCAGAAGGAGAGGGAGAGAGAAGAGAAGAAGAGGGAGAGAAGGAGAAGGAGAGAAGAGAAGGAGAGAGAGTTGGAAACAAGTTACCCCCTCATCGACAAAGGATCCCCTTTTATGCGGCCTTTCCCTCCCGAACCGATCATCCTGAAGGCCACTAAGGGCCGAACTTCCCAAACCTCAAGTCTTAGGGTTTTTGTTTACTCTAAGCACTTGGTTGCATGCGTGAAATGGTAGAGTATGGAGTTCGCATAAGTTTATATGCATGAAATGATAGTTTTTACACACATAAAATGATAAGGCTTTCGCATTATTTTACATAAAATAATAGCTTTTAAACCAGTTCAGTGCATGAATAGTCACTTAGAATTCATGCTTCACAATCATGATTTAAAGAAACACATGAAATGTTAGTTTCCGTTTGTAAAATGCATTTGCACAGTCGAAAAGAAACCTAGACTTTCATATATACAAGTGTCATGTGATCCGGTGCATTAGGAATAAGTATAAATGCCTACAAATTGTTTTATCAATCATGCTGTGGACTATCGCAAATGGATACAATCCTAGCTTAATTGAATCTCGTGACCTAACCCTAAATGGATTGTTAACCCAAGTTATGCTTGGTTGTTTGAAAAGGTTGTAAAATCATTGAGCAAGTGTTTTGATACATCCAAGTTAAATTCTGATTGTGCATGCAATGGGATTGCGATGCCTTGAAGCAAGAGGTTGTGCATTCAACTATTTGTTAATGTGGTTTTGGATGTTAACCCAAGTGGGGTGTGTTTGATGATTGCATGGCTGGGTTTGAGATGATTGGTTGCCATGGAAATGAAAGGGATGTTTTCCCTAGTAATTGTTTTAAGCTGGATGCTTCAACTGTGGTTGATTTCCTAAAGGGATAATTAAGGAAGGATGGCACTAGCTACCCCCCGCAAACCGCCAAACCCTAACCAAGGGGATTGTGAATCTATGCTGGGAATGTGGACAGAACTCGCTGCGAGAGGTCTCTCCATGGAAATTACTTAGCATAGGAGGACGCTTGGGTGCCAATGGGGGCTCTGGCCATAAATCCCAATGCCTCCGGGCCCTACACAAGTGTTCTACATGACTCGAGATGGGATCTCGAGGCCTTGATACTAGTTACAAGGCAAAATCTTGGTAAGATAAACCTTCGGGTTTTGTTACCGGGAGGCGCAAGGATTTTTCTACGGGGACAGAAAGGAAGACTTAATTCTCCTATATGGGCAGGAGACAAACATTAATCTGAAGATAAGTTAAGTGTTTGATCTTGTTTTATCTTGTCTTCATGTTAGTGGCCTAAATTACGTAAATGAACCTGTGACTAATGGGTTAATTAAGGAAGCTGCTTTTATGTGTCAAACATATCTTGGTAGGTAATTAGATAACTAAAAGAACCCTCGAGGGAAGCGTGGTGGATGTGACCAATGGGTCTATCCTATGGAAGGGTGGTCTCGGTTAGCCAAGAGCTTTCCTCAAAGGAAATGTTAACGAGATATGTTAGGAAAAAGTCGGTCCATGACCTTAGACGATGTTGACTAGGAACCCGGACTTCAGGTGGATCCTAGTGGGAACGGCTGGATAAGTTCCGTTGCAAGGCAAATTGGAGAGACCCTAGTTGGCAAACCCTATGTCATTCCTTGGGAGTGCTGGGTGGCGTCTTCTAGATATATCTCCCAATGGACTACTAAGATGTGTCCCGCAATTTGAGGAACAGGCACATTACAGAGATTTCTTTTCTTGAGCTCTCCATCTTCACTGCTATTCTCATCCACATCTACATTTTTCTCCTCACCAAAGGATCCATCATTTCTTAATAAAAATAGAAGACCTCTTTCTTTAGTTGGAATTTTATTCCTCTTACCTCTTTCGACCCATATCTTCCTTGCTTTCTCAATTACTCCCATCTCTCTTCTCTCTTTCATTAGAGTGACCTCATTCTTACTCAAATAATCCCCATTTCTATCTCATAATCCTTAATCTTTCTTGATTTTTTATAGTGTTTTTTATTTTTGTTTCCAACGCAAGGGATAAAACATCATTATCTTCTTAGAGCTTTTATTTTCATCATTATCTTCTTCATAACTTTGAGAATCTTCTTCTTAATCTCCCTCTTTTGTCTCTATCTCAAAGTTTTCATTTTCATCATTATCTTCTTCATATCTTTGAGAATCTTCTTTTTCATTTGTCCCACCTCAAATCTTTCATCTTCCTCATTATCTTCTTTATAAATTTGAGAATCTTCTTATTCATCTTCCTTTTATGTTTTCTCTCTAGTCAATTTTTTTGTCATGTCAAATGTTCTTAGTATTCCATGTCTATGATATATTGTTATTACCCCTCTTCCCAATCTTGTATTACTCCTACCTTCCTAGGTGTAATGAAAGAAGTTGAGAGGAGAGAGAAGAAGGGCTGAGGAGAGATAAAGAGAGCAAGAAGAAGAACGAAGAAGACTAGAAGAAGAGAGAGAAAGAGGGAAGGGAGGAGGAAGCCATGGAAGCTGGAGATGAAGGTGAAGAGTATGATCTTGATAATAACTAGTTGCCCCAATTTGGGGCTCTTACACCTTAAATACCTCGGTTAGTGTGACGAGGTGTCTAAACCCTAGTGAATGTGTATCCCGCTTGTTACAATCCATCACCACTCGAAAGGTTTTTACCCTAAAAAACAAGTAGAAATAGAGGGGAGGGATGGGTGGGCTAAGGGAGGGTTGCAGAGTACTACTCAAAGCCCTTTGACAATGAAAATTAGGTGTGGAGAGACTAGGGACAGCATGCAGTCTAGGACTGGTCTGTTGAAGTAAATAGGTCATAACTTTTGATAGGCTACTCCAAATAGGGCGTACCACATGTCAAAACGGAGCTTACGACAAGTACTTTCAGCCTATGTAGAGTCTACATGCATGTGATTTGAGTAAGTACAAAAATGTTCTAAAATAGTGTGCAGTTTGTGGGTAGAAGGTGGTCCATTTGGGGCATGACTGTCTAGTCTTCCAGCCGTTGGGCCTCACGGAGGTAGGGAAATTCATTGAGGATGGTTGTTGGGAGCCAAGAGGCTTCTTCCAAGGGTAGACCTTGCCATTTGATGAGATATTCTTTGATGGATCATGATCATAAGTGCTTATCTCGATGCCCAATGATTGCTTCAGGGACATATTGAGTGATGCCATCTTCATCTATGGGGGGGAGTTCTTCCACATAGTCCATTAAGGAGCCCAGAAAGGGTTCTAGATGGCTAACATGAAACACATTGTGGATTTTGGTAGTAGGGGAAAGTTCTAAGCGGTAGGCTAAGTCACCAACTCTCTTCAGGATCCGGTATGGGCCATAGAAGCAGTGGGCCAGCTTGTTATTGCTACCCTCTTTGAGAGTTGAGTAGCGGGACTTAGGCACTTTCAAAAGGACCCATTCCCCTTCTTCGAATTCCAAAGGCCTTTGTTTTTCATCAGCATAGAGTTTCATGTGTGTTTGGGCCTTTTGAAGGTTCATTTTGCATTGTTGAAGTAAAGCTTGCATGCGATCCAATTCAATCTGACTCTGAGGATTGATCTTATCATTAAATAAGACTGTGGGGAGGAGAACTGTATACCCATATAAGGCTTCAAAAGGGAAAACTCCAATGCTAGAGTATGTGGATTTATTATAGGCAAACTCAACCAAGTGAAGCCACGTATCCCAATTTTGCTGAACATCATGGCAAAAGTGCCTCAAATATGTCTCAAGCCATTTGTTCACTCTTTCGATCTGGCCATTAGTCTAAGGGTGGTATGAAGTGGATGGAGCAAGCTTGGTCCCCATGGAGGTAAAAACTGTCTGCCAGAAGTAACTCATAAACTTTACATCCCGATCATGTACTATGACCTGTTGCAAGCCATGCAACTTGAATACATTTTCCATAAAATGAGTGGCCAGCTAGGAGACAGTGTATTGGATTTTAGTGGGGATAAAGTGGGCAGCTTTGATGAGGTGATCAACGACCACATAGATACTATTCTACCCTTTCTTAGTTGCAGGAAGGCTAGTGATAAAATCCATCGTGATGTGAGTCCGTTTCCCTTCAGGGATAGGGAGGGGCTACAAGAGGCCAGCGGGCCTGAGTGTACTATCCTTGTTTTATTGGCATGGAACACATTTGGTGACAAAGTCCTTAACATCCCTCCATAAGCCTTTCCAATGAAAGCTTTTAGCAATCCTATCATATGTTTTGAAAACACCCAAGTGACCAGCAGTGGGGCAAGAATGCATCTCTTCCATGATCTTCTGCATGAAGGGGGAAGTGTGGGGGATGACAATCTTGCCATGGGACCAAAGAAGGCCATGCTTAAGCTGATATTGGGAGTTTTCAGTCATGACCCCATGCTGTAATTTCTGAAATGTGTGGCTAAAATGATCATCAAACAAGTAAGCCTCTTGAAGCTCTTCAACCCAGTTATTGTGCGATTCTGAGATAGAGGACACCCTGCATGCCCACATTCGAGAGAGTGAATTAGCCACACTATTGTCCTTGCCCCGAGTGTGTGAAATATCAAAGTCATAGTTCTATAAGGTCTCCACCCATCGTCGTTGCTTAGGAGTCAAAGTAGACTGAGTCACGAGTCAGCCCGTATACCATTTTTCTCACAATGTGTCTCAAGTACTCCACAAATGTCTACATGAATATGCATTTGCTCTCCTTAGCAAAGATTCAATGATCTCTCAATATGTCAAACACCCTCCGAACATGTGTCAAGTGCTCCGTGGATGACTTGTTGTAAATGAGGATTTCGTCAAAGAAAACAAGCACAAACTTGAATAGAAAGGGCTATAGGATTTTGTTCATCAGGGTTTGAAAGGTGGCCGGGGCATTAGTCAACCCAAAAGGCATCACTAGAAAATGCTAGAGTCCACGATCAGTCTTGAAGGCCATTTTGACCTCATCTCTTACCCAGATACGGATCTGATGGTAGCCAGAATGCAAGTCAATCTTAGTGAAAAAGCATCCCCCTTTCAACTCATCCAGCAAATCATCAATTCGGGGGATGAGATAGCAGTTCTTCATTGTAATTTTGTTCAAATCTCTGTAGTCAATGCACATGTGAAAGGAGCCATCTTTCTTTTTTACTAAGAGGATGGGGGATGCATAGGGGGAAGAACTCGGCTCAATGAAATCCATCTCTAAAAACTCCTAGATTTGCATTGCAACCTCTTCGAACTCACACTTGGAGAGTCTATAGGGGGTTTTATTCACTGGCTTGGAATGGGGCTCTAGGTCAAGTGGGTAGTCCACTTGTCTCTTAGGAGGGGGGATGTAGGCATCTGAAATAGGTCATTGTATTCCTTAAGTAAGGCCTACAAGACTGAATCATGAGATACTACAGAGAGCTTCTCATAATTTTCCTGATTTAAATGCAAAACAAAGATCTGTGAGGATTTCTTAAACTCTCGCTTGAGTTGCTTTGCTATAACGAGCTGAAAATCAGCATGATCTTGAACTCCCTTTAGGTGGATAAGTTGTTCATGCATCATAAAATCCATGTAAAGTTGAGAGAAGTCCATTGCAATCTTTCCCATTTTTTCCATCAATCACAGCCCAAGACAATGTCAATGGGACCCATATCTAGGGCAATTAGGTCAACTAGTGCCACATAATTTTCAGCCAAGCATAAGGGAACTGTAGGACATACATGTGTGCTGATTTCATCTTCTCCATTTGCTACTTGGACCTTCAAGGGGTGGTGTAATGCCATAGGGGTGCATTTCAATCGATCAATGGCAAATTTATTGAAAAATTTGTGAGTGCTTTGACTATCCACAAGGATAAACTCATGCTTCCCATTGATATTGCCTTGGATGTGAAGGGTACTAGTACTGCGGGAACCCATCCAAGTATCCAAGGAGATCAAGCAAAGGGAAGTGGGAGGTGGGTGGGATGTCAAATCAAGTATCTGTGGAGCACCGTGCTCGAGTCAAAGGGAAGCCCATCCTAGGGGTCATAGAGCTACTTGTGATCAACATCCTCTATAGGCTCAGCCTGGTCAATGGGGAGGTCATCCTCCTCAGTGTACCAATCTTCCATGATATACATGCTATGAACTTTGACCTTAGTTGGCTTGTACGGACATTTGGAGGCATGATCAGCAGTGTACTTATCTCCACACTTAAATCATAGGCCCTTTTCCTTTCGTTCCTTCACAACATCTGGGGGAATGAAACGTTGGTTATTGGATCCTTGGTACAGTGATGCAGTGGACTGTTTATTTTCAACATATTTATTTTCAATATTAGATCCAGATTCTGGCCCAAAAGTGTCCATTTTTCTTTCAACATCGAAGGTGGGGTAAGTGGGTACGTTGGGGCTATTATTAGGCATAGAAGTGCCTCGAAAACCACCTCCATATGGGGTTGATCGTGAAGGAATGTGGGGCTCTCCAACACCTTGCTGAAAATGCTCATTCTTACGGTACTTTCTTGCATATCTCTCAACCAATTCGATTGCATCAAACAATGTGGTAGGTTTTTGGGCCATGACATCGGCCGACAGGACTTGGTTCCAACCCATAGATGTACTTGTGCAATTTAGCATCGTTGCTAATGCTCTCCACATACATGGTCAAATTCATGAACTGATTTGTGTATTCACATACACGGAGGTTACGTTGGTCAAGAGTGTACCATCATCTTGCCGATTGTTCTTTTTCCACAGGGGACACAAAGACTTGGACCATATGCATTTTAAAATCTTCCCAGTCAATGAACTATTGATTCTCTCAATTGACATAGCGCCACCATGTGTGGGCAAACCCTTCCAAGTGGAGAGAATCAAAAAGTATTATCTGATCGTCAGTGCGGGGGTAGATATTAAAGTAGGACTCCAATTTGGACATCCATTCCTCCAAGTCAAATGGTGAGTGGGATTGCCCATTGTACTTTGTTAGGATGACCTTGTCACGCAGATCATAGGGCCATGCTGCCCATGAAAGCCTTGCTATCCATGCAGCCCGTGGTGGCCATACATGCCTTGCTATCCATACATCCCTTGTGGTGCATTAAGCCCATGTTTTCCATTATAACCATGTTGTCCATGATTGCCAGGCTGGCCATTTGTACCATATTGTCTTTGATGGGGCTGATTCATATGGGGTGCATGGGAGCTCCTTGGTAGAGTGGGGGAAATCCAACCCAAGGTGGGAGAAGGCCTCAAATGGATGGTGCCTACATGGTGGATGGGGGAATTCAATAGGTTCTCATCATGCATATGAGAGGGTTCACCGATCTCATAGAAGGGAAAATTCCCTTAGCGCCAAGTATACCTTGTGGACCATGCAACAGTTCCTGACGGGGAGGACGTCTAGACTCATGCCTAGAGTCACTGGTCTTCTCTTGGGATGAAGCGATCGCTAATTGGGCAACAAGAGCAATGAGCTACTCCAAGGTCTATTGAGTCTTTGAGTTTGAGATAGCCATGTGCTCAATCACTTCATCAAACTTGGACATCATTTGGCAGTGGTGGTTGGTGACCATATCATTGTGTTGTTCCATATGACGAAGCTCATGTTGGTAGAGGGTGTGATTAAGAAGGGTATATGGGTCCATTTCAGGCATTTCCTCCTGTATGTCACCATGGTAATCTTGCGCCAAGCTTGATTTCTCATTCATGGAGGTTCGAGAGTCTCTAATCTCCCTTTGGATTTCCTCTTGGGCCTTGCTTTTGCCTTTCTCTGGATGCAGTCCACACGATCTGCTGTCAATAAAAGGGGCGTAACTCTTTGTAGAAAACTCCAATTGAAGAGGTTTTGGGCTCAAGTCGGAGGGGACAATGTCCTCTTCGAGATGAGATATTAATCTTTGTGATAGAAAATTATCAGAATTTTGTGTAATGGGTTTACTGTTCTCGGAGCAGTCCACAGTGACCCTAGTGCACAAAAATGGGCATAACTTTCAAACTATAGCTCCGATTGGGGAGGTTTTTTATTCAAACCGGAGGAGGTGAGCTATGGGATTTACTCCAAAAATGAGAACATAATTTTTTGCAATGGGATCTTTGTGATAGTCCTATAGGACTAAAGCCAAAAACACTGCATGTCCCTTAGTACCAAGGTCTTACATGGATAGAGCATAGATCAAGGGCCTGATCAGCCACATCAATAGCTAGTTGTGGTAGTAGAAAATCCAACAGTCTTTGCAAGCTATTCCAATGGTTTTACAGAAGGATATTGCAGATACTACAGATAAAAGAGGAATTAAAATCATCAGCCATTGCACAAGTAGTACAAGATGCTAGAATAAAGAAAGACAAGAAGATCAAAGCATTCAGAAATTCAAATGCACTTGAAAGTGTCGCAAAATGGAGGCAAGGTCAACACTATCACAATCGTCATTGGGTTAGAATACAAGAGGAGCCTCTTGAATTAATGATACATTGTAAACTTGATAACTATGATCACCCCAATGTATAATACATGCTTTTGAACAATAATACATTTGATGTTCTGGAGTCAATGTCTACTGCTTTTGTTATCAATAAGTTGATTCTCTCCCCCTCCCACTCTGCCAACCCTTTGGAAAGGGAGCCTCGAGATTGCAGGTTACGTGTGGCATGAAATGCACCTAAGCTTGTCAAGAACTCCCTTATGTACATTGTATCTTCATCTCCTGGACTGAACCTGTAACATAGCATCACCTTGGTCTGACGTGAGGCTTTGTTGTTGTTGGCCTTTTCATCGTGGCATTTACGACAAACCATCTAGAATGATTGACCATATGATTAGATGCACTTGAATTGTCATACCATATATCATCATTTGTCCCCTTTCTTGTAACAATATTCATCATATGCTACATAACAAATATACACTCATTTTTATCTTCATTTTGTTGTGAAGATGATGCATAGTTTCCTTGCTGCAATTTATCACTATGGCTATCATTCTTGTTAGCATAACAATGAGCTACAATATGACCCATTTCTCTACAATAATGACAAAAATTACCAAATTTGCTAGAACCTTAGTGTTATGCCATCCACTTCTTCCTCTAGAGCTCCCCCTACCTCTGAAGTTTCCACGACCTCTTAAAACCTGAATTTTATTAAATTGCTCATTTAACCTGTTTTGTTGGTTATCACTAGCACGTCCATACAATGGCCTCTTGAAGAGGATCTACCACGTCCCCTTCTTAAACTTGAGTAAAATATTTGGACATTTTCACTACTTCTTTTAGATGATTGACCCTGCATATTGATCTCTTTAGTGATCATGAGAGAGACCAACTCATCAAATTTCTTTCTACGTCTTTAAATCATCTGAGTCGCCGCATAGTTACTCAGCTCTAGCTCCTTTTCTTCACTTGAATGAACTTATAAAAGCCTTTTTCAATAATGAATTTTGTCATACAAAACCTCCATGGATAATTATTATTGTCTAGTTTCCCCATGAATGGGTTTCCATTGTTCTCTGCCATTATCACAAAGTTGATACAAAAAAGTGAGCAACTATTCTACAACCTTTCACAACAAGTGCATAGCAATATACCAAGTAGCCTTTTTCACTGATTGCTCAATAGCACATGTAATATGCAACCTATTTGCAAACAAACTTGTGTTTTCTTCTCTAAAATCTGTCTTCTTCAAGGTTGGTGTAGAATTTAGTAGCTCCTTTATGAATAGCCTTTATATAATGCCTTCCCTAGTGAAGCTTTTGCCTCTTCCTTAATAACTAATAAAGTATTTCAGCCACATGCACAAAATGAGGAATCCATATCAAATGAAAGACACATGCACCCAAAAACCTTCTAATGTTTGATACATTGGAAGCATACCTTCTGCATCCTACTAATCCCATCAATCTTAATTGGTGAAGTCTTTCAACCACAGGGACCACACATATACCCTACAATTAGCACCTTCTTAACACCAAAGACAAAATTTGCACCTAATAGAGTGGGATCATTAGGATAGGGGAGTGGGGCTCATGGAAGCACATGCACTTGCATACAAGTATCAGGCTCCAGATCACCAGGAGGTGGGCAAAGTTCCCCCTCGGCTAGGTTGTGCACCCCTTCAAGGTCTTAAGTGGTAAGGGAGAGTCACCTCTCTTTTGTCTTACCACCTCACCTGGCATCGGCCTTTTTCCTTAGCCAGAGTATACATGGTAGACATTTTTATTAGGCAATCAGCATGAAATGCATTGGAAAGAAGACATTTGGCCTTTTCATGAGATGCAAGGAATGACAAAGGTTGGGGTGGTTACCTTGGCAGTCCAGTGACTCACTAGCTACTACTTACCCAATTTACAACGGATATTATTCATTTTGGGCTTATCCAAGATCACAAGACTAAATGGGGGTTAATGTTAGTCATTACAATAATTTCCAGGAGGAGGTATGATGCATGCACATGAAGATGATTGAACTATTAACCTATGCAATCCCGAATCTCTCCAACAATGGATTAAGCTCAGCAAGTGGCTAAATTGAGAGATTAAGATCAGATTGACATACCTCTTTAATGGTTGGGAAGGCAGTTGAAGCATATGTCCTTATGGTGCCCGATTGCTCCATTGATCAAGTCCGGTTGCTGGTTGAGCATCCATGGAAGAATACTTCAGCATTCAAATGCTCTTGTTGATGAAGAAGGCTCCCATGCATGTCCCCGAGCTTTAGCTTCAAAGATGGGAAGCTTCAAGTGAAGCTTTCATGGCTTCCCACAAAGCTCCCATGCATGCTGAACTCAATATCTTCATCCAGGCAAAAGAAATCATTCACGACCTGAAGGGCTTGTAGGGTATGAGCTCTTTGGGTCACAGAAAGCTTCAGTTTGAAGAATCCATGGCTGCCCCAAGCTATTCCATATTTCCTAGCTGTTGCCCACCATGGGGGTTGATTCCTGAGGTCAAAATGCCAAGGGGAAAGAGAGGAGTATGCTGAGTCAACACCCAAGAGGGGTAGGGAGTGGCAAGGCAGTAGGAGGAGAAGGGTAGGAGTGCTAGAGGAGGCAGGCAGCTCAATGCAAAATGCGCCGCATTTTGCGAGATGCTGCTTGCTATCGTAGATGGGCTAAAGATGGTCACCAAGGTGTTTGCTAGGCACGGAATCACCCTGGGAAGCTTGTGGGGTGGCTGAGTGTTGAGGTTGAGGGTTGCTTGCTACAAGAAGGGATTTGGGGGCAGTCCACCATGGGAGCTTGAGGGAAAAGCTTGATGGGGAAGAGAGAGAAGTCTGGAATAAAAAGTAATTGTGGTTTTCCCCTCCTCTAAACTACTAAGCCTCCAACTTGCCCTAGGACTCCTAAAATTTGCATGAAAAGTAGTAACAACCTACTATTTTAACCATTTTACCTCCAGATATGTCTGACTCTCCAGCCATAGCTCCTTCTGGCTCCAAAAAGTTGAAGTTAACTGCAGTCCTTCTTGTTGTACCTGTACCTGTAAGCTGAGTAACTAGGGTTTTTGGGATTTGAAAAGGAAGAAAGGGAAAAGAAGAAAAGGACCAAAGACTAAAGCTCTGATACCACTTGTAATGAAAGAAGCTTAGAGGAGAGAGAAGAAGAGCTGAGGAGAGAGAAAGAGAGTAAGAAGAAGAAGGAAGAAGACTAGAAGAAGAGAGAGAAAGAGGGAAGGGAGGAGACAATGGAGGAGGAAGCCATGGAAGCTGGAGATGAAGGTGAAGAGTATGATCTTGATAATAATTGGTTGCCCTAATCTGGGGCTCTTACACCTTAAATACCTCGATCAATGTGATGGGGTGTATAAACCCTAGTCAGTGTGTATGTCGCTTGTTACACTAGGCCATGGTTGGCCATCGTCTGGCTAGAATCAAAGGGAATGCTCCTAAACTAGCTAGCATTACATGAAAAATTATCTTGATAGGTACCTTGTAAGCACTTATTTCAAATATTGTACTGCTCCTACCTTCCTAGGCCAAGGTTGCCTAGAATCAAAGATAATTCTCCTAACTTGACTAGCATTACATGACAAATTATCTTGATAGGTATTCCATAAGAACCTATTTAAAATTTTTATATAATCCTGAGGCACTTGACTTTTGCATGGTTTTCCAATATAATGTGGAAACTAGATCCAATCATTATTTGAAGAGAAAAATATTCTACACATTTAATGATTACACTCACTTTGCACCTCCATCAATATATGCCTCTACATTTTGATTTTGGTACCATGTATCTGCTATAGGGAAAATATCGCAAACCTCTTCTACACTCAATGCTTTAGCTATTCCTTTCTTTCTTTCTTTGAAATTTGGGTTTGCCACCCTCTTCCACTAACCTGTCAATATTGGACACAACTCCATGAGTTGGGAAAATGTTATATTTGATCTTTGTCCCATTAGGTCATGTCATAAATCATAATCTTCTTGTCCTTCTCCTGGGGGAACATCCATACTATGATAAATTTTTTGGGGGCTCGCGTTTTTGTTTCCTTATTCTTTGTATGGTGTTTAACCTTTTCTTTTCTCATTTCAATATCCAAATTTTCTTTTCATCCTTCACTATTCCCCTACTTTGCTTGTTTTGGGTTTGTCTCTCTCAACTTCTCTTCTTCTCTTTGTAGCAAGAGCTACATTTTCTTCCTTGTTAGTGGCTAATATACAATTTAATACACTCTTACCATTTTCTTTAGTTGATGGCCCTTGAGAAGTTCTAGGCTCATGAATTTCTATTCCATATTCATTTTTTCGGTTAGATAAGTTTCTTGGAAGAGGATACATATCCCACCTACAATTAGGGCTAATGTGTATTATTTACCCACATGTCCAACAAGTCAAAGGTCATCTAAAGTAACTTATTCCACCTCCTCTTCCAACTACATTCACCCCATCATCTTGACCATTTGGATTTATAGGACCATCTAACCCTCTTCCCCAAAGTCTACCTTTAACAGTTGCAAGACTCATGCTATTCTTTTTTTTTGGCTAGATGATCCTCTATTTTTGGTGGGAGTCTAGTTTCTTGTCTAGCTAGCACATAAATGTTTCTACCATTTACCTCCATGGTCAATTCTCTAGCTTCTTGCATGATTCTTTCTTCTCTTGGGCTTTCAATACATTCCCTCCTTGCCATCTTTTCCATCTTTCTTTCCTTTTCAGTAGCTATTCTTATAGCTTCCTCGAATGTGCTATGCTCTTTAATCTCCAATTTTGTATTTATGTCTACATTAAGTTTATCAACAAAATGCTTAACTTTAAGTATATTAAGAGCTCTCTCTCCAGTTTTTAGGGAATTGTTTCACCTATCCTAGTGTCTTGCATATTCCAAAGCAAATTCTAGAATAGATTGTTCTTCTTTTTGTTGAAACATTTCCATTATTTTCCATAACTCTTGGAGAGACATTTTCCCTAAACGTAGTTAGGAATGCCTCCTTCATTGCTTCATATTCCAAAGGAATAGATGGTCTTTGTTCATTTTGATATATTTCATAATCCTCATACCATTCTCTTCCTTTTTCTAGAATTTGGTACTTAAAGTTTTGCATCTTACCATTGGATCATTTATTAATGTACGAGATATCCTAGTTCCAACCTTTCAAGAAACCATTGAGTATTTTCTCATTTTGCTCCATGAAATTTTGAAAATAATTTCCAATGTTTTCTCTTTGAGCGTATTAGACCAAATCACTAATTATGATCACAATGCTCCTCAGTGGGGGAACCAAAACACATGCTCGCATAAGGGAAAATTTGGAAAAAAAAGCCCTTAAAAATAATATAGTTTAATATGTGGGCCTTTTGGATTGTCCAATAGGAAGGCTAGATATTAATATCTATGGAGGGTTAACCTTGTCTCTCCAAATCTTGGGTTTTTTTATTAAAAAAAGGGATAGTGGGGGATTTAAAAAAAGGGGTGAGTAAATAGTACACAAAATTTGAGTTTTTCTCATCTCCTATTTCTTCCCCTTTTTTGGTGAATTTTCAATTTTGTTTTTTTCTCTCACAAAATCATTTTGACCCAAAAGTTTAGTAGTAGATTACTTTCTCTCTCTTCTCCATTTTGGTAAATTTTCATCTCAATTGAAGCTCTCTAGTGAGAGTAATTATGGTTTTGAGTGTTTTTCTTACCTCTCCATTTTCATCTCCTTGCAACTCTAGAATTTGGGTAAAACACATGTGCCCATCTCTCGATGTGTTTTCTCTTGTTTGCTATTTTTTTAGTAGGGTTTGATGTTGTTTCTTACTATTATTGTTGTTTTATTGTAGAGGTTGTTTTGGGTGGGAGGCATAGGTACTCGTCTCTCTCTCTCTCTCTCTCTCCATGTATTGCTTCTCTTTTCTGTTGTGTTCTCAATAAAACTTGATACTAGTTATAATTGTTATTGTATGCTTATAGAGTTCATTTAGAGAAAGGCATAAGGTATTGATCTCTCTCTCTCTCTCTCTCTCTCTCTCTCTCGATTTTCTTTGCTTCTATATTTTCAATATAGCGTAATGTCACCCTTGTTGTTTTATTGCAAAGACAATTTTGGGTGAGTTTGTATAACTGCTCATCTCTATATCTCTTTCTCTTTTTCTCTCTTTGTCTTTGTCTCTTTTCTTCTTCTTTTTTAGTATACATTCACATAAGTACTAACTCTTGTTGCTATTGTCTTTTTGCAGAGATCAATTTGGGCAAGATTGGATAGGTGCTCATTATGTTCTCTCCCCCATTCACTCACACACACTGTCTTTCTTCGTCTCTTTGTTTTTCATTTTTTGCTATCTTTATAGTAGAAGTTGATACAACTAGTTCTAGCTTTCGAATCAATTGTTGTTGTAGCACTTAACACAAGGTAGAGCAAAGATTTTGTAGCTTTAGGTTTTGATCAACAATGATTCAATTTTATCTTCAGTAGATTGGCTCAGTAAACATGTCCAATTTTGTGTTACTTTTATTCATGCAACTATCTAGTTTTTTGTTAAAAGGGATTCATAAGTTGAACAATTTAGTCATAGTTTTCTCATGTGTATGATTTCAATAGGTTTTGATGATCATAAGTTTCGAATCTATTATTGTTACTTCAGTCAAAATAGAGTAGTGTAGATATTCTATCTTATAAATAAATGTCCTCTTTTATATTGCAAGAACTCATGAATAAATAGTTATTTTAGTTATTATTGAAGTGTTGTGTCTCAGTGATATGAAAGTATTCTATAAGATTCAGGTGAATCACAAAACTCTTGATCAACTATTTTGCTATGGTGAGCGATTCCTTTGTATTGGACGATATAAATCTATTGTACATCAAAGTTCAAAAATACTTTGATTTGTTAATCCTACATGTCCATTTAGATCTCCATGTCTATTGGCTATGATCCATGAAACTCTTGAATCATATCATCCATATAGTGCATAATATGTTGAGTCATATAATGTCAATTGTCAATCCAATGTGCCTATTTAGATTTATATGTCATGTGGCTGCCATCCTTGCATCAACTACTCTTTAATATTTATATTTTTATGCAAGATATTGAGTTGTATTAGATTCTTAATCATTATAATGTAAATTTTCTTGCACAATTCTCAATATTCTTGCAATAATCTTTTCATTCTATTTCATGTCAATGATATGATTAAAGTGATTCCTTGAAACCGAGTATTTACTTTGTGTCGATGTACATAGCTATATGTGCTTCAAGATCAATTCATGTGTCTATTTACAAAAGTGAACATCTCTTGATGTCATGTTGATCTATATGACATATTGGAGATTACCAGTCCTAAGATGCTTATTGTTTAGGGCTTAACACATACTTCTTCATGTCTTTTTCCTAGGCTATAATGGTTGAGAGAAGAACAAACATGCTCTACATAAGATAAAAGATGAAGAAGGGAATGGGAGCATGGGTACATATCATTGCTTATCTTAGGTACATATGTATCCAAGTATGAAGGGAGCTTTCAAGGTGAAAGCATATGAAATTGTAGATATATCAAAGCATTGGAAGAGTAAAATTTTAGCTCTCACACAAAGGAAGGTTGATTCTCACCTTGTAACAAAGGTATTGGTACAACATGTATTCATACAAATGCAAATATGCATTGCACCCATTATAACCATTCAACGAAACATTGCAAATAGTAAGTCTTTATGACATATTGAGAACGAGCAATTTCATGATATCTATGTAATTGATTTTCTTGTATTTATAGAAGTATAACCTTTGGATTTGAGAGCTTCGTAGGTTATTTTAAGTGTTTCCACCTCGAAATTGGTAGATTGCTCTTTGAGGGGCATACAACCAATGAGCTCACAAGAACCTTGTATTTTTCTATGGCTCCAAGTACATAATTCCCCAAGGGGGATTGAGAATATGGAACTTTTAAGTCTATACATATACTAAATCTCAATAGCATAGAATGTCCATTGTGTAGTAGCAATATTTCGCACATGTCCTAGTACAAAAATATCGACAAACATATTAAACTCTATGAAGCCAAGTGCTAGCTCAAAGAATGCACACCTAAGTTGGTTCATACCAATTGCAATTTGTAATAACCACATAAGACCCCCTTCTAAATCATAAAAATTAATTAAAAAAATTTACTGCAGCTCGTAGAGGGAGGGGGAGATGAAGTACGAGATGACGACGACGGAGCTGCATATGTAGATGATGATCATGATCAAGATGACAACGTGATCAATGATGGGAGGAGGGGCACACATGTGCCACCTCTCTCCCCCCCCCCCCCCCCCCCCACTATCTCTTCTCCCCCTAGGAGTGCCAAATGCATGTCGGCGGGGCAAATTGGCCACCTAGATAGGAGGTAAGAGGAGGGGCCCCGTGTCACGCCCCCCAATAATACCCTCCTCCCCCCTTTAAACCCCCCTCCTTAAGCGAAGGGAGACCACCTTATTTTTCCCCCATGTTGCCACTTTGTGAAAGAGAGAGAGAGAGAGAGAGGGGGGGGGGGAGAGAGAGAGAGAGAGAAAGAAAAAGAGAGAAAGTCTCAGTGTAAGAGAGAGAGAGAGAGAGAGAGAGAGAGAGAGAAGAAGGCTCAAGAAGTTCCTTCCCTCCTCGTCTTGGAGAGGGGTAACAAACACCCTCCCTTCCTCACTATTCCTACAAGAAGTGACCAAAATCAAGTGTTGTGTAGGAAACTCCTGCAAAAAGGAGTGCACCAAGAGAAGAGAAGGCTGCATTCCAAGCTTCGGAATGACCCCGAAGTGCAAATTCTCCCAAGTAGCTTGAAATGCTACAACCGCAGAAGGAGGATGGGGCAAAGATACTACCACTAACATGAATGGGCTATTGGGTATAAATACCGACTTGTCACTCCAAAACTAGGTACGACTACGATGTCTTGTCCTATGAGTTGAACTGTAGATCGTAATTATCATGGAAGAGAATCATACTTTTGCATCATATAGTTTGTATAACTTGAAGGGTAGATGCATAGGTTTGGATCTAATTCATGATGGTCATGTTAATTACGAGAAGATTAACATTTATGGGTTGTCTACAATACTAAGCTGATTAGTAAGCATAAATTTTGCAAATGCATCCTAGAATACTGATACGTAAATGTACGAGCTCTTGCAAAGGATTGCATAAACCATTAAAGAGAGTTATCTTGCACTTACATAAAGTGTGATGAAATCTTATACTTTGCACTTAAAAGTATAAGTCACAATTTATGATTTTTTTTCATAAATCCATAGAAATGAATTTTAAAGGAATGGAAGTCCCACATTGTATCATCAAATCAAGAAAAACTTGCACCTAGTTTTGTGAGGCATTGTAGGTAGATTCAGTTTCCCTACAGGAGGATAGAGAGTTATCTTAAAAGATAGATTTGAGATGCGCATACAAATTGTTAAACTTAATTGCAAGAGGCAATTCGATAAGTGAATCCCTAGATGGTAATTAAAGCTAGGGTTTATTTGTAAATGAACCAATTATGCTACGATCATAGATTGATTTAGAATAAAATCAATACACTCATGAAATCTTGAGGGAACGAAACCCTAGGATAAACTTAGAAACCCCGATAGAGTTCTAAGGGGGAAGACGGTTACCAAATGACAAATTTGGATCCTAGATTGAACCATCTAGATCTTGTGATCTCAAAACAAGAAACCTTGATCTAAATGTTGACAAATTAGGGAAATTACCATCTAGGAATTATTGGATATAAACCCAATTGCGTAAATGCTTGTTCATGTCATATAAGAATGAGGGGCGGAACAAGGATATTCCTTACCCCCTCAGAAGACCATTGCAGTTGACATCAATGCAAGAAAAATCCAAAGGGTGAATGGTAAGCGTTCAAAATAGGAACTCCACCTTAGAAGATGTTCTGAGCACTCGTCTCCATTATTATTTGTGCTTGTAAATTTATGATCACTGTTTGTGAAAGGATTGTATAACCCAAGATCACATAAGAAATTTGTATAATGAATCAAGTTAAATTTATGGAGGGTATGCCAAACCACCCTCAGCTAGCTGCCAACTCTATCCAAGGGGGTTTCTAAATAACCCTGACGGGATTATGGACCGAACCCGCCACAACAGGTCTCTCCGTGGATTAGTTTGAACATAAGAGGACATGTAGATGCCAAGGGGGGACTCTGGCTGTAAATTCCCTTCCTCTGAGTCCTACTTAAACGATCTACATGAACTCGAGATAGAATCTCGAGGCCCTGTTACTAGTGCAAGGGTAGAACTTGGAGGAAAATAAGACGCATCCTTACAGATCGTAGGAAATGTCCTATGGATGGAACTTGTATCTCAGCTCAAATGTTAATATAAAGTTTACTTCCAGGGAACTTGTCTAAGCTGTTTTTGTGTCAATGCATAAAATTACGTAAAGGAACATGTGGCTAATGGGTTAATTAAGAAAGCTGCTTGTATGAGTTACCACTAATGTGCCTTAGGTAAGTAAAAAACTAAAGCTATCAAGGGAAGCGGGTGGGTGGAACCCCCAACAAGTCCACAAGGTGGTCCCAGAGAACTAGGAGGCTTCTCAACATTCAAATGGAAATGACTTATTGACCTTGGTTAATGTAGGGTAGAACCCTGACTCATATTGTTTTAGGGGATCGAAATGGGACTTTACCCTATGGGTAGAGAGGTCTAGCGATGCATCCCTCTCATTTCCCATTCTCCTTGAACCAAGTGCAAAATGAGTCCGCCTCAGTTTAGATGCTCTGCACAAAGTAGATCATCTGAAGACTAACGCTAGAAGGCTGTAGTATGACTTGACCATTAGGAACACAAACAGATTCAGGTCAATCCTAACAAGGTTGGCCGATACAATTTGTTGTTGAGTAGACTCAGGATTTGCTATCTAACAAACCTTGTGACATTCCGTGGGAGTGCCAAGCAGTGTCTTTTAGATGATGAACGACGAAAACATGTCACGATCTTGGCACATTAACAGTTGGTATTAGAGAACAATCAAGATAGGAATAAATTAGAAAGAGGAAAGTGATGTTTTCACTTGAAAACATTTTTTTCTTTTACTCACTTGTGGATTATTGTAGCCTCTAGACCTACAAGGCATGGAGCAAGTTCCTTATATTTCATATCATGTTCAAGATGGCTATGAATTCTTCAAGTTATCGTTGAAGAATTGACATGATGGGGATCCTAGATTAGCTCTACAACCCTTCACTGTTGTATGCGAAAAGGCATTGGACTTGGAGTGCAGGTTACTGCTACATAGATACCAACCAACTTGCCTACCTTCAAAACAATCTAAAGAGGCTGAAATGGTTGGAGGACTTGAAGATTATCAAGTTATTCATCTTCTACAAAGGCGTGTTTGAACTCAGTCCTACATATCGAACGCCGACCAGTAGAATAGACTCGCTAGATCTATGAGGAGGTGGTCAAAGTCTTGCCAGTAGATAGAATTAAAGTAATGGGGCAAAATGAACGTCATGGCTATCAAAAACAAGGATTTCCTGAACTTCCCATGACTTACTACTTCTTGAGAATCCATTCCTCAAACCCATATTACTATTGTGTCCTTGTAGTTGAATTCAATAATGAATTATTAACGTGACGTTGGTGTATCTCTTGAAAAGAAAATCATCCCAACTAATCTCATCTATCCTTGAAAATTTTTACTTGAGGCTTATGCTTCTTTATGGATAAATAAGAATTTTACAATTATTTGATTTATTGTATAGTATTGATGATAAATAATTTGCGCATTGATACAAGTTGTGAAGAGATGTGTAAATGCAATCTTAATGTGAAAGTTTAAATTGAAACCAGATACAACCCCAAACACAGAATCAAAATCTTGTTCGTGATAGAGGCACAAGAGAAGAATTTTCTTCTCAAACAAATCAAACCACTAGAATTTGATGGGAAAGGGAAGACCATTCAAGCTGATGCCAAAGTATGGATTGAAACCATGGAGGATTACTTCAGTGCAGCACAAACAGCACCTGTAAACCAGGCTATGATTGCCAAGCTTAAACTCACCGATGAAGTTAGGCTCTCGTGGAAGCAATGGTGTAAAGACCAAGTAGTCATGGAAAGCATAGTAACTTGGGATAAGCTAAAAGAAACAGTGCTGCGAAGATACATGCCACCTGCATATAGAACTCAAAATATGAATGAGTTCTTTAAGTTAAAACAATTGGGCTTGTCTCTGGAGGCATACTACTCAAAATTTGTCTCCTTGTTAAAATACACCCCCACAATGAGTATTTCCCAACAAATCTCGAAGTTCTGTGATGGGCTAAATCCACCAATGAACACATGATTGGAATCAATGCGTCCTTTGGATTTACAAGATGCATTGATAAGAGTGGGACCCATTGCCCAAGAAGTCCAGCCAAAGACCCTAAATAATAGACTCTGGTCTCACAAAGACTAGAATCCAGGGATGTTGAAAGCTCAATTTAAAAGGGCGTAAGGACAGAATCAAGGCCAACAGAAGAAGTCGAGGGCGAATGCAATCAGTGACTTCGTCCCCACTCAAAGAAACCACCAAAGTTTGCAATGTTTTTACTACCAGGAACCTGGGCACTTCAAAAGAGAATGTCCCAAACTTGGTGAATAACGTTGTCAAGGAAAATTAAGTGACCAAGCCACGGCCACCCGTGGCCGCAGTAGTGTGCAGCAATAGAAAAGGTAAAAAATTCCAATATCACCACTAAGGGAATCAACAAAGAAGAAGACCTATCCATGGAAGCTCAGATTGAGAGTGCATCCGTTCATACCGCTCTCCATAAAAAGGGCCCGAATCACCAATTTTCGATGATCCAAACACCATCAGAATACCAAGGTAAGAAATTCAAAACCCTAGTTGATTGTGGTAGTACTCATTCTTTCATTTCACCAGCTTGTGCAAGAAGGTTAGGGATAGCCATTGTAGTTGCACCTACTTTGCTTGCCAAACTAGCAAAAAGGCAAGAAATTACTTGCATGAGACAAACTACTAAGGTGGAATTTCTACTTGAAAATGATC
Organism: Lygodium microphyllum; assembly: GCF_053477565.2. Lineage (NCBI taxonomy): Eukaryota > Viridiplantae > Streptophyta > Polypodiopsida > Schizaeales > Lygodiaceae > Lygodium > Lygodium microphyllum. The sequence continues at coordinate 71,074,275 of NC_141142.1, forward strand.
CCACATCTGTTAAGTTCAGGGTAATCAATCTAGGAGTCCATGAGTGCCTACTCATGATGGACTAGCTAGTCCCCAATGATACTCACATTTATTGTGGAAAGGGCCAAGTCTCCTTTCGGAATCCTAAAGGTGAGCTAGTTTCAACTCAAGAAGAAGTGGGTAAACCAAAGATCCAGCTATCCAAGGCAACGCGAATAGCTCAAGGAATAAGGAAAGATCACCCATCTATCTAATCAAGTTAAACAAGGACTCTAATGAATAATTGTCATGGTTAAAAGAGTACGCGGATGTGTTCTTAAAAGAATTGACAAAATTACCACCACCTAGGAAAGTGGATCATGAGATTAAGCTAATACCAAGTGCTGTACCAATTGCAAAAAGACCCTACAACATGTCCATTCTTGAAGTTATTGAGTTAAAAGAACAAGTCAAACATCTATTGGACCAAGGGTACATACGACCCAGCAATTCTCCTTGGGGGGCTCCAGTCTTGTTCCAAAAGAAGAAGGATGGTACACTTTGCCTTTGCATTGATTATAGAGGCCTGAACTAAGTAACCATCAAGAATAAATATCTTATTCCAAGGATAGACGAGTTACTTGATCGATTGTAGGGAGCAAAAATCTTCTCCAAGAGTGATTTGAGGTCAAGATACTACTAGATCCGTGTCAAGGATGAGGATATTTCTAAGATGGCATAGAATAACAAATATTGTCATTTCAAATTCACAGTAATGTCTTTTGGATTGACTAATGCCCCTACCACATTTAATAGGCTAATGCATGACATTTTTAGACCATATCTTGATGATTTTGTACTTGTCTTCTTTGATGACATCTTGGTTTATTCCAAGGAAGAGGAGGATCATGAACCCCAAGTGTGCATCGTCCTTGAGACCATGAGGACACACAAGCTTTATACTAAGAAGAAAAAGTGTGCCTTCCTCAAGAGGTAGATCGAATATCTTGGATTTATTGTGCCAAATGAAGGAATCTTTGTAGACCCTACAAAGGTTATGTCCAAGAGTGGCCTCCACCAACCACTGTCAAAGAGGTGTGTAGTTTTCTCGGATTAATAGGTTGGTACATGATCTTCATTAAGGAATATGCCTTAATTGCAGCGCCCCTCAAAAATCTACTAAAAAAGCAAGTTGTCATAGTGTCGACGCCCACCAAACAATCAAGTTTTGGTCAACTCAAGTATAGCTTAGTGATAGCACCAATTCTGAAACTCCCTAACTTGAGCAAGGAATTTTAAGTTGTCACATATGCTAGCTTACTTGCACTAGGTTGTATACTAATGCAAGAAGGTCATCTTATAGCATATTTCTCGAGGAAGCTAAAAACCCATGAGAAGAATTATGCTACTCATGACTTGGAGCTACTAGCAATTATTCATGCTCTCAAACGTTGGTGACACTATTTGCTTGGTAACAAGTTTTCTTTGGCCATGGACCATAAGATCCTCAAATGGATCTTCACCCAGATCGATCTCAATATGAGGCAACGTCGTTGGATTGAAATTCTGTAGGAATATAACTTTGAGATTAGGTATCTACCTGGTAAAGAGAATGTGTCGTTGATGCCTTAAGTCGCAAGGCGTTCCTCAACTCTCTTATTATGAAGTAACGTTCAATGGCGGAATCATTAGCAACTATGGTGTCAATGCCTAGTAACCCTATCCTTGAATTAGCTAAGGAGAAAGCTAGCCATGACCTAGAATATCTTAAGATGTTAAAGGAGATTTTGGAAAAGGATCAAAACCCCAGACTTAAGGTCAAGTATCAAGAATTCTCTATCAATGGGGGACTTGTCTATTTTAGGACAAGATTATGCATACCCTCAAGCAAAGAAACTCAAATAGAGAATACTCTAGGAAAGCGATGAGTCACCCTTTTTAGGTCATCCCGGATATGTCAAGACCCTCAACACGGTTAGGAAGAGCTACCATTGGGAAAGGCTTAAGGGAGATGTACTCAAATATGTCATAGAATGTTTGTCTTGCCAGTGCATTAAGGCAAAGCATGTCAAGATGCCTTGGAAACTTCAACCTCTTGACATTCCCCAGATGAAGTGGGAATTTATCAGCATGGACTTTGTTGTTGGGTTACCTTCAGTTCAAGAAGGATAAAATTCAATTATGGTTATAGTAGATATGCTCACCAAGGTTGCACACCTCATTCCAATCAAAACAAACTATAAAGCTTTAGATATTGCCAGATTATTCATCAAAGAGATATTCAAACTCCATGGGTTGCCTAGACGGATCCTTAGTGATTGCAACTCCCTCTTCACATCTCACTTCTGGAGAGGGATATTCGAGGCCATTGGGACTCAACTCTGTTTTAGTACAGCCTATCACCCTCAAACTTATGGCCAAATGGAGAGAGTAAACCAAGTCATTGAAGATATTCTTAGAGCATATTGCTGTCATGAACCCTAGAAATGGATCCAATATCTACCCTTGGTAGAGTTTGCCTATAATGCTTCTTACCAACAAATCATTCAAATGACACCTTGTCAAGCATTGTATGGGCATGATTGTCGTACTCCATTGAATTTTTTAGATCCTACCATAAGGTTAGAAGCTTCCAAGAAAATGCTTGAGGAAATGGATGAGTAGGTCAAGGCCATCAGACAAGGCATTAGAGTCGCCAAGGATAAGCAGAAAGCTAATGCAGATCTGAATAGACAAGGGTGACTCTTCAAAGAAGGAGAAGAGCTCCTTATCATTGGGAGAATTTAAAAAACTAAGCCCAAGGTATTGCGGGCTCTACAGGAGCCTCAAGTGCCTAGGGCACAATGCCTACAAACTCCAACTCCCCGAGAATGTAAAGGTTCAGAATGTATTTCATGTTAGCCTACTAAAGAAATATGTATCCAATCCTAGCCATGTACTCAATGATCAAGAAGTTGTAATGCCAATTCAAATAGAATCCTAGACATTCGAAAAAGGAGATTGAGAAGAAGAACTCTCAGAGAGTACCTCATCCAGTGGAAGAACTATCCAGAATAAGATGCCACATGGATTGACAAAAGTACTCTCAACCAACAATACCCTCAATTCCTTTCATGATGAGGACATCTCAATCCCTTAAGGGGGGAAGGATATAATAACCCCGTAAGGCCCCCCCTATAAATCATAAAAATTAATAGAAATTTTTTTACTCCCCCATGTCGATGCATCTAGCTGGCAGAGGGAGGGGGGATGAAGTAGAAGATGACGATGGCGGATCTATAGATGTAGACGATGATCATGATCAAGACGATGACGTGATCAATGATGGGGAGGAGGGGCACATGTCTACCACCTCCCCCTCCCCCCCCCCCCCCCACTATCTCTTCTCCCCCTAGGAGTGTTGAATGGATGGCAGTGGGCCAAATTGGCTGCCTAGATAGGAGGTAAGAGAAGGGGCCCCATGTCACGCCACCTCCCTCCCCCAATAATACGCTCCCCCCAATAAAACCCCACCTCCTTAAGTGAAGGGAGACTGCCTTATTTTTCCCCTTGCTACCAATCTGAGAGAGAGAGAAAGAGAGAGAAAGAGAGAGAAAGTCTCAGGGTAAGAGAGAGAGAGAGTCTCAAAATGAGAGAGAAAGAGAGAGAGAGAGAAGACGAAGGCTCAAGAAGTTCCTTCCCTCCTCCTCTTGGAGAGGGGTAACAAACACCCTCCCTTCCTCGCTATTCCCGCAAGAACTGACCGGACTCAAGTGGCATGTAAGAAACTAGTACAAAAAGGAGTGCACCAACAGAAGAGAAGGCCGCATTCCAAGCTCCAGAATGGCCCCGAAGCACAAATTCTCCCAAGTAGCCGAAAAGGATGCAATTGCAGAGAAGGAGGATCGGGCAAAGATGCCATGACTAACACAAATGGGCTATCGAGTATAAATACCAACTCGCCACTCCAAAACCAAGTACTACGATGTCTTGTCCTATGAGTGGAACGGTAGATCATAATTATCATGGAAGAGAATCATACTTTTGCATCATATAGTTTGTATAACTTGAAGGGTAGATGTATAGGTTTGGATCTAATTCATGATGGTCATGATAATTACAAGACGATTAACATTTATGGGTTGTCTACAATACTAAGCTGATTAGTAAGCACAAATTTTGCAAATGCATCCTAGAATATTGATATGTAAATGTATGAGCTCTTGCAAAGGATTGCATAAACCATTAAAGAGAGTTAGCTTGCACTTACATAAAGCGTGATGAAATCTTGTACTTCACACTTAAAAGTATAAGTCGCAATTTATGATTTTTTTTCATAAATTCATTGAAATGAATTTTCAAGGAATGGAAGTCCCACATTGTATCATCAAATCAAGAAAAACTTGCACCTAATTTTGTGAGGCATCATGGGTAGATTCGCTTGCCCAACACGACGAAAAGTCATCTTAAAAGATAGATTCAAGATGCACATACAAATTGTAAAGCTTAATTGCAAGAGGCAATTCCATAAGTGAATCCCTAGATGGTAATTAAAGTTAAATGAACCAATTATGCTACGATCATAGATTGACTTAGAATCAAATCAATATGGTCATGAAATCTTGAGGGAACGAAACCCTAGGATAAACCTAGAAACCCCAATAGAAATCTAAGGGGGAAGATGGTTACCAAATGACCAATTTGGATCCTAGATTAAACCATCTAGATCTTGTGAAAAAGAAACCCTAATCTAAAGGTTGACAAATTAGGGCAATTAGCACCCAGGAATTATTGGATATAAACCCAATTGTGTAAATGCTCGCTCTTGTCACATAAGAATGAGAGATGGAACAAGGATATTCCCTACCCACTCAGACGGCCATTACAGTTGACACCAAGGCAAGAAAAATCCAAAGGGTGAATGCTATGCTTTAAAAATAGAAACTCCACCTTAGAAAATGTTCTAAGCGCTAGACTCCATTATTGTTTGTGCTCGTAAATTTAGGATAATTGTTTGTGAAAGGATTGTATGACCCAAGCTCACATAAGAAATTGGTATAAATAATCAGGTTAAATTCATCGAGGGCACACCAAACCACCCCCAGCTGGTCGCCAACCCTATCCAAGGGGGTTCTAAAAAACCATGATGGGAATATGAACCGAACCCGCCATGAGAGGTCTCTCCATGGATTAGTTTGAACGTAGGAGGATACTCAGATGCTAGGGGGGCTCTGGCTGTGAATTCCCTGCCTTCTTCGGGTCCTACTCAAATGATCTATGTGAACTTGAGATGGAATCTTGAGGCCTTGTTACTAGTGCAATGGTGGAACTTGGAGGAAAATAAGATGCATCATTACGGATGGCGGGAAACATCCTATGGACGGAACTTGTATCTCAGTTGAAATGTTAATATAAAGTTTACTTCCAAGGAACTTGTTTGAGCTATTTTCATGTAAGTGCATAAAATTACGGAAAGGAACATGTGGCTAACAGGTTAATTAAGGAAGATGCTTGTATGTGTTACCACTAATGTGCCTTAGGTAAGTAGATAACTAAAGCTATCAAGGGAAGCGGGCGGGCGGAACCCCTGACGGATCCGTGTTCTATGACCAGTGTAGTCCCAGAGAATTGGGAGGTTTTGCAACCTTCAAATTGCAATGACATATTGACCTTAGTTAATGTAGGGTAGAACCCTAGCTTATATCGTTTTAGGAGACTGGAATGGGACTTTACCCTACGAGTAGAGAGGTCAAGCGATGCATCCCTCTCATTTTCCATTCTCCTTGAACCAAGTGCAATATGAGTCTGCCTTGGTTTGGATGCTCTGTGCAAAGTAGATCATCTAAAGACCGACGCTAGAAGGCTGTAGTATGACTTGACCATTAGAAACCGAAAAGGATTTAGGTCAATCCTAACCGAGTTGGCCTATATGCTTCGTTGCAAAGTAGACTCTAGATTCGCTATCCGATAAACCATGTAATATTTTGTGGGAGTTCTAGGCAGTGTCTTTTAGATCGGATGGACTACGAAAACGTGTCACGACCCAAGCACGTTACACAATCTTTGCATATATGTTCAAGGATTATGAGGGTATGAGATTCACCAAAAAGCATGTATATCATGAAAAGTGCATTAGAGGATTATGTAGGAAGGATTCAAAGAAAAACTTGGATGTCAAAATTTTATCTTGACATGCCAGAGTGTTAAGCAAGTCACAAGAGATGACTTTTAAGAAAATTTTACTCCCTTGGTTGACTATTTTCTTACTTCGAGATGGATCAGCTAGCTTTCCTTCCTGATTGTAGGTACTTTGTTGCACAATCACCCTTAGGCCTAGAATTTAGGTATTGTAGCTGGAGGATGCTCAAGGATGAATGGTTGTACCTTGATCAAGATACACGTGAAAGTACAGCTATGGATGTTATTGTCATCTATGAGGACCATGAGGCCCAAGTATTGCAAATAAAGGATGATTGGCCCGTGAGTATAATGCACCAGGAAATCATAATGTTAATGGAAAAATCATAATGTTAATTGAGAATCCACTTACTAGCTTCTATTTTAAATTAGATGGTAGAAAGATTTGAAGCCAATGAGTTGAGGGTATTATTTCTAGTGGAAAGTACATGGCTCCCACAAGTTGTAATATCCAATGCTTGTAACTTTTGGATTTCTTTGGCTAATGGAACATTATTAATTTGCAAAATTATATATTTGTAATATTTTAACTTTTTAATTTTAAAACTTGTCATTTGTTTATGTAATTGTATTCAAAACTATTTGAATGTGTGTGTGTGTGTGTGTGTGTGTGTGTGTGTGTGTGTGTGCGTGCTTTAACTTTTGAGATAAGATGAATGCACCCAACTACACATTGGGGGAGAGAAATGTGTACCGTAATCTTGATTCTTTTTGAACACATATACACATTTTTTAAATCCAGATAAGATGCATATATCTAAGCATCCACTTGCGGATGGGGAGAAGGTGCCTTCCTTTCCATATTAATTGATAGAGTGTGTATTCTTACAATTTACAATGAAATTCTTGAACATATATAACACCCTTTTTTTTACATCTGATATACATGTGCACACCTACATAATGAGGGGGGAGGGAGGGGACTGCTTTTAGATCATAGCTAATACAATGTACAATTGCCACATCAATATGTTCACATATGCATGTGAACTTTAAAAATATGTTAAGTAAAGCCATAACAAAACATTGTAAACAAATAGTTTTTTAATGGTCTAAAACTTGGAGTTTTTAAAGTGGAACTACTTTAGTTCTTGTTTTTAATTTCATTTCACACATTCTCTCTTCCTCTCTCTACATTTATCACATCCCTCCTTGCTACTGTGATGATGAACACTCACATACGCTTTGACGCATGGATCCATGAGACTCTCTTTACTAGCCAAGTGACGAGAACTTTGAGATCTTCTCAAAAAACTTCAACCTTGAATGCATGCTCTCACTAATGGATCTCCCCCTTTAGATATTGGAAGATTTTGTGATCACCATTTCCATCTATACATACTCCACAAGGGATTTGACATGACTTGGGTGCCTTTGGAATAGTTCATGGTATTTCAAGTAAGGAAAAACCTTTATCATAACATGGTGAATAGGTATTCACCCACATGGATCCTTCACACATAGTATGCACCATTTCCATGGGCAATCTCAATCACTTATGAATATATGTATGCATCACATGGGTTCAAAAAAATATATTTTTAAAATAGTATTTTTATATATTTTTTACATATAGAAGGGTGTAATATAAAGGATTTATTTATAGATTGAATTAAAAAGAGTTATGTTTTATTCAAAGAAAATTTACAAATAAATATATCTATAAATAGACCTTGAATGAATATGATGTAGAGGATAATATATATAATGAATCCTTGTGAGTGGGCAATGCACTAGATACAACACATTTGGAACTTGTGGAGCATGATTGTGGATTGGCGATTTACCTCCTTGTATTTGATACATCCATAGAGGAGAAGAGCAATGAAGATAGATTTCTATAAGTAATCGCTATCACATACATGGGAGAAGAGTCGACTGAAGAGCAAATTGATGCCTAATAGAAATGGCAGATAGTGACCAAAGCAAGTGTCGGCTCTCACAATTCCATCCTCTTCAGAAGAGCCACAAGTTGACAAATGCAACCTCAACTTCTTGACACCCATTGAAGTAGACAGTGTGCAATACTTGCTTTTATTCGATGTGCTAATAATACTTGGAAATAAAGGGAGAAGAGTTATTCTCTATCCTAGTTAAGGATTTGATGGAAGACCTCATCAATTATGATTATGTGGATGCATATTCAATGATGGCAAAGGCTAGAAGGTATGATGGCACAACCTTAGATACAATGAGTGCCAGCATAGTAGCACATGAGTAGATTGACTTGGTTGAAGAAGATTACCTTATGTTGGATGTTGAGTTTGAAGTACTATAACACCATCTATTTGGATCAAAACCCTAACTTTCTACCAAGGACTTTATGGATTCCTTTGCCTAGAGAGGTGCCTCATCAACACATGAGAAAATGAAGATACAAGATGATCTAGAAAATGTGAGATTTCTAACTATCATACATTTTTACGTGATGAAACTTGATCATATGGTGCATTGAGTCCCTTGGAGTCTATTGGTAAAATCCTACAAGGAACGTGGCCCTAGACACTAAACTTCAGACAAGGCAGCTACATGCATCATTTTTTGCTAAGATTTTAGCAATGGACTTTTGGAGACTTGATGCACCCTACTGTTGAGTTTCGTCACATTCTGATAGCTCTAGATTAGTTATTAATCATGTTATTTGATTTGACTCTTTTATTTGGGATATACTATATATAGATAAGTTTGCATTGAGGCAATGAAAGATGATCTTGACATGTGGGTTGAAGGAAGGATTTAGCTCTAAATGAGTGCATTGGAAACCTTGTTGCTAACTTGGTGATCTTTCACAAGAAGTGCTCACCACAAGGAGAGAAAAAACTTTGTGAAAGTTCAGGTCTTAGTGAACTTTTTGAGAAATACCTCCAATATCTAGCTTAGAGAAGGTGGTGCTAGTGAAGCGATCAAAGCTTCTCTACCTATTTGACTAAGGGCATGGTGGAGCAATGTATATGCTCACTACATTAGGCAAGCTTACAAAAGTGTAAGATTCACTTCTCTTGGACGAAGAGCTGAAGAGGAAGCATATCATTTTTGAAGCAAAGAAGGAAGTTCTATTTTCATTGGAAGTTGACCCCTCCTCTCTACCAATGAAAAACCAAGGTACTTGCATCTAAAACCTTTATAGCCCTTTCGGTTGCATGCCCAACAATATTTATCAAGTGACCTTCTAAAAGGACATTTTTGGGATAAGAAGCTCATACCTACGTTGGACTCTCCTTATCTCTTGAAGGGCAATAATCCTTGGTCTCTGTCTCATCTTCTTCTATGGTGGTATTTGTGGTTGAGGGAGAGTACTTGCTACTACACTAGAGGAGCATCCATCTCATGCTCTAGGTGGGCCATGGCATGGCAAAATGATGAGCAATTTTCTTGGTAGATGCCACGCAAGCTCGAGGAGAGTGGGATGGAGGAGAGACAGAGGTTGAGGATGTGAGAATGGAGAAAGTAATGAAAGTAAGATTTGAAAATGAGAAGAATAGACATTTAACCCATTTAAACCAAAATATCGGGTTAATGGAGCTTCATATGTATGCTCTATCATATGATCATGAATCCATAACCCTTTATCGAAATGTAATACATATGCATTAAAAAATGCTAAGAGACCCCTCATTTCAAGTCTTGGACCAGAGGTCTCTTGGCTCTTTTTTTTTGCCATAAACAAATATTGGGCTCGTGGCCACCTAATGGGTGCAGTGTGAAGTTTTGTCACATTTCGATATAGTTTGGTATTTTTAAATTATCTTGCACAAAAATTATGGATGTATAGATAATCAAGAAATAAATGTTGTAATTGTGAGCCCTTAGAAACTTTGCACCGCATAGACTATATAAAGGTATTAAGAGTAAAGTGTCTATCATGAGAAATGGTACATTTTTGTCTGTTTTTTTATTAAAATTGACAATGCTAGCAAAAACTACAGCGAAGATGCACATTGAAGTGCGAGACAAGAGTTGAGCTACATCCGCTACTATGATCTTGTACCACCAAGATAGTAATTACATAATTGGATTGTTGCCATTCACCCTTCAACCATGATCGTTTTCCTTTGGTATGCACCACATGCTATCCAATGTTAATTTTCCATCCCTTGCCTGGACCAAACTTTAATGCTTCCCCTTTTTGAAAATTATGGTCCATGCATCTCAACGATATGCTACAAAGGCACATATCGCACATGAATAAAAATATGCCCACATTAGGAAAAAAATGAACTCACAAATGGGCCTTTAAAAATAATATAGTTTAAGATGTGGGCCTTTTGGATTGTCCAATAGGAAGGCTAGATGTTGACATCCATGGAGGGTGAATCTTCTCTCTCAAAATATTAGTTTTTCTATTAAAAAAAGGGGTAGTGGGGGATTAAAAAAAGGGAGAATGAATAGTACACAAAATTTGAGTTTCTCTCACCTCGTATTTCTCCCCTTTTTTTGGAGAATTTTCAATTTTTGTATTTTTCCCTCTCACGAAATCAGTTTGACCCAAAGGTTGAGCAACATACCACTTTCCCTCTCTTCTCTATACTCGTGAATTTTCATCTCCATTCAAGCTCCCTGTTGAGAGTAATTAGGGTTTCGAGCATTCTGCTTACCTCTGCAGTTTCTTCTCCACGCAGCTCCAGATTTTGGGCAAAACATAGGTCCCCATCTCTCTTTGCATTTTCTCTTGTTTGCTATTTTTTCAATAGGGTTTGATGTCGTTTCTTACTATTGTTGTTGTTTTATTGTAGAGATTGTTTGGGGCAGGAGACAGAGGTGCTCGTCTCTCTCTCCTTTCTTTTCCCCCTCTCTCTATGTGTTGTTTCTATTTTATGTTGTGTTTTCAATAGAATTTGATGTTGGTTCTAATTGTTGTTTTCTTGTAGAGTTTATTTGGAGCAAGAGGCAAAGGTGTTAATCTCTCTCTCTCTGTTTGGTTTTTTTTTTACAGATATATTTTCAATACAACACAATGTTAGTTCTAACCCTTGTTGTTGTTTTGTTACGGAGATCATTTTGGGTGATATTGCATAAGTGCTTATGTCTCTCTCCATCTCTCTTTCTCTGTGTATGTTTCCTCTTTTCTATTATTTTTTCAGTATACCTTCATGTAAATACTAATTCTTACAAAATTGTCTTTTGCAGATATCAATTTGGGCAAGATTGGATAGGTGCTCATTTATTTCTCTCTCCTACGTATTCACACAAACTCTCTCTTTCTTCCTCTTTGCATTATTACTTTTCTACTATCTTTACAATAGGGTTTGATGCTAGTTCTAACTTAAGGATCAATTGTTGTTGTAGCACTTAACACAAGGTAGAGCAGAGATTCTGTAGCTCAATTTACAAGTAAATCTACCATATTTTGTTGTGCCAAAATTTATTCATTTAATTAGTGACTTTTATATTTGATCGGATCGATGTTTTCTTATGTCCATCATTTGCAATGGGTTTTGATTGGCAACGATTCAATCTTATCTTCAGCAAATCAACTTATAGGTAAATTGGCCCTGTTTTGTATTGCTTCTATTCATGCAATAATCTAGATATTTTTTGCTAAAAGGCATTCATGCAAGTATTTTTTTTAAAAAGGGATTCATGCAGGTGTTTTTTTGTACATGCAGGTATTGTACAAGGTTTAGGTGAAGCATATAATTCTCCATCAACTATTTTGATGTGGTGAGTGATTCCTTTGTGTTGGATGATATGGATCCGCTGGAAGTTGATGGTTCGAAAATCCTCTGCTTTTTTGGTCCTATGTATCCATTTGGATCTCCATGCCAATTGGCAATGATCCATGAAACTCTTGTATCATATCATCCATATAACACACAATGTATTGAGTCTTAGAATATCTCAGGTGTCAATCCAATGTGCCTATTAAGATTTGCATGCCATGTGGCTGCTATCCTTGTAACAACTACTCTATAATACCCACACTTCATACAATGTATTGAATCAAATCAGACTCCTCTTCATTATAATAAAATTTATTTTGGCAAAATTCTCTGAGTATTCTTGTGCTATTCTTTTCATTATATTTCATGTAAATGGTATGATTAAAGTGATGTCTTGAAATTAAATCCATACTTTGTGTTGATGTATATATCCACGTGCGTTTCGATATTGACGTTTATGTCTATTTACAAAAGTATAAACATCTCTTAATGCCATGTTGAATTGTATGGCATATTGGTGATTACTGGACAAACTGAAAATGCTTATTATCTAGGGGTTAATACATACTTCTTTACATATAATACGTAGTTTATAATGCCTAAGAGAAGAACAAGCATTCTCTCGATAGAAGTACATAATAGAAAAGATGAAGAAGGGAATTGGATCACTGATATGTATCATTGCTCATCTTGGGTACATATGCGTCCAAGTATGAAGGGAGCTTTCAAGGTGAAAGCATCTACAATTGCAGATGTATCAAAGCACTGGAAGGGTAAAATTTTAGCTCTCAGGCAAAGGAAAGTTGATTCTCACCTTGTAACACAGGCGTTTGTACAACATGTATTCATGCAAAAACAAATACACATTGCACCCACTATGCCCTTTCAACGAAACATTGCAAACAGTAAGTATTTGCAACTCATTGAGAATGAGAACTTTCGTGATACCTATGTAACAACTTGTCTTGTATTCACAGAAGTATACCCTTCGGATTGTTGTGAGTGGCAAAATGTTGAGAGTTTCACTAGTTCTTTTAAGTGTTACCACCTCCAAACTAGTAGATTGCTCTTTGAGGGGCATACAGCTAAGCAACCCGCAGAGGACCTTGTTTTTTTCTATCACTCCAAGTACATATTACCCAAGGGGAGTCGAGAATATGGAACCCTTGAGTATATGCATATATCGAATCTCAATAGCATAGAATGGCCATTATGTAGTAGCGACATTTTGCACATGTGTAGCACAAAAAGTTTCGCAGACATATTGAATTCTATGAAGTCAAGCACCGGCTCAAAGAATGTACATCTAAGCTGGTTCATACCGATTGCAATTTTTGCACACATGTTCAAGGACTGTAAGGGTTTGAGATGTACCAAAAGCACGTACGTCATAAAAAATACATCAGAGGACTATGTAACAAGGATTCTAGCCAAAACTTAGACATAAAAAATAACTCACAATCCTGACACAGTGGAGTGTCGAGTCACAACAAGGGACATGGCTTTCAGGTAAAAAGTTTCTCTCTTAGTTGACTATTATCTTACTTTGTGATGAATCGGCTAACTTTCCTTTCCAATTACAGGTACTTTGTCGCACGACAAACTTTATGCCTAGTGTTAAAGTATCGTAGATGGAGGATGCTCAAGGGTAAATGGTTGTGCCTTGATCAAGACATGCGTGAAAGTGTAGCTGTGGATGTTACTGTCATTTGTGAGGGCCACGAGCCCCATGTGTTGCAAATGGAGGATGATTGGCCCTTGAGTATAATGCACCAGGAAATTACAATGTTAATGGAGAAACCACCTATGAGCTTCTATTTTAAACTAGATGGTAGGAAAATTCGAAGTCGAGCTGAGGATACTGTTACCAATGGAAAGTGTGTGGCTCCACATATTTTAGAAATTGTAGATTCTTCCTAAAAATTCCAACACCACAAGTTGTAATATCCAAAACTTGTAATTTTTTGGATTTTTTTGGCCAATAGAATATTGTCGCTTACAAACTTGCAATATTTAAACATTATGGTATTTATGCAAAATCATACACTTGTTACACACTTTCCACATCAACACATTTACATATGCATGTAAACTTTACAAAGATGTAAGTAAAGCCATAACTAAATATCGTATGCGAACAACCCTTAATGGTTTAAAACTTAAGGTTTTTAAGGTAGAACTAGTTTAGTTCTTGTTTCATTGTTTCATTTCACACTTTCTCTCTTCATCTCTTTATATCCACCACATCTCTCCTACATGCTACAATGGATGCTCGCACACACTTTGATGAGTGGATCCACGAGACTATCTTTGCCAACGAGGGTGATGAGATATTCCAGGTTTTCTCTAAGAACTTCAACATTGAAAGCATGCTCTCATCGCTGGATCCCCCCCTTAGGGTTTTGGAAGACTTTGTGAGCACCATTGCTACATGCACATACTCCATTGAGGGATCCGACATGACTTGGGTGCCTCTGGAATAGCTCATGGTATTTCGGGCAGGGAAGAATCACCAAAAAGTGGTAAGTAGGTGTCTGGCCCATGTAGATCCTTTGCATAGAGAGTATGCACTATTCCCATGGGAAGTGCACCAGGTACATTACCTTTGGATATCGTGGAGTGTAATTGCACATTGGCAATTTACCTTCTTGCATTGGATACACCCCTAGAGGAGGAGAGCAATGAAGATGCAACTCCACAGGTTGTTTCTATCACATACACGAGAGAAGAACCGATTGAAGAGCTCATAAATGTTGAAGAGGAACATCGAGTGGTGACAGAGCAAGGGTTGATTCTCATGGTGCCATCTTCTTCAGAACAACCACAAGTTGACAAACCCAACCTTGCCTCCTTGACACCCATTGAAGTAGATGGTGTACAATACTTACTTCTATCAGATGTACTGCAATACTTGGAAATGAAGGAAGAAGAGTTGTTTTCTATCCTAGTCAAGGATTCAATGGAAGACCTGATCGATTATGATTACACGGATGTGCATCCAACAATGGCAGAGATTGGAAGATATGATGGCACAAGCTTAGATAGTTTGAGTGCGATCATAGTAGCACAAGAGCATATAACCTTGGTTGAAGAAGATTACCTTGTGCCCGATGCTGTATTTGAAGCACTACAGCATGATTTGTTCGTACCAAGGCCCGAGCTTCCTACCAAGGAGTTTGTAGATCCCTCTGCCCAAAGAGGTGTCTCCCTGACACATGAGGAAGTGAAGATACAAGATTATCTAGAGAAGGTGAGATTTCTAACTATCATATATTTTCATGCAATGAAACTTGATGGTAGGGTGCGTTGGGTCCCTCAGAGTCCAACGATGAAATCTTAGCCAAAAATGATGCCTATAGCTGCCATGTCCGAAGTCTGGCATCTGGGACAGGGCAGCTGCACGCATCATTTTTTGCCAAGATTTCACCAATGGACTTCGGGGGACCCGACGCACCCTACCATCAAGTTTCATCACTTTTTGATAACTCTAGGTTATTCACTAAATATATTGTTGGATTTGACTCTGTCATTCAGGACATACTATATTTAAGTGACTTTGCATCAAGGCAAGGAGGAGCTCCACATGCGGACCGACACAAGGATTCAGCTCCTCTTAAGGAGTATATCAGTAACCTTGTTACAGATTTGGTGGTTTTTCATAAGAAGTGCTCACCAGGAGGGCAAGAAATAATTATGAAAATTCAAAATTTTCCAAGTTTGGTCCTTTCCGAGTGATACCTGTGACATCTAGCTTAGAGAAGGTGGTGCTAATCAAGCGGTCAAAGCTTCTTTAATTCTTTGATCAAACGCGAGGTGGAGCTCTGTGTGTGCTTGCGACATTAGGCGACCTCGCTAAAGTGTCAGATCCGCTTCTCTTGGAGAAAGAGCTGAAGGGCGAGCCCATCATTTTAGAAGCAAAGAAGGAACTTATATTTTCATCGGAAGATGGCCCCTCCTCTCCACCAAAGAAAAAGCCAAGGAACAATTGAGAGTTCTTGTTGGCTATCGACTTTTTGTATCTACCATCACTAACAACCATCACATGTATTTTTCTTGATGAATATAAGATACTTTACTTTGTTTCTACAAATGAATATTTATTAAATAAATATGTGGTTCGTATAAGTGTGATGATAATGTATGATACGAGAATGACGCATTCGCATATGTTAACATAATTCAACGCGTAGTACTGCACTTGCAATTGTATAAGTGTGACGATAATGTGTGGTACGTGAATGACGCATCCGCATATATTAACATAATTCAACATGTATTACTACATTTGATGCATTCGTATTACTACTTTTGATGCGTTCATATGTTAAACAAAAATTGAGAGTCATGCATTTCAAAAAACAAAACAAAACAACTTTACTCAATTATTTGAATTCAGTACACATTGCATGAGATATTATGTATATATAAATAAATATTCCAATGTGGCAATGTACAAAATTTTTTGGGCTTCCAAGATGTTATGGCATTGTAACACCCATTACAAACCTTACATCATTAATCTAGTAAACTATGGCGAGGTCCCCTTGCCATGTCAAAGCCGAATGATAAAGTTCATATCTTTGTCTGTGATTATAACACACTTTGCA
Organism: Lygodium microphyllum; assembly: GCF_053477565.2. NCBI lineage: Eukaryota > Viridiplantae > Streptophyta > Polypodiopsida > Schizaeales > Lygodiaceae > Lygodium > Lygodium microphyllum. The sequence continues at coordinate 71,090,677 of NC_141142.1, forward strand.
TGGATGGCTGCAAGTTGTGTATCATCGAACAATTAGTTGATGAGAAACCCCTCTATAGCGGTTTGTAGGGCCTCCATGGCTGCAGCAGTCCACCTTCCTTGCTGCTGGTGGGCCATCCCGTACTCGTACCCAAAATCTTCCCATCCCTTTCAGCTCCAAGTCTTGCATGACTTCTCAAACAACTTTATGAAAAGAACTTTTTGGGATGAGAAGCTCGTATCCGCATTGGATTCTCCTTATCTCTTGAAGAGCGACAGTGCGCGGTTTCCATCTCCTCTTCTTCTGTGGTGGTCATTGTGCTCTAGAGAAGCACCTGTTGGTGCTGCACTTGAGGAGCCTCCACCTTCTGCTCCAGGTGGCAAGCCTTGGCGTGATGTCTTCCAGGGGCCAAAACGGTGACATGCTTGCTTGGTCAGTGCCATGCAAGCATGGCAAGATGAAGAAGAGACAGATGTTGGGGATGTGAAAATGGAGGAAGCAAAGAAATCAAGATGTGAAAATGAGAAGAAGAATGAACTTTTAACCGATTTAAACACCAAAAGCAGGTTAATGGAGCTTCATACGCATTGTCCATCGTGTGATCGTAAATCCATAACCTTGTATCGGAATGCGACAAAACTTCATAGACGCACTCCTTGGGTGGCCAAGAGCCCTTTTTTTTTGAAAAAAATGTGCTTGCAAACCCCTGGTCTGAAGTCTAGCATCTGGATCATGTGGCTCCAGACACCAGACTTCGGACCAGGGGTCTGCAGGCACTTTTTTTTCAAAAAAAAAATTGGGCTCTTGGCCACCCAACGAGTGCGTGTGTGAAGTTTCGTCACATTTCGATATAGTTTAGTATTTTAAAAATTATCCCACATCAAAATTATGGATGGATTGATAATTGAGAAATCAACATCGCGACTACTGGCTCTTAGAAACTTCACACCACATAAACTATACAGAGGCATTAGGAGTAAAGTCTACAACAACAAATGGTAAATTTTTGCATTTTATTCCTATTGAAATTTACAGTGCTAACAAAAACTTTTAGTAATAATTGAAAATACAGCGAAGATGCACAGTCAAAGTTGAGAGCGAAAGACAAGTGTAAAATTTTAATTCATATTTTAAGGGCTCATACAATAGTTTTGCACTAGGACATAGTCATATGTCCAATGAACGAGGATAACACTATGTCAAAAAAGATAACATTGCAAACTGTGTTCATTCCATTGGAACGAATGCATCCTTCATTGCTTAAAGATTTCTTACAAGTTGGAAGTCCTTGGGAGTTCCAGTGATGCACTTCACATGTATTGCACAACATTGAGCATCAGTCATCAAGTCAACTAAAAAGGCCTCTGCAGCACATTGTAGAGCATGAAGACATTCTTTTGTGAAGCGATCAGGTCTATCCTGACCTTGTACCAAAAACCACCTCCTACTTTCTGTGTGGTAGAGGTCTTACATAATCTCACAAACAAGTCTTGAGAAGCTTGCCTTCAGAATGATGAGATCAAAAGAGGATTGATACCTTCTAATTTCTCTCAAGGCCACTGTACCTGGCTTCCACTTGCGTTTCTTGTGGGGATGCTGAGGAGGACCGTTGTGAGGCCGAATTGAGGAAGGTAGATTAGGTTGAGAAGGGGATGCATCTGAGCTAGTAGATGCTCCAAGGGGCTGAACACGATATGGGGCTCTAAGCGGAAGCTTATTTGCAACTGCCTTAGACCTAGCCATCTTTCCTACACAAGAGATGTGAGAACTCAATGAATAAGATAAAAAGTGAAACCCTCTTTTATATAACCCTAAACTGTGAGACTCATTCACATAGATTCACACTCTCTCTTTCTCTCTTAAACTAGGAATCGCATTCACACTGACTCACATTCTTCATCTTACTATCTTAGCTCTTTTAGAACCCATTTGCTACCTTGTCGAAGCCTTCTTTCTAGCCACTTGGCATGGTTTTCTTTGGCACTTGAGGCTTCATAATTCACTCTTTTAGTGACATGACGTGATTCCATCATGTCTCCAACCAATTCATCAGCACTTTCATTTGCTCTCTTTTGCGAGAGTTTAGCTTCATCTGCTACTATAATCCTATACCAGCAAGATATCAATTGGATCATTGGATTGCTACCATTCACTCCTCCACCATAATCAGTTTTTCTTTGGTATGCACCACGCGCTATCCAATGTGAATTTTCCATCCCTTGTGTGGTCCAAATTCCAATGCTTCCCTTTTTTGCAAAGTATGGCCCATGTGCCTCAAGGATATGCTACAAAGACACATATCACACATGAGTAAAACTATTCTCAATAGTTTATACAATTCATACAATTTTAAAATATTAACTTAGTACACACCATGTAATGTGTGATAGAGCTTTTGCCCCCTACTTCCACCATGTTTTCGTAGAAGCTATGCATAGCATTGATAAATTCTTGCTTATTTTCATTGTTAAACACCATCTTGCCAAGTAAGGTAGCCAATTTGTTAAGACTTATCCAAACCTTAGCTTTGGCCAATCTTGTTTTTCCTCCATTACTTCGATCAGGAACTGCAAAATGTATCTTTTTCCACCCATCATAGTCTTGCAGCCTACGAACCATGACATTCCCTTCCTCATTGATGGGTACTGAGAGAAACTTTCTAGCATTTGCTCCTTCAAAGAAAGGCTTTTTGGCAAGTTACTAGATTTTCCTGATCTCTTCTCGTCTTTTTCAATCGTCACTTGATGCTTGTGTAGCCCGATTTCTAATAGCGCTCGCTCCACATTCCTACACGTTGCAATGGCTTCTTTTTCTGGTTGCATCCTATAAGCAAAGCAAATGTATTCATATACAAGTTTCTCCATAATTCTGACAAAAGCATGCAATGAAAAAATGTGCATACGATCCAAGGGAATGTTGAAGATGGGCTTCCAAGTGGGGTCTTCTCTATTGCATGTCAGTGCATCACTTATCACCTTTCGCTAGTTCTTCTTTCCATCCTTTTCTTCCACCCTCTCTGTCAAGCAATATAGGCATGGATTCTTTGTATTTGCACCATTGGAGATTTCACACATGCATTTTAAAGTTTTCAAGTCTCCTACAAGATGCCATTCAACCAATTATTGATCATACCCTTCAACTGACAGCATCTCACCATGTTCCTAACGATCGATGATGCTTGGAATGCTTGTGTGCATAAAGAATAGCTGCAACACCTCAAATATTTCCTTAGGAATTTCAAATGCAGCGAGCCACCACACATGGCACTCAGATTGAACACTAAAGTTCCCTGGGTTGTTCTTGTCGAATTGTAAAGCTTTATTCGTCAGAGTTACACTAACTCTTTCAATCTTTACTCCTTTGACGACCTCACTTTCATCTAATTTTATAACAAACTACAATTTACCATTAGATTCCTCAACAGACATATTGTAGTACATTACCATTGCCGACTGCACCTTGTTCAAATCTAAATAGTAATTATTGAGTTCGGTGAACTTCACCTCATATGCATTTTTTGTCCCAACCTTTAGTATTTCCATACATTGAACATGCATGGGATCTCCTATCAACTCTAAAACCTTTGTATTAAGTTGTCCTCGGGCCTCTATTAACTTTGAAGGTTGAGGAAGAGGCACGATTCTATTTTTCTTCATCACACGACCAAACCCAACCTTCACACCTTTGAATATCTTTGAGTAAGTCGTTGTGCTAATGTCGGCCTTGTCACAAATAGATTGTGCATCCACAGCTGAGAACTCATTTGACACATCTTTTAATGTGCACTCAATCACCTTTTCCTTCACAGCCTTAAACTTACGATTACTCAAAGTGTTTTCCAGTGTACTTGCCTTCAGCAATCTACTAATACACGATCCAACCTCACCCTCACCTAGGCTCTCTTTCTGAGCTACCTTACATGCTTTGATACGTCACTTCCACTGGCCACTATTCACAATTAACTCATTGATTGGCTTCTTCTTTCATTTGCGCTCCTGTGTTAGCTTGTTGTTGATCTTTCTCAAGTCTTCCAATTGTGCCTTTGCCTCCTCATATGAGATACCAATGTCATGGATAGTGTCTTGCATTGAAATAATTTGATTGTTTTGTTGAATTACATTGTCATTCAATTGTACCACTTATCCTATGAGCTATTGTATATGAAGTTGATGTGTAGCGATCATATCACGGAAATTTTTTATGGTTGCATGGCAAGTTGTAAATACTTTCAATGCCTGATCATTGAGCCACCTAGTATAACCAAGTAACCCATGTTCACCCTCGCACACATACTTCAACAAATTTGTGATTCCTAAGAAAGTTGGAGGTCTACTGTTTAAGGGGTCAATTGGGTAGATTCCCCCATCAACCCACAAATTCACATCTTTCAATCCCATTTGCGTGTAACTCTGCAAAACCTGACGGTTGACAGTGGTACACTGGGTTCTTTTGAATAATGGGGCATATTCAATCTCTACCTCAATATGCAGCTCCTTCTTTACTGTATTCATTTTACTATTAATAGAAATAGGGAGCCTATTTGGTTGTCACAAGAGGTAGAGTGGAGATGCATAGAGAGGCACACAAAGGTGCCAAGGGAAAGGAGGGTGTAAGTAATTCACTCTGTTAATGAAGGTTGCATAAACACAGAGAAGAGGTCATAATAGAGCCATAAAAGAGTATAGATATGGGGGGAAATAGCTCAGAGGGTAGGGATGTCCAAGACTTTTCATATTTTAGATATTTCTATTTTGCCTCCAAAAACATCTCCAAAAAACACGAAATTTAACCAGTTGGTTTGTTTTTTGACCAAAAGCTAGGATATAAAAAATCCCCAAAATAACTTAAAAGGAACTTTCGAAATTTCATTTTCCTTGTTTTCGATTAAAAAATCAATTACCTCATATCTAGTAATCATTTTGCATTGAAAACAAAGCACCACACTCCCGTAACTAACTCCTTTTTTAATATAAAATTTGGTTGAGAAAGACTTCTTCAATGAGAAGAGAGAAGGAATCTGAGTATATCTTTGTAGATAATATAAAAAAGGCAAAACGAGATTGCAAAAGTGGAGAGAGAGGAGGATTATTTTACTATTCTTCTCTCCTCTTTTCCTTGTTTTAAGGAGGAGAGAGGGGGGGCTAAAAGGCCCATTTGTGAGTTCATTTTTTTCTTAATGATAATTATACAATGTATACACTTTGAAAATATTGACTTAGTATGCATCATGTAATGTGTGCTAGAACTTTTGCCCCGTGCTTCCACCATATTTTTGTACAAGCTATGCATAGCATCGATAAACTCTTGCTTATCTCCATTACCAAATACTATCTTTCAAAGCAAGGGAGCCAATTTATTGAGACTATTCCAAACCTTGGCTTTAACCAACCTTGTTTTACCTCCATTACTTTGATAAGGAACCAGAATATGCAACTTTTTTCACCCATCGTAATCTTGCAACCTATGAACTTTGACATTTCCTTCCTTATTGATGGGTGATGAAAGAAACTTCCTAGCCTTCACTCCTCCAAAGCAAGGATTTTTTGGCAAGTCATCATTTTTTCCTAATCTCTTCTCATCTTTTTCAATCATTATTTGATGCTTGTGTAGCCTAATTTCTAATAGCGCTCGTTGCACATTCCTATACATTGCAATGGCTTCATTTTTTTGTTGCATCTTGTTAGCAAAGAAAATATACTCATACACAAATTTCTCCATGATTTTGACAAAAGCATGCAACAAATGTAGACCAAGTATGGGAGCCCTAGTTGTAGTTCAAAAGAAGAAGAACTGTACTTATTGGATAGTGGATAACAGGTTTCAAATGCCAAGGAGCCATGAGACACATCTAGAAGAGTTATGAGTCATGTTTATTGTCATCGGTCTAGCAATGAAGTGCAATGTTCAATGAGCATACTATTTTGAACTATATTTGTGTTCTAAATTCTTTATGTCCTTTCACACGATGAAGTAATATATCTTCAAAATGAATCTCTCTCAACTTTTTATATTTTTTAAATGTATTTAAAATTGATTACACTTGGTTACCATGATGATCTTTCCCTCCATCACATGAGTCTTATGCACACACAATCTCAAGGTCGAGCAATGCCTCCCACTACTCCTATGGTTTGGCACTGTTCGTGGTATGAGCCAAGGTGGGGGCTTGCACTCCAAAGGTTCTTGGCTTGCACACTTCTCAAAATGATGAAGATCTTGAGGAGGATGGGACTCTTGAGTCTTTACATTCTCAATGACAGTCTGATCACTTCCTTCAGCACAAGGCTCTCAATCAATTCCACTTATCACCCCTAAAGCCCAACTAAAAATAGCCAGTCAATTCATCTCCTCCATTGTTCTATTTTTTTGCCTTCTATCCCTCCTTTTCATTGATAGATGGTTCCTCAAATGGATTTTTTCATTTTTAAAGGATTGGAGTTTCAAGATGTAGATGCCTTTATCCGACAAATTGAGGTGGCTTATGATATTTATTTTCCTACTTTGAATAATTTGGCCCATCAAGCCACATTGTGCGAGTCGTGTATATTTAAAATAAGGCAGTAGTATGGTTGGTAGAGGAGCAATGGTGACCCACATAGGCATCAAAGAAGATGGCATTCACCATGTAGTTTTTGTAGGACAAGATAAATATTCATAAAATGGATTGTTTGAAGCAAGGTGATTCTACTATTCTGCATTTCTCAATTTTGGGTGTTATTGGGCAAAGTTACTACTTTGGCTAATAAGTTAGCAAGTGAAATGCTTCAGTCTATGTATGTCTGAGGATTACAGTGTGATCTCTATTGTGTACTAGCTACAAAGAATCTAACATAACATGATTTGAATCATTTCATGCAACAAGGTCTGTAGATGGAGTTAGTGCTTTCAAAACATAAGAATAAAAAGGGCATTAGGAAAAAAATGAACTCACAAATGGGCTCTTAAAAATAATATAGTTTAAGATGTGGGCCTTTTGGATTGTCCAATAGGAAGGCTAGATGTTGACACCCATGTAGGGTGAATCTTCTCTCTTAAAATCTTGGGTTTTCTATTAAAAAACTGGATAGTGGGGGATTAAAAAAAGGGAGAATGAATAGTACACAAAATTTGAGTTTCTCTCACCTCGTATTTCCCCCCTTTTTTTGGAGAATTTTCAATTTATGTCTTTTTCCCTCTTACGAAATCAGTTCGACCCAAAGGTTGAGCAACATACCACTTTCCCTCTCTTCTCTATACTCGTGAATTTTCGTCTCCATTCAAGCTCCCTGCTGAGAGTAATTAGGGTTTTGAGCATTCTACTTACCTCTGCACTTTCTTCTCCATGCAGCTCCAGATTTTGGGCAAGACATAGGTGCCCATCTCTCTTTGCATTTTCTCTTGTTTGCTATTTTTTCAATAGGGTTTGATGTCATTTCTTACTATTGTTGTTGTTTTATTGTAGAGGTTGTTTGGGGCAGGAGACAGAGGTGCTCGTCTCTCTCTCCTTTCTTCCCCCCCCTCTATGTGTTGTTTCTCTTTTATGTTGTGTTTTCAATAGAATTTGATGTTGGTTCTAATTGTTGTTTTCTTGCAGAGTTTATTTGGAGCAAGAGGCAAAGGTGTTAATCTCTCTCTCTGTTTGGTTTTTTTTTTGCTGATATCTTTTTAATACAATACAATGTTAGTTCTAACCCTTGTTGTTGTTTTGTTGCAGAGATCATTTTGGGTGACATTGTATAAGTGCTTATCTCTCTCTCCATCTCTCTTTCTCTGTGTATGTTTCCTCTTTTCTATTGTTTTTTCAGTATACCTTCATGTAAATACTAATTCTTGTAAAATTGTCTTTTGCAGATATCAATTTGGGCAAGATTGGATAGGTGCTCATTTATTTCTTTCTCCCGCATACTCACACAAACTCTCTCTTTCTTCCTCTTTGCATTATCCCTTTTCTACTATCTTTACAATAGGGTTTGATGCTAGTTCTAACTTAAGGATCAATTGTTGTTGTAGCACTTAACACAAGGTAGAGCAGAGATTCTGTAGCTCAATTTACAAGTAAATCTATCATATTTTGTGGTGCCAAAATTTATTCATTTAATTAGTGACTTTTATATTTGATGGGATTGATGTTTTCTTATGTCCATCATTTGCAATGGATTTTGATTAGCAACGATTCAATCTTATCTTCAGCAAATCAACTTATAGGTAAATTGGCCATGTTTTGTATTGCTTCTATTCATGCAATAATCTAGATATTTTTTGCTAAAAGAGATTCATACAAGTATTTTTTTTAAAGGGATTCATGCAGGTGTTTTTTTATACATGCAGGTATTGTACAAGGTTTAGGTGAAGCATATAATTCTCCATCAACTATTTTGATGTGGTGAGTGATTCCTTTGTGTTGGATGATATGGATCTGCTAGAAGTCAATGGTTCGAAAATCCTCTGCTTTATTGGTCCTATGTGTCCATTTGGATCTCCATGCCAATTGGCAATGATCCATGAAACTCTTGTATCATATCATCCATATAACACACAATGTGTTGAGTCTTAGAATATCTCAGGTGTCAACCCAATGTGCCTATTAAAATTTGCATGCCATGTGGCTGCTATCTTTGTAACAACTACTCTATAATACCCACATTTCATACAATGTATTGAGTCAAATCAAACTCCTCTTCATTATAATAAAATTTATGTTGGTGAAATTCTCTGAGTATTCTTGTGCTATTCTTTTCATTATATTTCATGTAAATGGTATGATTAAAGTGATGTCTTGAAATTAAATCTATATTTCATCTTGATGTATATATCCACATGCATTTTGATATCGATGTTTATGTCTGTTTACAAAAGTGTAAACATCTCTTAATGTCATGTTGAATTGTATGGCATATTTGGACGGACTTAAAATACTTATTATTTAGTGGTTAATACATGCCTCTTTACATCTAATGCGTAGTTTATAATGCCTGAGAGAAGAACAAGCATTCTCTCGATAGAAGTACGTAATAGAAAAGATAAAGAGGGGAATTGGATCACTGATACGTATCATTGCTCGTCTTTGGTACATATGTGTCCAAGTATGAAGGGAGTTTTCAGGGTGAAAGCATCTGCAATTGTAGATGTATCAAAGCACTGGAAGGGTAAAATTTTAGCTCTCAAACAAAGGAAATTTGATTCTCACCTTGTAACAGAGGCGTTTGTACAACATGTATTCATGCAAAAACAAATACACATTGCACCCACTATGCCCTTTCAACGAAACATTGCAAACAGTAAGTATTTGTAGCTCATTAAGAATGAGAACTTTCGTGATACCTATGTAACAACTTGTCTTGTATTTACAGAAGTATACCATTCGGATTGTTGTGAGTGGCAAAATATTGAGAGTTTCACTAGTTCTTTTAAGTGTTACCACCTCAAACTTGGTAGATTGTTCTTTGAAGGGCATACAGCTAAGCAACTCGCAGAGGACCTTGTTTTTGTCTATGACTCCAAGTACATATTACCCAAGGGGAGTCGAGAAAATTGAACACTTGAGTATATGCACATATTGAATCTCAATAGCATAGAATGGCCATTGTGTAGTAAAGACATTTTGCACATGTGTAGCACAAAAATTTCCGTAGACATATTGAATTATATGAATCCAAGCACTGGCTCAAAGAATGTACATCTAAGCTGGTTCATACCGATTGCAATTTTTTCACACATGTTCAAGGAATGTAAGGGTTTGAGACTTACCAAAAGCATGTACGTCATTAAAAATACATCAGAGGACTATGTAACAAGGATTCTAGGCAAAACTTGGACATAAAAAATAACTCACAGTCCTGACACAGTGGAGTGTCGAGTCACAACAAGGGACATGGCTTTCAGGTAAAAATGTTCTCTCTTAGTTGACTATTATCTTACTTTGGGATGAATCGGCTAACTTTCCTTTCCAATTACAGGTACTTTGTCGCACGACAAACTTTATACCTAGTGTTCAAGTATCATAGATGGAGGATGCTCAAGGATAAATGGTTTTGCCTTGATCAAGACATGCATGAAAGTGCAGCTGTGGATGTTACTGTCATTTGTGAGGGCCGCGAGCCCCAAGTGTTGCAAATGGAGGATGATTGGCCCTTGACTATAATGCACTAGGAAATTACAATGTTAATGCAGAAGCCACCTATGAGCTTCTATTTTAAACTAGATGGTTGGAAAATTTGAAGCCAAGATGAGGACACTGTTACTAGCAGAAAGTGTGTGGCTCCACATATTTTAGAAATTGTAGAGTCTCCCTAAAAATCCCAAGACCACAAGTTGTAATATCCAACACTTGTAAATTTTTTGATTTTTTTGGCCAATAGAATATTGTCACTTACAAACTTGCAATATTTAAAAATTATGGTATTTATGCAAAATCATACACTTGTTATACACTTTCCACATCAACACATTTACATATGCATGTAAACTTTACAAAGATGTAAGTAAAGCCATAACTAAATATCATTATGCGAACAACCCTTAATGGTTTAAAACTTAAGGTTTTTAAGGTAGAACTAGTTTAGTTCTTGTTTCATTGTTTCATTTCACACTTTCTCCCTTCATCTCTTTATATCCACCACATCCCTCCTACCTGCTACGATGGATGCTCGCGCACACTTTGATGAGTGGATCCACGAGACTATCTTTGCCAAACAGGGTGACAAGATATTCTAGGTTTTCTCTAAGAACTTCAACCTTGAAAGCGTGCTCTCATCACTGGATCCCCCCCTTCAGGTTTTGGAAGACTTTGTGAGCACCATTGCTACATGCACATACTCCATCGAGGGATCCGACATGACTTGGGTGCCTTTGAAACAGCTCATGGTATTTCAAGCACGGAAGAATCACCAAAAAGTGGTGGGTAGGTGTCTGGCTCATCTGGATCCTTCGCTTAGAGTATGCACTGTTCCCATGGAAAATGCACCAGTACATCACCTTTGGATCTCTTGGAGTGTGAGTGCGCATTGGCAATTTACCTCCTTACATTGGATATATCTCTAGAGGAGGAGAGTGATGCAGATACAACTCCACAGGTTGTTTCTATCACATACACAGGAGAAGAACCAATTGAAGAGCTCATAAATGTTGAAGAGGAACATTGAGTGGTGACAGAGCAAGGGTTAGCTCTCATGGTGCCATCTTCTTCAGAACAACCACAAGTCGACAAACCCAACCTTGCCTCCTTGTGAAGTAGATGGTGTATAATACTTACTTCTATCAGATGTACTGCAATACTTGGAAATGAAGGAAGAAGAGTTGTTTTCTATCCTAGTCATGGATTCAATGGAAGACCTGATCAATTATGATTACACGGATGTGCATCCAACAATGGCAGAGATTGGAAGATATGATGGCACAAGCTTAGATACTGTGAGTGTGATCATAGCAGTATAGGAGCATATAACCTTGGTTGAAGAAGATTACCTTGTGCCCGATGCTGAATTTGAAGCACTATAGCATAATTTGTTCGGACCAAGGCCCAGCTTCCTACCAAGGAGTTTGTAGATCCCTCTGCCCAAAGAGGTGCCTCCCTGACACACAAGGAAATGAAGATACAAGATTATCTAGAGAATGTGAAATTTCTAACTACCATATATTTTTATGCAATGAAACTTGATGGTAGGGTGTGTTGGGTCCCCTGAAGTCCACTAGTGAAATCTTGGCCAAAAATGATGCCTGCAACTGCCTTGTCCGAAATCTGGTGTGTGGGGCCACTTTCTAGGCCAAAAATGATGCCAGCAGCTCCAGATGCCAGACTTCGGACAGGGCAGCTGCAGGCATCATTTTTGGCCAAGATTTCACCGGTGGACTCCGAGGGACCCGACGCACCCTACCATCAAGTTTCATCACTTTTTGATAACTCTACGTTAGTCGCTAAATATATTGTTTGATTTGACTTTGTCATTCATCAGGACATACTCTATATAGATGACTTTGCATCAAGGCAAGGAGGAGCTCGACATGCAGACCGACGCAAGGATTCAGCTCCTCTTAAGGAGTATATTGGTAGCCTTGTTACATATTTGGTGGTTTTCCATAACAACTGCTTACCAAGTGGTCAAAGCTTCTTTATTTCTTTGATCAAATGCGGGGTGGAGCTATGTGTGTACTTGCAACATTAGGCGACCTCGCTAAAGTGTCGGATCCGCTTCTCCTGGAGAAAGAGCTGAAGGGGGAGCGCATCATTTTTGAAGCAAAAAAGGAACTTATATTTTCATCGGAAGATGGCCCCTCCTCTCCACCGAAGAAAAAGCTAAGGTACAATTGAGAGTTCTTGTTGGCTATCGACTTTTTGTATCTACCATCACTAACACCATCACATGTATTTTTCTTGATGAATATAAGATACTTTACTTTGTCCCTACAAATAAATATTTATTAAATAAATGTATAGTTCGTATAAGTGTGACGATAATGTGTGGACGTGAATGATGCATTCGCATACATTAACATAATTCAATGCATAGTATTGCACTTGCAATTGTGTAAGTGTGACAATAATGTGTGATACGTGAATGACACATCTGCATATATTAACATCATTCAACGCGTATTACTACTTTTGATGTGTTCGTATTACTACTTTTGATGAGTTCGTACATTAAACAAAAATTAAAAGTCATGCGTTTCAAGAAACAAAACAAAACAACTTTACTTAATTATTTGAATTCAGTACACATTGCACGAGATATTATGTATATATAAATAAATATTCCAATGTGGCAGAGTACAAAATTTTTTGGGCTTCCAAGATGTTATGGCACTGTAACACCCATTACGAACCTTGCATCATTAATCTAGTAAACTATGGCGAGGTCCCCTTGCCATGTCGAAGCCGAATGATAAAGTTCATATCTTTGTCTGTGATTGTAACACGCTTTGCATGGATGGCTGCAAGTTGTGTATCATCGAACAAGTCGTTGAAAAACCCCTCTGTAGCAGTTTGTAGGGCCTCCATGGCTGCAATAGTCCATCTTCCTGCTAATGGGCCATCCCGCACTCGTGCCCAAAATCTTCCCATCCCTTTCAGCTCCAAGTCTTGCATGACTTCTCAAACAACTTTATGAAAAGAACTTTTTGGGATGAGAAGCTCATATCCGCGTTGGATTCTCCTTATCTCTCGAAGAGCGACATTGTCCGATTTCCATCTCCTCTTCTTCTGTGGTAGTCATTGTGCTCTATGGGAAGCACCTGTTGTTGCACTTGAGGAGCCTCCACCTTGTACTCCAGGTGGCGGGCCTTGACTTGATGTCTTCCTAGGGCCAAAATGGCAACATGCTTGCTTGGTCCGTGCCATGGAAGCAGGGCAACATGAAGAAGAGACAGAGGTTGGGGATGTGAAAATGGAGGAAGGAAAGAAATCAAGATGTGAAAATGAGAAGAAGAATGAACTTTTAACCCATTTAAACCCCAAAAACGGGTTAATGGAGCTTTATACGCATTGACCATCGTGTGATTATAAATCCATAACCTTGTATCGGAATGCGATGAAACTTCACACGCGCACTCGTTGGGTGGCCAAGAGCCCTTTTTTTTTTAAAAGTGCCTGCAGACCCCTGGTCAGAAGTATGGCGTCTGGAGCCTCCAGACGCCAGACTTCGGACCAGGGGTCTGCAGGCACTTTTTTTTCAAAAAACAAATTGGGCTCTTGGCCACCCAACGAGTGCGCGTGTGAAGTTTCATCGCATTTTGATACAGTTTAGTAGTTTAAAAATTATCCCACACCAAAATTATGGATGGATTGATAATTGAGAAATCAACATCGCAACTACTGGCCCTTAGAAACTTTGCACCACATAAACTATACAAAGGCATTAGGAGTAAAGTCTACAAGAAGAAATGGAAAATTTTTGCATGTTATTCCTATTGAAATTTACAGTGCTAACAAAAACTTTAAGTAATAATTGAAAATACAGAAAAGATGCACAGTCAAAGTTGAGAGCGAACGACAAGTGTAAAATTTTAATTCATATTTTAAGGGCTTATACAATAGTTTTGCACTGGGACATAGTCATATCTCCAATGCACGAGGATAACACTATGCCAAAAAAGATAACATTGCAAACTGTGTTCATTCCATTGGAACGAATGCATCCTTCATTGCTTAAAGATTTCTTACAAGTTGGAAGTCCTTGGGAGTTCCAGTGATGCACTTCACATGTATTGCACAACGTTGAGCATCAGTCATCAAGTCAACTAAAAAGGCCTCTGCAGCACATTGTAGAGCATGAAGACATTCTTTTGTGAAGCGATCAGGTCTATCCTAACCTTGTACCAAAAACCACCTCGTACTTTCTATGTGGTAAAGGTCTTACATAATCTCACAAACAAGTCTCGAGAAGCTTGCCTTCGGAATGATGAGATCAAAAGAGTGTTGATACCTTCTAATTTCTCTCAAGGCCACTGTACCTGGCTTCCACTTGTGTTTCTTGTGGGGATGCTGAGGAGGACCTTTGTGAGGGCGACTTGAGGAAGGTGGATTAGGTTGAGAAGGGGGTGCATCTGAGCTAGTAGATGCTCCAAGGGGCTGAACACAATACGGGGCTCTGAGCAGTAGCTTATTTGCAACTGCCTTAGACCTAGCCATATTTCTTGCACAAGAGATGTGAGAACTCAATGAATAAGATAGAAAGTGAAACCCTCTTTTATATATCCCTAAACTGTGAGACTCATTCACATAGATGCACACTCTCTCTTTCTCTCTTAAACTATTAATTGCATTCACACTGACTCACATTGTTCATCTTACTATCTTAGCTCTTTTCGAACCCATTTGTTGCCTTGTCAAAGTCTTGTTTCTAGCCACTTGGCATGGTTTTCTTTGGCACTTAAGGCTTCATAACACACTCTTTTAGTGACACGACATGATTCCATCATGTTTGCAGCCGATTCATCAGCACTTTCATTTGCTCTCTTTTGCGAGAGTTTAGCTTCATCCGCTACTATAATCCTATACCACCAAGATAGCAATTGGATCATTGGATTGCTACCATTCACCCCTCCACCATAATCAGTTTTTCTTTGGTATGCACCATGCGCTATCTAATGTGAATTTTCCATCCCTTGTGTGGACCAAATTCCAATGCTTCCCTTTTCTGCAAAGTATGGCCCATGTGCCTCAAGGATATTCTACAAAGACACATATCACACATGAGTAAAACTATGCTCAATACTTTATACAATTCATACAATTTTAAAATATTAACTTAATATGCACCATGTAATGTGTGATAGAGCTTTTGCCCCGTGCTTCCACCATGTTTTCATAGAAGCTATGCACAACATGATAAATTATTGCTTGTCTTCATTGTTAAACACCATCTTGCCAAGTAAGGGAGCTAATTTGTTAAGACTTATCCAAACCTTAGCTTTGGCCAATCTTTTTTTTCCTCCATTACTTCGATCAGGAACTGCAAAATGTAACTTTTTCCACCCATCGTAGTCCTGCGGCCTATGAACCATGACATTCCCTTCCTCATTGATGGGTACTGAGAGAAACTTCCTAGCCTTTGCTCCTCCAAAGCAAGGCTTTTTGGCAAGTTACTAGATTTCATGATCTCTTCTCATCTTTTTCAATCGTCACTTGATGCTTGTGTAGCCCAATTTTTGATAGCACTCACTCCACGATCCAAGGGAATGTTGAAGATGGGCTTCCAAGTGGGATCTTCTCTATTGCACGTCGGTGCAGCACTTGTCACGTTTCGCCAGTTCTTCTTTTCGTCCTTTCTTTCCACCCTCTCTATCAAGCAATATAGGCATGGATTCTTTGTATTTGCACCTTTGGAGATTTCACACATGCATTTTAAAGTTTTCAAGTCTCTTGCAAGATGCCATTCAACCAAGTATTGACCATACCCTTCAACCGAGAGCATCTCACCATGTTCCTGACGATCCATGATACTTGGAATGCTTATGTGCATAAAGAATAGCTGCAACACGTCAAATATTTCCTTAGGAACTTCAAATGCAATGAGCCACCACACATGGCACTCAGATTGAACACTAAAGTTCCCTGGGTTGTTTTTGTCGAATTGTAAAGCTTTATTCATCAGAGTTACACTAACTCTTTCAAGTTTTACTCCTTTGACGACCTCACTTTCATCTAATTTTATAACAAACTGCAATTCACCATTACATTCCTCAACAGACATATTGTAGTACATTACCATTGCTGACTGCACCTTGTTCAAATCTAAATAGTAATTATTGAGTTCGGTGAACTTCACCTCATATGCATTTTTTGTCCCAACCTTTAGTGTTTCCACACATTGAACATGCATGGGATCTCCTATCAACTCCAAAACCTTTGTATTAAGTTTTCGTCGAGCCTCTATTAACTTTGAAGGTTGAGGAAGAGGCACGATTCTATTTCTCTTCAGCACACGACCAAACCCAGCCTTCACACCTTTGAATATCTTTGAGTAAGTCGTTGTGCTAATGCCTGCCCTGTCACAAATAGATTGTGCATCCACAGCTGAGAACTCATTTGACATATCTTTTAATGTGCACTCAATCACCTTTCCCTTCAAAACATTAAACTTACGATTGCTCAAAGTGTTTTCTAGTGTACTTGCCTTCAGCAATCTACTATTACACGATCCAACCTCACCCTCACCTAGGTTCTCTTTCTGAGCTACCTTACATGCTTTGATACGTCGCTTCCACTGGCCACTATTCACAATTAACTCATTGATTGGCTTCTTCTTTTGTTTGCATTCCTGTGTTAGCTTGCTATTGATCTTTCTCAAGTCTTCCAATTGTGCCTTTGCCTCCTCATATGAGATACCAATGTCATGGATAGTGTCCTGCATTGAAATAATTTGATTGTTTTGTTGAATAATAGTGTCATTCAGTTGTACCACTTGTCCTATGAGTTGTTGTATATGAAGTTGATGTGCAGCGGTCACATCATGGCAATTTTTTATGATTGCCTGGCAAGTTGTAAATACTTTGAACGCCTGATCATTGAGCCGGCTAGTATAACCAAGTAACCCATTTTCACCCTCGCACACATACTTCAGAAAATTTGTGATTCCTGAGAAAGTTGGAGGTCTATTGTTTAAGGGGTCAATTGGGTAGATTCCCCCAACAACCCACAAATCCATATGTTTCAATCTCATTTGCCTGTAACTCTGCAAAACCTGAGGGTTGACACTGGTACACTGGGTTCTTTTGAATAATGGAGCATATTCAATCTCTACCTCAATATGCAGGTCCTTCTTTCATGTATTCATTTTACTATTAATAGAAATGGGGAGCCTACTTGGTTGTCACAAGAGGTAGAGTGGAGATGCACAAAGAGGCACACAAAGGTGCCAAGGGAAAGGAGAGTGTAAGTAATTCACTCTGTTAATGAAGGTGGCATAAACACAGAGAAGAGGTCACAATAGAGCCGTGAGAGAGTATAGATATGGGGGGAAATAGCTTGGAGGGTAGGGATGTCCTAGTCTTTTCGTATTTTAGATATTTCTATTTTGCCTCCAAAAACATCTCCAAAAAACACGAAATTTGACCAGTTGGTTTGTTTTTTGACCAAAAGCTAGGATATAAAAAATCCCCAAAATATCTTAAAAGGAACTTTCAAAATTTCATTTTCCTTGTTCTCGATTAAAAAATCAATTACCTCGTATCTACTAATCATTTTGCATTGAAAACGAAGCACCACACTCCCGTAACTAACTCCTTTTTTAATATAAAATTTGGTTGAAAAATACTTCTTCAATGAGGAGAGAGAAGGGATCTGAGTATATCTTTGTAGATAATATAAAAAAGGCAAAACGAGATTGCAAAAGTGCAGAGAGACGATGATTATTTTATATTCTTCTCTCCTCTTTTCCTTGTTTTAAGGAGGAGAGGGGGGGGCTAAAAGGCCCATTTGTGAGTTCATTTTTTCCTAATGGTAGAAGTCATGTAAGTCCTCTAACAAAGGTCCCAATTTAGATGATAATGACTCAGATTGAGATTCAAAAACTACAAAGGACACTAGTAGTCATGAAGAGGACTCTACGAAGGAGGTAGGGAAGAAACCTAGGAAATCTAGGAAAAAGGACAAGGGTGGCAAATCCTCAAAGGGCACTTGCAAATTTTCCACAAAATCCCTACAGTGTACCAAGTGCAATAATCCAGTGCACTTTATGGATGATTGTGATATTAATCAATGCTAGTGCTGCATAGTCATCAAGCCTCAACTCACACTACCAAGATCTATTGGTACAATTTGCACAGGTCGATAGTGCACCAAGGGGGATAGCAAGGCATGGGAGGGAATGTGCCTACCAACTAGAGTGCTCTAGGACCATCCAATATTGCAGGTATTGGCAATCACTTATGCTCAACACGATTATTTGTCTCACATATGGTCCAAGGAGGTTGAGATAGGTTGAGGTGGTTTTTTCTTGCCCTCTAGAGACATCAATGTTTTTTCTATATGCAAGAAGGACATTGGTAGGTGGAATGTCCCAATCCTCAAGCACATGATACCAGAAAATCAAAGGACATGAGAAAAGCTTCATGCCTTTTATGAGCACCATGGAAATCAAAGAGACTACGAAGCCAATAGTGCACATGGTGACTAGCTTTGGTAAAAAGCTTAAAGCGGCATCCAACAACCCTACAAGTTCGTCATAGGTGGAAGAGGTGGTGGTGCATCATGAGGTGGTGGGATGGTCTACATTAAAGTCAATGGTGATGCAAGATCCATAGCCCATTCCTATTCCACCAATTGCACACCAACCCATAAGTTTGGGAGATTTGATGATCCAAAATTTGGCAACACTATAGATTGAATTTAGTTTGGTGCAATTTGATATTGTTCTCCCTAACTATTCCTTTGGGTCATTTGTTGCCAACATTTAAGGACCATATCTTAAGAATGATTCAATCGAATTTTCTTGCACAACCCATGCGATAGACCTGACTATGATGGTGAATGTTATTTCAAAAGAAATTTGGAAGGTGAACCATGAGCATGTTGCCCTAGATCCCTTATTAGATATGATCATATTTGTCTGATGTGGCAATAAAGTCATTAATAATGTCCTCTTCGATGGTGGATCAAGAGTCAATATCATTACGATGGCAACATGAAAATCTTTTGACTAATGGACTAAGAGCTAGCCCCATTTTGGGTATGCATGGCTAATCAACAATGAGTGAGACCACTAGGAAATCTTCCCTCTGTGCTGATAGAAGTGGTTGGTATCCCCTTCTTAGTTTGATTAGTGGTGCTCAACATAGAGCATGCATCAAAAGTTTATTTCCTCTTGCTAGGAAGGCCTTGGTTGTGGCAACTAGGGTTAGCCATGATTAGGATTGAGGTCATCTAACCATCTGATGTGGTTGTCAACAAGTTTCATTTCTCATTAAACAAGATATTTCCCTCACCATGAGATAGTCAATATGGTAAAGGACCTAGACAATGACAAGCAATATGATTTCTTGGTGGCCAATACTAATCTAGAGTCTTTCTATTTGGTGGATGTTCTAGAAATTAGTCAACAATATATTAATTCATTGTTGGTGGCTCCTTTCCTTTCGAGAGATGATTTGAAAGTGAAAGAGGAGGCATTAGGATAGCAAACAATGGGCTCAACTATTCAAGACTTTGACAAAGATGATGTTGAAGCTGCAGCAATTGCAAATTTTGATGTAATGAAAGTCTTGTGACAACAGAGGGAATTCAAGGCCCAGTTGTGTAGAGAGTGACAAGAGTCACTAAAGAGAAACTTATCGTAGGTGCATTTTTCATATGTATAGGATCTAGATGGAAGCACACATATGTGCCATGTGCTCTCTTTAGTCAAGATATCTCGCAATCTCTCACCTAGCAAGATCTCCTACCCACTTGACTAGAATCAATAGACAAAAGAGCTATGGGATTGGTGCCTTTGGATTTGGGAGGGCAGGTCACTTGAGGAGCTAGAGTGGGACCCTGGAGAGTGACTATGGCTAGCCACTATGGTTGCCAAGAAGCCACCAAGGTTCCTGGAGTACACAGGCAGGATTGGTAGATACGTACTGATGCAGGAGGACATGGACTGGTGAGTGCTTTTGCATAGCATGTAGTGGGTGGAGAACAACATCATGAATGCTTTTCGACAAACTTTCTGGCACCGCCTATGGGATAGTTGGAGGCCGAGCAGGATTTCATATTTCTTATGACTATTTTCACATGGAAGCCTACTGGTGGGGAGTTGGTTAGCCCAAATGCAAAAGGATGGAGGTTGGTAAACGCTGCACACAACAGGTTCTGGAAACTCCAAAGCATTGCCTTTGGTCAGGTGAGGTAGCGCAACTCGTGGGGGGAGGAGCATACCGCATTCTCTGCTGTATAGCACCCAACCTAGGATGTATCTCATGGGGAGCTTTCTGCTGGTAGGCAGTTAGCCAGGGCCGTCACCTTTTGTATGAGGCCAGGATGTAGGACACAATCTTCATCATTGAGGATGGGCGCAATGGTTGGTTTGGAGGCTTTACCCATCTGCCAGGTACTAGAGCCCACAAAGACCACTCTAAGGTATGGGAGATCATATGGAGTCTTACTGGATGGCACATGTGGAAGGCGCATTGTCAGGAGGCTTTTGGCAGTGAGAGACTTTCAGTACATGTGACTTTGGCAGAGCTTTGGACCTCCATCATGCACTCCCTTCGTGGTTGATGGGATCTGGTGCAGGATGAGTCTCAAGCTCGTGAGGAGCTCCATTTTCATTTCATGTGCACTTTGGGTGGCCAAGACCTGTTCTTCATGATGCAAGCAGGCAGCCCCAAATGATGATACACCCCCTCCCCCAATGGCTTCTTGCCCCCATCCCCCCTAGACCGCCTTGAGAGGCTTGTACACATGATTTATTTATGACCTTGCACCAACTCCAACTAGTCTGTCGAGTATGAGCATCCCATTCTAATTAGTATTTTCGAGTAATATAATCAGCCACATTTTATTTGCAAAAAAGAAGCTCAACTCCATGAGATTTGTGCATGTATGCTCAGTAAGAGATGATATGCTCAAAGAGAAATTGCACAAAGTAGACGTTGCTTTCTAATTGATTCCTCCTTCATCTCATTCGCCTTCCTCCATATGTGTCCACAAGTCCTATCCTATCTTTCTACCTTCACAAACAAATAAACCTGTGCAAAAGCAAAAATGCAACCTCCACAAGAAAAGCAAGTGCAAACGTGGAAAGATCAATGTGAGTTACACAACCCAATGCAAAAATATAAGCTTTTACTTTGCCACACCTCCTCTCAACCTCAACCCCCTAGCTTGCAAATCTGTTGCTTGCAACTATATGGAGTATATAGGGCTCATATAGAGACAGAGACTTCTTTAGTTTTGTTTTATTTTAAAAAAATTAGCACCTTAATACTTAAACTCTATGTTTAGGTGCAATCTTAAACTTATCTACAATTTGCAACCAATCATCCATGTAATAAAAATGACAGATCCAACACACAAACACAAAGAAATTGCCTCTCAATCCACCATCCGACACTAATACGTGTGATGTTTTGAAGTGCGAGCTCCTATTCTGCTACTTGGCCTACATTGCCATGCCTAGTTTCTCAAATCCGTTGGTCTCAACAACAAAACCAAAATGTTGGTGCTCTCACAAGAAACTTGACAAGCCTATAGACTACTTATTGATTCAAGTATTTCAAATAACCAAACTATGGCTACCTCTCGCATAGCTAATATGCACCCTCCAATCAAATTTAGTGATCTTATTGGCCAATCCATTCATCAAAGTCTAGCTGCACAAATCTGCCAATAGCTCCACGATCCAAGGAATGCACTCAAGCAAGCTTCATCTCTGTGTTCCACCTCCATACTCATTTGTCATGTAAAGAGAAGAGAAGTAAGAGCTTCTCCCAACCGATCCCTCACTCTCTCTCTCTCTCTCTCTCTCTCTCTCTCTCTCTCTCTCTCTCTCTCTCTCTCTCTCTCTCTCTCTCTCTCTCTCTCTCTCTCTCTCTCTCTCTCTCTCTCTCTCTCTCTCTCTCTCTCTCTCTCTCTCTCTCTCTCTCTCTCTCTCTCTCTCTCTCCTACACTCACTTGTGCTCCAAAAGATTTTATTGCATTTTTTCTTTCTTCGGTTTCTTTCTTCTTCTTCCACTGCTTTCATCCTAAAAGGGGTTAACAAGTGTATTGAAAAAATTCTTATCAAAAGAAGAGCTTCGCATCACTATCCGACTAAGTGAACCAAAACAATCTGGTGTAACTTCAAATACGTGAGTATAGTATACATCAACCTAGCTCCACTAGATATTCTAATAGAGCTCCAATATAAGCCATAATTTTGCAAGTGGTTACAACAACAAAAAGGGGTAAAATCTCAATATATAGATAAAATAGAAATAATTAAGGTTCACCTATAAACATATCAAAAGATACCTCCAAGGAGCCTTCCAATTACAAAAACTATACACACAAGATGGTTGACACTAGAATTTGAGACAATGCATCCATAGGAAATAGTAGCACTTGAAGTTCATTTGGCTAAAGGACATATTAAACATTTCAGTCTCACTTCTAGTTGGGGACTTTTGTGTAAAATATCAAGAACTAGATCCAAGGCATTTTGCCAAACTCAATCCCCAATTAATATAGAGGATCAAGTGGAATGCAACCTTGATGTAAATCTAGTATGCCACAAGAACTTCATACTCTACAAGGGAAAAAAATATTAAGAAATGTCCTCAAAACTTACATAGATAAGGAGAAAAGTGTAAAATATAAAGTCCTATCGCATTATGAAGTCTGAATTGATTATGAAAAGTACAATAAATTCATCTAGCTCTATGACACGGAGACAAAGACCAACATCGTGACAATAGAGTTTAAAGATGGACCCAAATAAGTCATTATTCATATAACTAAGAAAATTTTGTTGATGCTTTGAAATTACCTATGTGGTCTAGATCATATACATATAGTAGCTGACTAAGGAACCCTTCCAAGTCTAACTGAGATGGTATCTTGTTCAAGGACATTGGCAAATCTTCATTCAAAGTATATCGTAACTCATTCATGCCAGCTTACCATCTACCAAGTTCCACACATGACCAAGGTTTAAAGAAATTTATTGAAGACTACCTGTAGAATGTTAATATCACAAATATTGGTTTGATCTAGCTCATAAGGCTTGTATGAATATACAAGAGAGAAAGCCAAGAATTAGCAAAAAGTGGATGACACTTGAATTAAAACTACCAAGAAGTGGACAAAAAAAAAAACACAAAAATATACAACAATTAAATTTGGCACTCCATTAACAAAACCTGTTGATCAAACAATTAAACAAGAATTCAATCGTCCATTGATGGCAAAAGCACAAGCCCATAGGAAACAACATTGGCAAAAATCCAAAGAAAAATTAAATGTAATAGAGAGAACAATAAACTTGAGGAGTTCACTATATGTGTATCCACTATATTACATGTAATTAATATCTATTTATAAATATCCTTATTCGTGAACTTTTCATGAATAAAAAACAATCATTTCTATTCAACATGTAAATAATCCCTTTATATGGCACCCTTATGTATATCAAAAATGTGCAAATATGATCATTGAAAAATCTCATATGTTGAATCCACCTGATACACACATATATTCGTGGGTGAATCCCTCCCCCTTGCCCCCCAATCAATAAAAAGAACCAGTAGTTTGCATAAGAAAAGTAGAAAATTTCAAAAAGACAAAATGGACATCAAAGCCACAATTTC
Source organism: Lygodium microphyllum (assembly GCF_053477565.2). NCBI lineage: Eukaryota > Viridiplantae > Streptophyta > Polypodiopsida > Schizaeales > Lygodiaceae > Lygodium > Lygodium microphyllum. The sequence goes on from NC_141142.1 coordinate 71,114,401, forward strand.
CATTGAAGGATAGAGAATCTATCATGAGGCAATTGTAAAGTCCAAATTAGAAGTTAATATTAACAGAAAATGAGAGTGGAAACCAACCCTAGAAGAAATGGACACATCTCTAATCACATGCAACACTAAAGCACACAAACTTATTATCAAGAAAAAGTAGCCAAGTTGGAGCTATGACACAAGTATCTACATATCAAAGACTTGTCACTAATCTAGTAGAGGTGACACATAAAAAGAGATCTCTAGAAAAAACAAGAAACCATAGCCAAAAATTTAATCAAGATAGAGTAAGAAAATTTCATGGAAGCTATTTACAAGGTGACTATTCCAATAAAAAATGATGATGATCCCCACTCTTAAAGTCAAACTACAAGCGCTCCAAGATGCCTTCTTCCATAATTTTGCATTGTAACCATCCAATGTCAAATGTGAAAATTCAAAGAATTAATAGTTAAAGATATTAAATAAGAAAACTCTCTTACATAAATCTTAGAGTTCATGTTGGGGGTTAAAGTCCATGTGTGCCTAGTTATCTACATTTACGTTGTACACAATGCCTACACACATTGTTTCACAAGTGATGATCAAAGACAAGTGTCTCACACAACCCAAAAACAAGATGATAAGGAGTGCCAATAAAGTAATTAACTTTGTTTGAATACTAAACTTGATGAGAAACTTTGACAATTTGCGGCCAAAACACCAGCATATCCAATCCACAGTCCAACTACAAAGCCTTTTATTACCACAAACACATTAAGATCACACAAAAATGTAGAGCATTTATAACCTTTAAAAACATACGCAAAGAGTTTTTAAATAAATTTTCACTAAAAATACTCATACCTCATTTTTTGGTTGCGGTGATACATTGAACTTTAAGCATCAAGCTTGTAGAAGTTTGAAAAAATACATGAATTGCTCCAATAGCTTGGTTGTGACCCTTCTCTTCTCTCACTTAAGTCTTTAGTGAAAACCAAGAGAAGGCCCTTAACTCCTAGTTAACTCCCCATTTTATAGTTTTTTATTTCTCTCTTACTCGACATATGTGTTTTTTTAAATGTGCTTTACCTTTTCTTAAGTTCTTTTTACTTTTTAAGCTCCTTCTCTTCCTTTATGATTTTTTCCTTTCAAGCTTTAACTTTTGAAAAATTCATTGCCACCCTACGATGTCTCTCATGAAAAATCACATAGCTCCAAAAACATGAGACTCTTGAACAGTATTCATACTAATTTGTTGCTACTTTTCAACCTTAATTCTATCGGATGGAAATTGTTTAGTTTTCCACAACTAGAGAAGCATTTTCGTTCGGGTCAAGATGGGCCAATTTTTTGAGAGAGTGCAAACAAGTTACAAAGCAACTGTTGCAAAAGTCCCTTCCCCAAAGGTTGAGCAAGTCAAAGTAGCCTCATAATTTCTTTCAAACCTCCAATATCGATAAGGGTTTGCGAGCTCCATCCTTTGCTTTGGCACCACCATTTCGGGTGGCTGATGGAACCCTCTGTCCAAGAAAGCTAGAAATAGCTTCAACACCTCCATCCATGGTAGCAGTCACCCCTCTACTACTAATCTCAATGTCGTTTTGTCTACTTCCAAGCCTTTCTACAAAAAAATTTGCATGTTTGAAATCGATTCATAGCCCTTTCTCTTAACAATCATCATAGCTTTAGTCTTGAGCTTCAGAAACCCTCATATACATCTGAGATATGGCTCACCCTTTTGTGAAAAAATTTCGCCTAGTATAACCTTGTTGTATCCTTTTCAATATCCTTTCTTCTTTCTCCATATTCAACACAAAGAAAAGCAACCCACATTAGCTAATTGGTGTCTCTTTTCCAGCATAGGTATTTAGCCTTGAAAGTCGTGATAGCCACACTACTAAAAATGACCTCACCTCTTTTTTTGTTATTTGGAAAGTTTCCACAACTCTCTATGTAAAGTGTCCCTTCACATAAGCAAAAGCATGAGAAACAAGAACTCTTCATTGAACATCTAGAAGACTTGATTTCTCTTTGAGCATGCATGACGGTTGTTAAATCTACTCAATAGGACATAGTAATGTCTAAGTTTCTCTTGTAGACAAGGAAACAAGTGTCCCATATGCATATAAGTAAACTTGTTATGTGGCAACACGAACTCAAAAATTATTTGCAATCTTCCTAGTTGAGCTAATGTTTTCCTCCTCTCGAACCAATGCAGGTGTTCCTTGTTACTCTCTTCATGGTTTTTTTGCAGATGCTCATGTGTTGGACTAGCCATGCATACCTCAAGATTAGAATATCAATTTTGTCGTAGTGCCGTTCTTAAGTACTCCTAATTAAAAAGTTTTATATCCCTCTTCAAGACAATCACTAGTTGATAGTCTTGTAATCTGCAAAGTTGCTGCTACAAATATTTCCAAAATACTGAGCACCTCTTAGCTCTCAATCATTGAATGGTTCTCAAAGATTATCGGTGCATCTACAAACCTATAGTGTATCAAAATCTTGGTAAAACAACAATCTTTTGTCACATTGAAGAATCCCTTACATTTTGTCAACCTTCTCTATTCAACGCTGAGGCTCTTAGTTAAACTCAGTCTCCTCCCGTACTATCAAAAGCTTTATTTTGAGAAGAACCCAAGCTTGCAAACTTTGATAATGGCCAACAGATAATAGTGATAATGATCGAGTTGAATGTCAATTTTTCTCCTCATATCAAAACTTAACTCCATATTGAAACCTACTCAACATCCTTGAAACCAGGTCCAAAGTTGCATTACCACCTTCCATAGTCTTCACCATACCCTTCCACTTCTGTGCAACCATCATGATCATAATAATCAAATTTCTCTCCCCAAGAAAATTTCTAACCTTCTTTATCCATGCATTTGATGGATGCCTTCTTCAGTACGCGTAACCACTACATAACATGCATCATCCCTCCACATCTCCTTTTCATAACAGTGATATTTTTGTTGAGATTAGTTGCTTCTGTCTTAATGCATTATGCCCTATTTGAAAAATATGCTTTGAGAATATACTTTATGCTTAGTCACATATGAGTTGTGAAGAAGTGTAAAGTCTAAATTTATGCCATGCAATCACATAAACATTACCACTCATGAAAAGATGGATGCCATGATAAGGTTAGTGCCTAGCCTAACTACAAGTGCCCGTGCATTATGCAAGATGCAAACACCATTCCTTAATTGCTTTAGATCATTAATCTCACCTCTCACCTCTCATCTCTCACCAAGAAATAAATATTGTATTCCGCTCCACCTGCCCAAAATCTCACAATCACTCAACAAAACTATGGACTTCATGATGCTGACCAACTAAAACAACCCATCTCACAACTGTAGGCATCCTTCACGACCCTCAAAACTCACTCATCCACCTTTCCAATCAACCAACAGTTCCTATTTTGGTGATGAATATCCCAACTCTCGTGTATGCAAAGAATTGTGCATGCACAATGAAAGGTTCTCTCTCAAGTGCATGTGCATCTAGGGTTTACTGCAATAGTTGTAGCGGGCATCACGCTATGCTTTTTATGCTCAAAGATTGTGCAAAAGGTGCATCAACCCAACCCATGGCATAGAAGTAGTTGATAAAATTAGGAGACCCAAAAATCCATGTGATCTACAAAGATATCCACAAGAAAATATACCCATTTCAAGATGTCCAATAGCTACTATCAAAGTCTTGCTCCAATCTGTTCCAAAAAACACCAATCTCAACCAAAGCTATCAAGTTTCCAAGCTTAACAATTCCAAAATAATTACACAGACAATTTATAATCTAGACAAACACAAAAAATCCAGCTACAAAACAACAAAATAAACAGTCACACAAATGGCTAAGCTACAAAAATCCTACCTATCTAAATGTTTCTCTAGGGGTTTTCAATTTATGTAAAAGTGCTTGACATATTTATACTACCAAGGATAAGCAAAAAAGCTCCCAATCCTGCTAGCATAATATGATTATTGATTTTCATAAACACGCTGTAAACCTTGACTTCCAAATTTTGAATTACGCCTTGGCACCTCACTTTTGTATAATTAGCAAGCCTAATTTGAAACTTTGATCCCTCAATAATTTGAAGTCCAAATTGCTCTACGCAAGCCCAAGTAATCAGAGTAACTTGTGTTCCTCCATCAATATATACCTCTCCTATGTTCTGATTCTTAAATTAAGCATCAACAATAGGGTAAATATCACATAACTCCTCTACACACAAAACTCTCACAGTTCCTCTCTTTCTTTCCTTGAACTTTGGATTCACTAATTTCTTCCATTGCGCTCTCATCCTAAGACACAACTCCATTATAATTGAGCAAAAGATATACAATATTTCTTACCCATCATATCTCTTTTTAGGTTATAATCACTTTTCCCTTCCCCTAATGGAATATCAAAAGCATGATAATGTTTCCTAGGCTTTATTTTTCTCCTTCATTTCTTTTTCCCATTAGGGGTCTTTTGAGGTCTCAAAAATACATTTTAGGAGATAGAGAGAGAGTGCTTTAGACCAATAGGAGCAAAGCATCTATAACAGAAACTATATTTTAAATAAAGGCCTAAAATTGTTTTACAAAAATATACATACATAATAGTATTATGAATTTTTGTTATCAATATCTATTTTTAGCCTCTTATATTTGTAATTATGACATCCTTTGCATTAATGGTATACAATCTCAACCACTTTTATCTAATGATGTATTTGGATTAATGATAATGATCGATTTAATCTAAATTCAAATTAGTAAAAATCTTGGCACTCATTTTTTTCCCTCCTTTCTTTTATCCCACTCTCGTGTTTTTCCCTCCTTTGTGGTAGCCTAGTCCCTTGTGTGTGTGTGTGTGTGTGTGTGTGTGTGTGTGTGTGTGTGTGTGTGTGTGTGTGTGTGTGTGTGTGTGTGTGTGTGTGTGTGTACCCGCGCACGTATGCGCGCCATGGATACAAAAATTTGACCTTCAACAAGGCATCCAAGCTCCCAAATCACATCCATATTAGTGTTTAACTCATTCCAAATAGATGGAAGATGGATTTTTCATATCATTAGCAAAGGTAGTTAGATCATCATGCAGGTGCAAGTAAAACGTGGGAAAAGACAAAGATATGAGAGCTCATTCATGTCTTGTTAGAAGGGTAGAATCCAAGATTTCAAGCTTGGAGTAAATAAGAATAGCATAAAAGATATATTGGTGCAACATGTGTTTATGTATAGAGAGCTATATTTGGAACCAAGAACTTCAAATCTTCCAATGCATAGACCAAATTGTAAAAATTTGATTCTTAAAGCCTTTCTTTTCTTGAACTTGGTTTAAAGTTTTTCATTGTAACAGTTGTTTGTCTTGCAGATCTACCTCTCTAATCTTGAGGAATGGCAACCGCTCAAGTCTATTGTTAATGTTATTGATGTTATACATGGTTCGATTGGAAAAGAAATGTACAAAGGTAGAAAGAAGATAGAGCTTTTACAAAGAATGGATATTCTTTTATGGCCATTCTTATATTGTCTCCATGCTAGCATAGCCAATGGGGATCAATATTCCTCCTTCCTTTGCTAGATTTTTCAGGCTTTAAGTGGCCTTTGCCAAGTATAACTACTACTAGTGAGGGCTATAGATGTAAAATATTTTCTAAGATACACAAAGCATTAAAATCTAATATCTCAAGTAAGCTAAGAAAATTTAGTTTGTTTATGCTTATTAATATATTTGTTGGTTTATTTTCTAATGCTAAGATAAGAAGATCAAAGACCATGCTTTCAATGAATAGACTAACATATGATCATGTCATAAAAAATCTTTATGAAGGATGGGACACTAGGAAAAAATGAAAAATTAGACGTAAGATGGATCAAGACTTTATAGCTTGTAAATATATGGTTGCTACTCAAAATTTCATCCTTAGTTTTTATTATAGTAGATAGCATTATGTTGGTTGTAGTCTAGTTGCTTTAGACCAAAATATTGATAATTGTAGTAAAGATCCTATAGTGGATCTTGATGTTTGGTTCAATGAGGACATTATTGCAATCCTAAAGGTTAGATCATCATGTATGATATATGAAGTGAGAATAAATTTATAAAATAAAGATATTGAACTACTATGCTCATTTGTATTCCAGCTTAATAATAAATGAGTAAGTTTTTATATTAGATTATATACACTTAGGTGTATATCTGATTCTATCTCTTGATTAACAAATATTTGTAATATATTTTTTGTAGATATCAATGAGGAGAGAGAAGAATATACAATGTAAGGATATTGAAGAAAACATCTCTTTACTATCAATATAAAATACATGTACAAATTTTGTGGCAAATTTTTATCAGTCATGTCTATGACTTATATACACAAGGGCTTACAAGAAATATGACAAAGCTACTACTTTGTTTGAGGACTTTTCTTGGAACAAGGGACATCCTTTTTAGGAGTCATTTTGCCTTTCTTTGATGGTTTGGTTGCCTTAAGTGTTGAATGCATAACTTCACCGGTTGCAATTATATGCACATCTTCCCCTTCATTGTCCAAGTCTCTACTATTGTTCGTTCTTGATTTCATATAATTGACCTTTATTTACTTCATGACCTTTGCTCTTACATACCAAATATGCTCAGTTGTATAGCAATCCCTTCAAGACTACCATACATTTGTAAGAAAAGATTTTTAGTTCATTATTATTATTTACAATGAAGTATATTATTATCATCAATGGACTATTTTGCAATCAATATCTATCTTAAAGTTTAATATCTTTCACATTACCTTTACAATTTTATCATAATTGAGATAAATAAACTTAATCAATCTTCTAGCATTTGTAATTAGTCTCCAACCCATAAGAATGACTATCATCTTGATGAGGACACTACAACCAATAATATAAAGTAAAAGTATGAAACTTGTTTATGGTACTCTATAGAATAAATTTTCTTATTATGTTCTAACCATATTAATCAAGACCTTGCCATAACTTGTCCATATTGCATTGTTGCAAGTAAATTTTCTTATTATGTTCCAACCATATTAATCAAGACCTTGTCATAACTTGTCCATATTGCATTGTTGCAAGTAAATCAGAAGGCATGGGAGGCTTTTTCTCTAGCACTTTGATCAATCTTTTTACAGTTTTATATCAAAAAGATAATAAAATTTGGCATACTTACAAAAAAAGAGATTAAAATATCAAGGAAGCCCTAGATTACATAGCTTACAACTTAGCATTTCCATGGCTTCCTTTAAAAGAATTGATGAGAAAACATTGCTTGTCCACATAGTCTATTCCAATTAGGTTCCAATGAGAACTGAAAACAATCATATTTCAATATTTTAGAAAAACAAAATCTCATAAAATCTAACATAATATCTAATTCTTTACTTTTTATTGTATAAAATTATTAGAAGGAGCTCCAAAGTGTCAAAGTCAATTGGATCGAACCAATGATAAGATGCACTTGCCATAACTTGTCCTCATATAGTGTGAGATAGATGAATCAAGAACATCAAATTTTTGTTGTATATCAAAGGGGAGCTCATGCATGACACACCTAGTAAAGGAATGGAGATAGTGAGCATAAACATGAAAAACCTATTGCTAGAAAAATATAGTAAGTAAAAATAAATGTTAATATATTATACCTCATCCCAGCTAGAAGAATAGAGTCATTTACTTCTCTCATTTTATTCTTAAGGATTTGAACATAGTCATAGTAAAAAAATATCATATCCGATCTTTTGTTAATATCACTAGGTAAAAAGCAAGAGACATTGAAGCCCTCTGGATCAACCCTTTCAAGAAGGGTAGATAGCTTTTTTTCAAAAGATGGTGTTTGCTCTACTTCCCTTTTGTTTGCCTTCCTCCTTCTATACTCCCTCCATTTTCCTCTTTCTTATGTTGTCTTATGTCTTTTTCATGGGTGACATCTTCAATCTTAGGACCTAGATCATCTTTCTTTTTTCTATATGGAGGCACATTTAAATATTGAAAGTCTTCTCATCAATAAGAGGGACTAGCTCAAGGATCTTTGAATATCTATATCTTAGACTCCTAAGAATTATCATATCTTTGTCCATAAGTATAAGTCTATGTGTATGAGCAGCACATATATAAGGATGTTGAAAAAACTCATTATTTTTTTTGTAGCCTCTTGGATGCAATTGAGACCTGTCCTTGTCCAACTAAAACTATCAATACTATGTTTGTCACAAATTTCTCAGGCAAGCCTTTGAAAGGGCAATTTTGGAATTGCATTATTGAGATCTTTCATTGTAGTTCTAATCTCCTTCAAGCATCTAACATGCTGTGAAAACTTTCTCCTCTGCTTTGATTTCCTTGGAAGTTTAGAAGGCTTGGAGGATTGATGGATCTTTGAAGCAAGGCCTCTAGGAGCAACTTTCTGCTTTCTTGTAGTACACTTAGTTCTAGCCATCTGAAATCTCCAAAAATAACAACAATGCTCAAAATTAGAAGATTGTTAAATAACTAATGTAAGAAATTCAAAATGAAGAACTGTCCATGGCAAAAAACCTCTAATTTTTCATTTCATATGTCATCATTACTATAAAGTGAAGAGTTCTATGAAACATGAAACACGATCTCTCAAGAACATGCCATTAGTGAATTTGGGAATTTCCTAGAAGTTTAGGATTCATGGTCAAAACTTTCTCTTTGCTATAACTCTCACATATTGGCTCCGAATTTGGTGTTCAATAGCTCAACAGATTCCGTTTTTCATAAGGTTTCCAATTATGTATTAGATGTAGCTTTGGGTGACTTGAAGGCATCTTTTTTTAGTCCCAAAGTTCTAAATAATAAAAAATGGGACTTGAAAGTTTCCCAAATTCACCAAAATTGTGTTCAGGGACTTTCCAAGTACCATTCTTGCATTTTACAAGTTCGACTAGCAAGAATTAATGGGAGAATGGAAGTTATGGGACAAATATATCATGTTTTGATGAGCATAGATTACAAGCAGCTATAAGAAATAAATAAAAGAATTTTTTACATTATGTACGTGATGAAATCTTACCCTATGAACTAGGTATTGAAATTCTTGATCTCCTTACATAGTGGAAAGTTTTGCCTTGTGATGAAGCTGTTTGGTGTTGGTGAAGTCAAAGTAAAAAAGGGGTTGTTTCCAGAAAAATGCACTTAGTAGTTTGAAATTTCTTTTTAAAAGGGGCTTTCTTCAAAGTATAATGAAAAATTTACTGTACATGCATGGCGAGTATATCGTTGTCACCTCGGATCTCATACCACATGCAAGTAACCTTTCTGAATGTTATGGCACTTTTATGGCATTATTTTTTAGGTGAAAGGGAAGATTTTTTAGCCTTCTTTTTTTTAGTACATGGTATCTTTTAAATGAGTTCCAAGGTGATTGTTTGTAATAAATACACATTGTGAAGCCAATTCAAGCTATAGTATATATAAAATTTTCTTCTATGCATTTTTTCTCTGTCTTACAACTATACACCTTGTGCATCAAAAGCGAAGAATACATGTGCTCTTGACGAAACAAATTTATGCTCACAAAGCAATAGATTTCTAAGGTAACAAACTTCTATTGGTTATTTCTCTTATGCTCAAGTGTTGTGATTTATTCTTAATTATATTGGAAGTAATAGAAATGATGGGATACTTTATTTTAAAGATGTACAAGTAAGGAGGCAATCTTTACTTTGTGTTAGATTTTTCCATTGTTGTAAAGTATATTTTGTCCGATCAAATGCAATAAGACTCCAAAAAGCTCTTTTGAGACTTCTACAATCAGTTTCATAAATCACGGAAATATCAATGATGTTTTTTCTGTGAATGTTTGATGAAATGTGAAAACTGATCTCGTGCTTTGTTGCTTGGCTTATAATCTTGCATGTCATAAGTTATTATTCTTAAACTTGCCTTGTTGTTTTAGAATTTCATTCTGTGATGAGAAATCCAGATGACTAAAAGGAAGCTTTCTCTAGAGGAAATGGAGAAAGAGGATCTAGAGGATACAGTGTGGAGAAGCTCTTTGATTTCATCCATGCAATTGGAAATTCATCTAGGTTCAACCACGTCAGAGATGTGCTCAATGTTCCCTTTAACTTGCAAGAGCTCTTGAAGGATCTTGAAGACAAACTGAAGGATTATAGGGAGTGTTATGATAGACATGTGCAAGGCCTAGATATTGAGGGATTTGTTCATTACATTAATGTAGTGGAAGCTACCAATGCAGGTAGAATAACTTTGCAAACAAGGTTTAACCTCATTGATAAGGAATTCAAGAAGTGGGAAGCGGATTGTCTTTTTTATCAAGATCAACATCAATGTCCACAAAGATATTGTATTTCTTGTATATCTTCAATATATGGATAGTTCTTCTTTAGATACAATACAAGAGAAGAAGATAGAGGATATTGCAAGTAAAGATAAAGAGGTTGAAGAGAATGAAAAAAAATTTCAGGAGGATGTTGAGAACCAACTAGTGCAAGGATTTTATGTTGCTTTGTTTAAAAGTGAAAATATTTAAAAAATGGAGGAAAATGAGATAGAGTTGAGTGCAAAGATTGAAGAATATCCTCTTGATTGTGCCCCAAAATTTCCCACTTACCTCATTAAAAAAAAGAGATATGTATTGCTAAATAATATTCAATATCATTTTGATCTCAAAGAAGATTACTACTTAGCAATCCTTGCAGGATGGGACCAAATTGATAAGAATTTTGTAGGTTATAAATTGGAATTGGTAGCAAGTTTTGATATTGAGGGAGATAAATTTTAGGACAGCTTTGTAGCCTTGCATTCATGTATTAATCAGATCATGGAATATGAAAAGGAGGGGCTACCTATAGAAGAAGAGTTCTCACATGTTCAATAGAGACTTGATATTGATGACAAGGGGTATGAAGAGAAATTGAAGTCTCCATCAAAGGAGAAACCAAAAATCTCAATAAATCTTTATGATGATAGTCTTCTTTAAGAAGATGAAAACCCTAAGGTATGAAAGATAAGTTTAAGATATTCATCGAGGTTTATATTAGAGTTTTTAATACATTATAGACAAATATTGTAGGATATTTGTCTATTGACATCTTACACTATGGTGATTTATTGTGCAGATAGAAATTGAAGATCAAGACAACTTTCTTGGAAGAGACAAGGTCTCAAGGCCATAGAGCTTGGCAAAAGTCAAGGCCTTGGTCATTTTATTAGAAGCTTAAATAATCAAATAGTTGCAATTTATCATTATAGATTTTCAAGCTCTCCAAACATATAATGATGGCTTTGAAAGCTATCTCCAAGGTTATTTGATCGCAAGTTTTGAATAGAGGATCAAATAAGATAATTTTGGTGGAGAAGAAAGAAGCTATAAGAGTTTTTGGCTTCATGTATGGATATATTGGATCTAGGATAGGATACTCTAGGGTTTTTGGCTCTTATTTACTCTCCCAAGTAGGAGATGCCAAGAATTTGAAGCTCCTTCCAGGCTATAGGAAATAAGAGTTCGTGAAATGTAGAGGCCTTATTGAGTAGGATGAAACACAAGATTTCTTTAGAGGCCCTGTGAGTTGCTTGAAACTAGAGACTCTTCTGCAATAGAGTCAGACTAAAAGATATCAAGGTTTTCTTGAAACTTATCTTTTTTCATCTTTTTGTCTAGTTTGTAACCATTCTGAAATTCTTTGCTTTGTACAAGAGTTTAAATATCCTTGTTTTCTTCTTTGGGTGATTGTTTGTATAGTCCTTAAGATGATGTATTACATGATATGGTTGTGTCTTTGAGATTGAATGTGTGCCAAATTTGTCTATAGAACCATTGGAAGACCTCTAATAAACTATTTGCTTTGTATCTTCCACCTCCATGTCTTGTGTGTCTAAAGTACTTTGTTCTTGCTTGATAATGCAATTTTTCCATACCTTGAGTTGACCATATAGATAGAGATCCATATTTTTTTATAAAATATGGAGCATGGTTGTATAAAATATGTTGTATAGTTAACAAATAAAGAAATTTAATTAAAAAACATGATATAAGTTAGACAATAAAGAGACATGCATATGTAAACTTCTTACCATATAGTGAGTGAAGTGTCAATCACCCCAAGCTTCTACTATTGCATTTTTTAAAAGGTTCAATTGGTTTTTGAAGTCTTTGAGATCATTGTCATTTCATTCTATTTTATCACAATAAAGAATACTTTATCTAGTGTTTCCCAAACATTGGCTTTTCTATTCCGAGCTTATTCATTATTAGCATGATTCTTAACTACATTATGTAGGGACTTCCACTGATTGTATCAAATAGTTGAGCCACCATTCTTAGCGTTTATCTTACCAAGTCTCCCATGAAATCCTAGGAACCTTCAAGCCTTCACTCCACCAATATGAAGATCTAGTTCAATAATAACATTACCACCATGCAAACTAATTGCATATAAGACTTTTTCAATCTTTTTTATAGCATTTTTTCTACCTTATAATGGCTTCAACTTCCATGCAAACTCTATATAAAGATGAACAAGCTTTTCAATTATCCTACAAAGTGCATGAAGTGTACAAATATGGGCATTCGCTAAATAAATATCTAGGACTATCTTAAACTGTGGACCCTTGTTGTGCCTAGAGGGAGCTCTATTCCAATTGCTTGAGTTCAACTATATGGCTAGGGACATGCAATATAGGCAAAGAGATCTAGAGTTGGCTCCATTTGACACATTGTACATACATTTGAGAGTCTTTGGGTCACCAACTATGTGCCACCCAATCTTATAGTTCCCAAATCCTTCAACAAATAGCTCTTCTCTTGCTTGTTGTCTCATAATAACATAAAGTGCTGGTGTTTAATGAAAAACCCAATACAATATATCAAAATCCTCAGTATCTACTTCAAATGCTCCTAGCCACCAAATATTGTGTTCAAATTGAACACTAAATGACATTAAGTGATTGCAATGACTTGGTGAAATTGATTTTATTCATCAAGGTAATAGAGACCCACTCTAATTGTTTACATTTTCAGAATCTCAATTTCATCAAGTTTAACCACAAATCTAGCCACTTCTTGTGTCTCTTCTAGTGATAAGTTATAGAATTTGATCATTAAACATTGTAGGGTGGGCAAGTTAGGGAAAATTGTGTTAAATTCATTGAATATAACTTCCTTTTTCCTACACTTCAAGCTAGCCTTGATATGAAAAGGTTCACCTAGAATCTCCATCACTTTGTTATTCACTGCCTATCTGATAGTTCTAACCACATATAGCCTTGGAAGTATACAATTGTGTACTTGTCCTTGTTTCACATTTGATTGTAAAAGATGAAAACGTTATATGTAAGCATCTCGGCTGATATCAATACTATCTAGTGTCTTCTGTACTAACTTAGTATTCAAAAAATGATCCTTTATAAATGACTCCAAGCATTATTTCTTAGCCTTTTTAAAGTACTTCTTCTCTAAAATATCTTTTAAAAACTAGTAAAGGAAGAAGATGATAATAAAATTGAGATGCTTTTAAAGAATCTCTTTAACTTGTATTTGATTGACGAAGAGACCTAAACAAGATTAAAACCAAAAATCAATACAATTAATCACAGACAAAGCCATATTTAATATTTTTAAAGTTAAAAAAATGTACCTTGCTACTTAGATTCTTTTACTACAACCACCTCCTCCTCTTTTGAGACTCTCAATATATTTAATATCCCTTTGTCAATTTCAAAGGCCCAAAATAGTTTACTTTCGTTGAAAAGTGTTTATGCATTTCTCCAATGAATGAATCCTCTTTGAAAGCCCTCTAGCTTGTGCAATAACTCATTGTTATGTTTTGATGAAAGATGGTTCTCCAATCTAAGAATATCCTTTTCTATAACTCATTGTTATGTTTTCATAAAAGATGGTTCTCCAAGCTGAGGATATCCTTTTCTATAATTGAGTTAAGTGTATAACCTAGAAATCCATTATAACCATCACCAATGAACCTCATCAATGAAGAGTTATTATAGAAAAATGGAGTGCTTTTTTTGCTAGGATCTTTAGAATATAGTCTTCCATCTAACCAAGGATCAAGATTCTTATTTCCTTCAAATCTAAGTATATGTTTTGTAGACATTGTAATAGTAATTGGTTTTATTCTCTTCCTTATTGGTTCATACTCATTATCCAACTCAATATGAAGATGATAGAGAGGTCTCTTACTAGAGCTAGAGAGATCATTGGATGTCTAATCCATACTTAAGGATGTGGTTAGAAGATTGGATTGAAAAGCTACATGAATTAAAAACAAGAAAAAACTAGTAAGGAGAGGAAAAAAAGAAGAGAGTGAGAATGGAGGGAGGTAATCAAATGTCAAATAAAATTCAAATTAAATATTAGTTTTCACTTTAATGAGGATGAGTAAGACCTTTATTATGACAACCTTTGTCACCTTTATGGCGACCTAGATTTTAAGCTTGATGTGATCACAAGAATATTATGATAATGACTTATTAATAATTTTTTATATATTTACTTATCAAAATATATACATTTTAAAAATATAAAGATGATTTTATTTTCTAAAATATTTTCTCTCTCTAGGATCTCTTACAGGGCATTTTCAAGACCTCAAAACTCCCCTAAAGTTTTTTAATATTATGTACATGCTACTCTTTTGCTTGGGATTGCATCTATATATCTAACATCATTGGGTCTTTGATAGCATTTGGTAAATTGGTGGTTTATGCCTTACATTGCTAGTTACATTTTATATCTTAATTGATCCATTGATATCCCTAGCAGTGGAAGCTTTGTATTTGGACCTTTTGCTCACATTTATATACTCATTTACTATAGTTTTATGGACAACCATGAATAAATTCAATGTTGAGCATTTTCTTTAAGAGTAGATACTTGTATTGTGCATTTCTTTCTACTTGTGGAGATGTTAACCCTCAAAAGACCAAGACTCAAAAGATTAAGACAAAAAAATCCCAAAAATCAGAAGTACAAAACAATCCCAAGGCAAGAGGAAGACGGAGGACAAACACGCACTCAAAAAAATCTAAAGATATGAAGTGCATGGAGAAGCTCTTCTTCTCCTCTTCTCCTCTTTTTCTTTTTCTCTTATCCTTCTCGCACATATGACTATGGAGGTCAAAGCTTGGAGCTTGGAGCTTGGAGATGGAGCTTATTTGAAAGCACGCCTTGGATTGTGGAGCTACCAACAATGGATGCGTGGAAGAAGGCAACTCGATCGGATTCAAAGGTAAGCTCACTACATTTGTATGCGGGCGAGTGTGCACAGCTCTAAGTTGCACTTTCAAGCAAGCTCATCGCCAAGCTCCAAGCTTCAACCTCCATAGCTATATGCATGAGAAAGAATAAGAGAAGAAGATGATGATAAAGAGAGAAGAAGAAGTGCTTCTCCACGGTCCCTCACTTACACACACACACACTCTCTCTCTCTCTCTCTCTCTCTCTCTCTCTCATACACAAGAATGAAGCAAAAGAGCAAGAAGCAAGAAGAGAGCAAGTTTGGGCACACACCAAGAATGAGCATCTCCATTCACTTTTTGACTTTTATACATGCCCTATCTCCTCCTTGGGTGACCATCTCTTTTTTGGTCTAGCCTTTGTCCTTTTTCCATTCCTCTACTCTCTTTCCTCCTCCTTCCTATTAGCATTGGCCTTACCCCGTGCATCACATTCTTTACAACTTGCATGGGAGAGAGCCTGGTGGCGCTCTTTTATAAAATAAATTACAATGCACCCTGGTGCTCTTCTTGCTAAAATATTAAGGTGCACTTATTCTTGCGTGATTTCTCTTATATTTAGAATTTTTCTTACACTTCATGTCTTCTGATTTTTTTGAGTGCACCGTTGTTCTTCATCTTCCTCTTACCTTGGGACTGTCTTCAACTTATGATTTTTTTAAATTTTCCATCTTGGTCTTCCGAGGGTTAACATTATGCTCCTCCTAGCTAAGTGCCAGTCCCATGGCGCTTGATAGTACAAGCTAAAAATGTTGAGGGTTAGTGCAGAATGGTTCTCGGGTCCTTTGGAGAGGTAGGTCATGCGTTGAGACCGCTCTCTGAAGCAAGTTTTGAAGGTTGTTGATGTCAAAGATAGATGTTTGGTTAAAGAAGGCCTCCATTGTTGTTGTTTTTCTACATCATTGCACAATGTATCTGAAAAGAAGAAGAGTGTACTTTCTAGGGGGTGTATCTACCTTATTATGCAGTGCACTATGCAAGTAATGGTGGAACTCAGAGATGGGGCAAAACCTAAGGTGTTATCCCACACTTGAGGATCCAATTCATATAAAGAAAGGTTTTGTGAGTGACTTAGGAAGACAGGTCTATCAAAATGTTCTGCCCTTGATGTGCCCAAAGTTGTGAAGTGGGGGAGGGCTAGGGTGGTCCCTAGGTGCAGCAATTGTGACACTCATCATAAAGTACAAATGGATGGATTTTGTCTTTATTTTCTTTTCTTTTTCACTTCTTTTCTCTACTTTTATTTTATTTTTAATTTTCTCTTCTTTTTCTTTCTTTTCTCTTCTTTTCTTTTTTCGATTACAATGGGAGTATATAAAGTGGCATCCCGTTCATGGGCAAGGACCAAGTTGTGGGGAGGCTTAGGGGATTTTCTTAGGAAGGCCCTACTTTACATATAGCCCTTCAAGTTAAATTTTACATTGACGGGCGTAGATGATAAAACAAGTGGTTGCACTCGGTGAACCTGTTGTCACTTGTATCCTCTAACAACTCATACAAAATGTTGACAAGAGGGTGGCTATCACCATGAGGCAAACCATTATGCAACTATCTATTCCTACATTAATATCAAAAAAGAGGGGTGATAACTGCTCTTCCTTTGCAATAGGGTTTTGTTTTAGTAGTATTCATACAAGGCAGAAATAATTATAGGTGGTAATGAAAGTAAGATCTCGGCATGAGGAGAATTCTCTAAGAAATCCTGCTATTGATGTGGGGAGGTCCCTTTCAGTGAAGGTTAAGCATTCTTTTGGACATGTTGCATTTACCTTGTAAATCATAGGGAAGTCATACCTACCATGCACCTCTCGATTAAAATCAACTTACATCCTCCATGGGTAGGGCAAGTAGATAGGATCATCCCTCTCATATGGTAGGGTGCTACATAAAGCCATCTAGACCTCTAAGTTAGAGTCCCAGATATTTCTACGCCACTTAGGTTGAGCCTCATACCCTTCCACTTTCCTGGGCACATCCATTGCCTTGTCTTCCCAATAATCAATAGTCTCTTTTTGCCACCTCATGGGGTGTTGCATTCTCTCCTCCAAGCATCTCTTCCCCAATTGTTAAGAAGGATGGGTCTAGAGCATGGCTATGGAGGATGAAAGAGAAAAACAATGCTTATGATGACATAGACTTAGAAACAATGACTATCACACAAGTGAATTAGGTTCCAATATGGAAGCTTGGACTCATAAACACAATCTTGTGTGTATAGATAGTGATACTACTTGAAAGGATAAAAGTACAATGGCATTGCATTCAAATGATAGGCAAGTACAATGCTTTATAGTCTTTTGGGTAGGTAGCACTTTCCACCATTGTGCTTATAGGATTTAGCAAGCATGCATATCGTCAGTCCAATTTCTCCAAACAAAGAGGCTACAGTGGGTGTGATTGCATAAATTCTCAACACCTTTCCTCAATCGCAACAGTATGTCTGGTCTTTTTGCATAAGTCAGTTTATCCTTTTCGCCTTTGTACTTGTTTACTAACATACAACATTTGTTCATCCTTAGAATTACTTGGCTCTTTTTTATTTTTAATCTTCTTTTCTTCTTCTAACAGAAAGGCTTGAATGTCAACAAGTTTAGGATTTGGCATGTTGATTAAAGTAGTGATGACATTATCATAGTCTGGAGGAAAACTTTTTAACAAAACACCAATGCATACATTTTCATTCATTTTAATGTTGATCCTTGCAAGATGGGTTAATAGACTTTCCATGTAATTTAGATGTGTTGCAAGAGATATGTTAGGTTTCATGTCCAATTTGCAAAATTCAATTATTTGAAGACTTTGATTATGCACCAAATAGAGTATCCGATCTTTTCCAAGTGTCATGGGATGTGTCACATGTATCCACATGGTGGATATAGCTGGCATCCAGCCCAACCTTTATGATGGCTTAGCCTTGTCATTAATTTTTTGTTGGGAAATTGCAAGAGTTGCATCCCATGACTTCTTCTCTTTTCCATTAGTGATGGAGAATAGGTCCTTCTTCATCAAGATAAGCTTTATGCATGTTTGTTAGGTATGAAACCCGAATCCTTTGAAGCGACATGTCGGAGAGTCTTTGCCCATGTTGGATTGACTAGAATAGCAAAACATCAATAAATGAGTTGAAAATTATTGTGTCAAATGACACAAGAAGCATTAGTGTTAAACAACACTATTTAGTATCAAAATATACTACTACTGAGGAGCACAAGTGGTAGTAGTATTCATTAACACTAGATACTATGTAATTGAACCTCCGGTGTTAGATCTTGATGTTGTTATAGTAGATTAGAGTGGCATTGACAAGCTTGGGCTAAAGGAATTAAGAGATTGAATTAAAAGATGAGCTTGAAGTTGAAGAAGCTATGGTGGATTAGGGTTAATAGGCAAAATGACTAGTTTTTCATCGATTTGCAGCACGTGGGATGAATCATTTGATGAATCCTTTGATGGGGAGATAGATCATGGACCAATCTTCCCCTATGGTTGCAGGGTCAGTTGCATCATGTATAGAGAAAATAGGCCATACAATCACAAACAAGCGTAGACATGGCAACAAGCTTCAATTTACACAATGTTTGCAAAGAGAAGGTAATGCCAGGTTGTGACATTCCAAATAATTGTGCCTTGAGTGGAGGGAAATTTTCTTAGAAGAAAGTTAGCTGAGATATGGCTTGTATGAGGAAGTTTGATTGCTCCAAGCAGGGTAGATCTTATTGCCTATGGTAGACATGAAAAGAAGAACGAAGAAATGAGCTCTTGAGCTAAGACTGAGCTAAGCAAAGGTGAAGAGGAGCTGAGAGAAAATTCTATTGATCTAAGCCATGCTCATCATGGCTCTAATACCATGTTGAGAAGCATGGCTCCCCAAACCCTAGAAATTCAAGTTATTGTATGGTTAAACCAATTGTGATCAAATGGGCTCTTTGCTCCTCCACTCCTAAGCTAGTGCTAGGGTTGGGTGCCTTGGCGTGGAGTCTATGCTTAAGTGCTCTCCTTGCCAACTCTAATTTTCTTTTGACTTCCTTAATTGTCTCTTCCTCTCTTGATTGAGTTACATTTAGCATCATGTTGTTAAAAAGGCTCTTTACTGATCCAGCATCCTCGTCTCTACTGCTACAGTTTTGCTCTTTCCCATGAGACGTTCACTCTCTGAATGGGCTAGTTAGTAATCTAATTCTTTAATTCTATCCTCATTCGTAGCTGCCCATTCTTTTGCTTTCTCTTTCATCTACTCCAACCCTTGATTTTGGCATTGGGTGCTAGGGTTGTGATGATCTACTCTTGCTCTCGCTATAATATATCCATTTGTTCTTTTTCTTGGTCCTGATGCTCAACTTGTTCTTTTAGGATTACCTGCTTATGGAGAGCTTCTTGGAGTTGGTTATGTAGCTCCACCAACTTCTTCATGGCCTCTTCCTCTTTTTGTATTTTTGCCGCATGCAGCTCTTTTCTTGCCTTCTCTCTTTGCCTCTTCAATTCCTCGTTTTCTAGCTCTAAGCATCTATTTTCCTTGGAGTTGAAGGCACATATTTCCTCTAGAGCCATACAGTTCTCTCTTTCTTCATCATACAAGTCTTTTAGGCTTTCTTCACCTTGCCTTGCCTTTAGGGCCTCTTTCAATGCAATCATTTCCTTATTTATCAATGGTCATCATCCTTGTTTTCCCTAGCTTGTAGGTTGCAAAGGTATTCTTTTCTTCTTTCAACTCAATGAGTGCAGACTTTCTCTATTCAGTCATCTTGTCAAGTTGGCTTTGAAGTTCTTTTACGAGTCTTTTACCAACTTATTGTATTCTTGTATTGCGCATGGCTCAAGGTGCCAAAGTAGTTGATACTTCCAAGTGGTGTACCTTTGGCCCTTGGCACAATTCGACATAAACTATTTCTATAGGTCTTTTAATTACTACAAGTGAGGCTCCTTCACTTGGTGCAAGTGTAAGTTCTTGCACTTTGCTCACTAGATAGTGCACCCAAGCCATGTCATTACTTTCATTAACTACCCCCTCATTGTTTCCTTATGTTGAAGTGGATGTTGGGATGACCATGATTGGTGGGTTTGCATGCAAATGGGCCTTTCCCTTACCTTCTACCACTAGTCTTTATCCGACCTCTTTTGCAACAGCACTGGTGCTTGGCACGTCCTCTCGTGTGGGGCTCATCATAGCCAACTCCTAAGATCGAGAGGGTTGCTCCACTGATCTTCTAATGGCTAATGCTATTTAATCCTCCTCCTCTTGTCTCAATCTTTCTTCCTTTTCCTCTTGTTTCTTCTTGCGTTCCTCTTCAAGTCTCTTAAATTCCTCTTCCATCCTCTATAATTCTCTATTTTCTTATGTGGTGGACCAATTTTTCTTGATAGGGATTTTCAACCCAATCCTTCTTTTTCCTCTCTGACTTGATGGCTCTAGGCCTTGCTATTTTGTTGACTATCCGTTAACAAGAGGCTTCTTGCTATGTTGAGTGGTGCGGTCAACTTCTTTTTCCTTAGCAACTTGTTCTGCTTTCTCTTGATATTAATCTATGTTGAATTCTTCATCTTCATGCTCTTCTACTAAGAACAAAGCAGAAGGGCTCACTGGAGTGGGGGAGTGATGCTCCTCCTAGATCAATGATGCTTCAAAGGTTTTCTCTACTACTTCTTCACTTTCCACCTCCCCCAAGTCTTCCTAGATGATAGCTATCAGCACCCCTCTAAACCCTACAATTGATGCCTTGGGCATGGTAGTTTTTTCCTTTCTAACTCTACAATTATAGCCAGAGACTCTTGCCTTGCTACCCTTGGCATTGTTCCTAGCACCTTTGTTGATGTATGGATTTTTTTTGGACGTACACATTCTAGTTTACCTAGTCCAGTAGTAGTGCATTTGTTGCAAGGCTTTCAAAAAAAGGTACTTCTATTTTGTTCATGAGGACGTTGTATCTTTGGCTTGAAAAGAGGGTGTGGATCATCTTCGCTACCAGCTTGATGGTGGGCTCGAGGATATCATGCAAGCTGATTCCATTTTTTGTGTAGACTTTCTTCTTGTCCATTCCCAACATCCCATAGACATCTCTCTTAGGCCTCTTCTCCGGCTTGTCCACTAGTCCCAAGGCCTTCTCCACAATTTCTGGGCTAAGTTCAACTTCCACCCTTCTAGTGGCATCTTTCTATCTGATTGCTACCATGCCATTGTTCTTTTAGGAATCAAAGTTCTTTAGAAATTCAGTGCATTTGCTATGGTTGATGTCCTACCCCACCTTCTCTAGGTACTTTTTGCAAGATTGCATTATTCTATTATTTGCATGAGTGCCTCTTCAGATGTCACTATCTCCTCAAAGTTGTGAATGCTGCAGTATTTCAATTGGTTAAAGGTGCATATCTCCATGACTAAACCGTATTTTTTATGTTCCTCCTCATAGAATGGGAGCTTGTTGGTTTTATCCTACTGCCATGCTATTTACGTTCCTATTTGCATGACATTCAACAATTAGTTCTCTTTGAAAGACATTTCTTGCACTGAAGGTAAAGTGATTAGAAAAAACACTATCACCACGATTTTCACATCAATCAATCCATATATTTCACATAAGAACTTTATGAAGCATTTTTACTAAACAAAGAAGAAAACTCATTCACCCTTTTCTTTGAAGTTCAACTCCTATTTCGATTTTTTCGTTCACCTTCCACTTTATCCTATTCCCCTTGGAAATGATGAAAATCTGTCCTAGTATTATGGAAGTAAAGGTGTAAGGGCCTTCAATGCATCTATGGTGTGCCTTTTTCAAGGGCCAATCATAAAATGTTGGATTATACTCTAGTGTTGCCTGATAGTCCATATCCTGTGGATAAATGCCCGCTTGTGTGACATAAGTCAATACATTGGTTAAGAGGTCACTTGAGTTGATCCAGCTTGCAATGTGGAGTTCCTCCTCAGTTAGGATTCTATCCAAGTATGGATGTAGCATGATATTGTTGTCTAATGGCCGATTTGTTGTCATAACACCATATTGGGGAATATAGGAATGTCCCATAAGTTTGGCACACGTGGTCAAATCTTTGCATTTGTCATAACTCGAACATTGTAACTCCAAATCAAGCACTCTATAGCTCAATAGATTCCATTTTTCAAGCACTTTCCAATGATAGAGATCACATCATATGGTTTTGAGAAACTTATGGGTGCATTATCCGGGTGCCACCATTTTAGTATTCAAAAAATGGGATTTGAGATTCCCAAACTCACTAATATTGTGTTTCATGGCTAATATCCTAAATGAAGTTGGAGCCACATATGTTGGGTCTTACTTTGAAGTCTTGATGCACTTCCCTGCTCCATGTTAGTCATGATTTGATAACCCTCTTGAGCCTATGAAATGCGTAGAGTATACCACTTGAGAAATTCGACTCAAACTCAACTAATAATTGGAGCTCGGTAAGTTCTTGTGGTGGCATGGGAAATTTTCTCTTCTTGTATGATGTGATTAAGCATTGTCTTAAGACCTGTTCTTGTGAGATTTCATTGGCAATCATCTCTTCTACAATGATGGAGGCCTTAGTAATGATAAGTTTGTATTCTTCCCAAGAACATGGCAAGGAACGTACCTCATTTGTTGCGGGTTCATTAAGTAGGTCAAGATCCAAACGTTCATAACTTCTAGCAAACAACGTGAAAGTTGAGTCCAATCGTCAGATGCATGTTACTAAGTCATCCCCTATGTCCATGGCCATGTTGGAAGCCACTTCAAGAATGGATCATCATTGTTGTGACGACTTAGGGCCTATCAATGGCTTTGGTTTAGTTGGACTGGACGAGTTGGTATGTGGTATTTTCACCTTGGGATTCTCATTTCATTTGATTAGCTTGGTTTGAGAAGTTTTGAGTGCAGTTGATGCTTTGTCATCAATTTTTGCAGTGGTGATTACATTAGAGTCTTTAGGTTGAAGCTTATTACCAATTGGGTGTACATTGGGACTGGGTTGAGCTTTTGATCGATAGACCATTACGGCACTCATGGATTGAGCACCCTTCTGCTTGATTTTCCTCCTAGTTTTGATTTACGTCTTTGAGCCTTACTTTTTGAAGCATGAGATTGAGGATCATACATGCCACTTTGTGAGCTTAGACAGCCACACCAAGGTGTTATCTTCATAGTAGCATTGGGCATGCAACAAAGTTTTTAGAACCCAGTGCGAACTAGTCACATATGCACCATAGGAGCTCCAGCTCGTTTTTTTAGGTCTAGAGTGTGGGGCATGGAAAGCATGAGTTTCAAATGATTGGGGTTGTGAGACTGTGGTCTATGCTTGTGGGAATCCACTTGATTGTTTGGAATCCACTTGCTTTGTGGGAATCCACTTGATTTTTTGGATCGTAGCTTTGGTTTTTGCCTTTAGATGCTGGTGGAACTTCACCATGGATGTACGTTCTAGTGCACTACCCCTCTCCTTAGGTTGGATGCTAGGTTTAACTACTAGTGGCACTATAGGCTCTTGGATGGTCATGGTGCCCTTGTTGAAAAGCCATTACTATTCTAACATTGCCTATGGCAAGGTGGATGCATTGGAGTCATAGTCAACATTACAATGAACTTGTTTTTCGAACACGTGACCCAATAGTGATTCCTTACCAATACTTTGTTTGTTAGGTAGAACATAAAAGATGATGGGTAGGTTCTTAGTCTTGATAGAAACAATTAGTTTGCATTTCCCTAAGAGTGGATAGGATTGGCCTCCAAATGGGTTGATTTTTGCTTGGGTCGGTTGCAATGGGGTTAACCCATGGCAGTATAGTGATCATATGTTAAGATGTTAGAGTCAGCTTCCTCATCAATTAGTGCATCAAAAGTGTATGTCTTTGGAGCAATCATTGGTATATACAGGTAGGTTGGTGCTACTGCTTCCTTATCATCATTCTCTAATTCAATGTTGGTTGCAATGCTCACATTCTTGGGGGCTCTATCATGGGAGGTCCATGGAGTGGATGTGATGGAGGGTAATACTTTTTTATGTGACTTTTGTTGAAAAATCCTATGCCCTCCCTCCCTCTTTAGGATTTTGAGTTTCACATTGCATGTTCTACTGATATTGTGAACCTTGAAAGGTCACAATCCCCTGAATTTCATCTTCTGCTTGTGTCTCTTAATAGATTATAGCAACACTATGTCTCCTTGCTCAAAGTCACATTGTTTGACATGCTTGTCAAACCAACCCTTGTGCTCACCTTCTCACATATTTGGGCATGAGTTGCAATGAGACAAGTCTCAGACTCTCTCTAACATGTTCTTAATGTACGATAGTGGGTAGTTGCCTCTCTTTAAGTTGTGTTGACCTTTTTATAGTTCAGCGACACTTGAATCTTCCCACTCTTTTTCATGACTATTACTATGGATGATACCCAATCCATTGCTCTATCTTGTAAATGAATCCTACATTCAATAGCTTATCAATCTCTTCCTTCACTACATGCACATGCTTAGGATTCATTATGGTTGCTTAATTCATACTGCATCGAGGGTCATGGGAATATTATGAGTCACCATACTTGAATCTATTCCTTTCAAATCATCTAAGAACCATGAAAACATGTTGGAGAATTCTCTTAAGAGGATTAGTCTCTTCCTCCTTAGTTAGGTCATCCACCATGTACACAAGTAGAGGCTTATCCCCTTCCTTTGCCAAGTTAACTTCCTTAACTTTGGCTAGTCCTTCGATGGATTTACTTGTCTACCCTTTCCTCTTGGCTCCTACTAACACCACTTTTTGATCATCCTTCTTGAACTTCATGAAGCGCTTGGGCAAGTCCTAAGGTTTCTTTTGTCAGTCATCTTCTAAAGGCTTCAACTATTTCCTTCTCTTCGTCTTTAGCCTCTTGCACCTTAGGTGGACTGGGAGGTCCCCCTTGGAGCATTTGGTCTTTGTTTGGTCTGAGGTGATTGAGGAATTTTGGGATCACTATCAAAGCTCACCTCTAACTCAAATTTGTACTCACAATCCTCACTAGATGAGGCTATCTCCCCTGGTGGCCGTAGTAAGGCTGACTCTACTCCAAATAATGGTGTGGTGCCAAGCTGAATTAATCGTGCTTGCACATAATCTACTACTTCTAGGCATTCTAGCCAAGTTTAATCACAATCTACCTTGACAACTTCTTTGTTCGCTCTGAAAGCATTGACCTATCAAGGTTTTAAATATGCTTTGATTTTCTCAATCACTCTTCCATCCGTGTCATATTCTATGGTCTCCACTTCCTCTGCTCTTTCCTCACTTGATGGAATAACAGTCTTTGTACTCGTCATCAGAATCCTTATACTTAGACTATGCATTGTTTTCACGGTTCATGTTCTCAAGTTTTTTCTCACTTGTAAGGAGAGTCTAGTTGTATGACAGATTTAAGTCATGCACCTCATTCCATCATCACTCCTTACTTTCCATGAGATCCTTGAGGAGCTTTAGGTTTGTAGTTGAGTTACCAACTAGCTCACTTAATAGGTACTCAAGGATTCTATGGAGTTCCAATTTGTTAGTTGGGGCATGATAGATGATTGGTGTCGGCGGTCAGCTTTGATGAAACTCTAGGCCGTCATGCATAGGGGTGTTGTGGGTAGGTTAGAAGTTATGGCTTTGTTGATTTTGTTAGCTGAGTCCATAGCTTGCCTATATTCATTCTCATCATCTGAGACTAGGAGATCAATGGTCACCAACACATGCATCCAACCATGCTCATCCTTAGGACAAGGGATGTACTTTGTTATAGGTCCATAATTGCTTCTAGCCTTTGAGTCACCCTAGGCCTCTACCTCTTCCTCCTCTATCTAAAGCCATGAACGGCACATGCCTAAAGTCCATCAATATGGGATTACCCTTCTCGTCATAAGAGGCATAAGGATTCAAGTATGAGTCTTCCTCTAATGGTTCCTCTACAAAGTGCATTGGAGCAATGATTGGTGGATGGGTCACTATAGGACATGGTAGTTTAGGGATTCTTATTGGGTTGATGTCGATCCTTGGAGCAATTGGCTTTGAATCGTTAGAGGTACTGATAGAGTCAAAGGGACTCCCCTGCCAAAGTAAGGCTACCTAGCTCTTTGATAGTATGATTGAGCATAGGATTCCTGTTATGGAAACTCTCTTGGAAATTGGCAATGCATAGCATCATGCCCAAATCTTCCACAATTAACAAA
Organism: Lygodium microphyllum; assembly: GCF_053477565.2. Lineage (NCBI taxonomy): Eukaryota > Viridiplantae > Streptophyta > Polypodiopsida > Schizaeales > Lygodiaceae > Lygodium > Lygodium microphyllum. The sequence goes on from NC_141142.1 coordinate 71,140,802, forward strand.
AAGGTCAAGATCTAGGATCAAGACAGTCAAATGGTAGGTGGTTCCCTCCACAATGCACACATTATGGATGAGGCCATATTGGCCTTCATGTTGACTCATGCAGTCTGGTTAGCTCAGACTTGAGCTCAGCTATTCGTTGGGTTTGGTTGACATTCTTTCCTTTATCCTACTCACTAGGGAATACTCATTCGTTAAGTGTTGCAATTCTCTTGACATTTCTAAGCATGTTGCTCCCTTACTGCATAGCCCTAGAGCTTCTCTCTCTAAGTAAGTAAGTCATCCACTCATATGGCCTTCTCAAAGACTCTTGCTAGCACATCCCTTTGTAGGTTCGAGATTCTTGCTAAGGCCTTAATATAGAGTTCTTCATTGTAGATCTTGTTAATGAATACAATGGAGACCGCTCTCTCATTGGGCCACTGAGCTATATGTATCTTCTTGTAGAGACTCCTCACATGCATGACATAGTCTCGTATGTCCTCTTTGTCTTTTTGGCTAACATTCACAAACTTGACAATGAGGTTATCAGAGTATCCTACCACCAAGAATCTCTTGATGAAGAGATTATTTAGGCTGCTGAAATTATTGCATTTGGCATTATCTAGACTACTAAACCAAGTCGATCCCTTGTCTTTTAAGGAAAGAATAAATGCTTGTGCCCATTGAGTGAGATCCATCAGGTTGTTAGACTCACATGCCTACTTAAATTTCTTTATGAAACTATAAAGGTCATTGCATGTTTGATATTTGTTGAGTTGCTTGGAAACTATGGGTATCTTCATTTGGCTCTCATAGTATTTGGGGTGACCCCCATCCCCCAAAGCTAACAATGATGCTACCAAGGGGCTTCTCCACCTTGCTCGGTGTTGGTGTTGTTCCCAACAGTCGCTTCATGAGTAGCTCGCTCACTATAAGATGTACTTCTAAGGCTCTCTTCCTATCAATGTTTCCTCTCATTCTATTTCTACTTGAAATGGCTAGGATTCAGTGAACCTCATTGAGCTCTCTCTCTCTCTTGGTGCAACCATTGAGCCCTTTGCTTCCCTGGCTATAGCTCTCTATGCATTGTAGTGCAATCCTTCCTAGCCTCCTCTTCTCCTCAAGATCAACTATAATATCAAATGTTGCAGAGCTTCCTTGATGTGTTATCATTGTTTGTTGGTCATATTGAGTGATATGTCATCGGACGTTGTTCGGGTGCCCTGCCACGTTAAGCTTAAGGTCAAGGTCGAGATCATTCTCATTCAAGCTGATACTTGTCATGGTGGTTGTCTCCTTACCCACTAGTATTTCTATGAGTTTGACTAGGAGGGGTAAAGACGTGTCTCTAATCTTGGCTAGTCCTTCCTTCCCTTAATGGTTTAATGGTTATGCCTTTTCTAAGTCTTTGTCTCTGGTATCTTGGGTCACTTATTCAATTTCCATTGTTGCATTCCTATTTGTGGACTCTTTTTATCTTAATCCCCTTAAGTGTATTCCTTATTAATCCAATCAGTCTACAAATATACACACACTTATACACCTAAGCAGTGTGACTCGATGTGAATTGTGTGAAATCAAGCTTTTCATTTTCACATATGCGCTTAAATGTCTATGATACAGGGTGCAATCTTTGATAAAGTCAATCACGTCTAGTCAGTTTCATGCATTAGCTCTTTTGCACAGATCATGATTACTCTTAATAGTCGATTGTGGGTCCCCCAAGGGTCAGTTTAGGTGGTCTGATGGGTGTTCATCCTAGGCGATCAAATTAAGTCTCTATCAGGGGAAAGCGAACAGTGGCCAAAAATTTCAATCACTTCTAGACTGTTAGGTCAAAGTTTTGAGTACAAACAGCTCTATGGTGTCGGAGGGGTTTTTGTTGAAAGGTTGTATCCACCAATGATCAAAGATAGAAGGAAATAGAGATAGAGATGGAAGAGAAGAAAAAGAATAGACAAGAGGTAAACACTACAAAGACAAAGCACAATGAATCAAATCAATATGTATTGATAGAACCTAGAATCCATTGTCTGGCACTACTCATCAGAAGCAATCTTCAAGCATTAGATCTCCTAGAGCTCCTTCGTAGACCAAAAACGTGCATCAAAATAACAGCTCCTCCTCTGTTGCTCAGAACCCAAATCTGATGGCTCCATTGGCTCCAAAAGGGGAGTAAAACCCCAAGACACTTAGTCCAAAATCTTTCAGCTCACTTCTTCTTCTTTTTCTTTCAGTTCCAAGTGCAGTTTTTAGCCTATCAATTGCGATTGTGACGCGCACGATTTTACCAATCTTTCTTTTTTATGAAAAATTCCAAAATTGGCTGAAAAAGCAACTTGCTTTTTGCATGTCATCCTATTCTAGGAGTTTTTCTAGCTTTTAAAGATATTTACAATTAATAATATAAAAAATAATCTAAAATTATCCAAAAATTTAGTATTTTTAGACAATCCATGCCATGGACACTAGCACTAGTGACTCAGATGTCATTGACTCTCTTGATCAATAAGAAAGTCGCAGATGATAATACACTCCAGAGTTTTTCACACTGTGCCCGCGTAGTGACACGACATCTATCCCCTCTGAACCTGCACATCCTCCAGTATGTGCCACCAATGCAACACATGGATCAAACACCCATTGCAACAACTTGTTGCTCATCATGCATATAAGAAGGTATCCCCCTAGATCATAGATCAAAATACTTAGCATTTGTATAACTCTTGAGCCATACCTAGTACCCCCTCTAGGGTCATAAGGCCTTGGGTGCATATTATACACTAGAGGTTGTTGAATCTCCATATGCATGCTATCAATGCACCCATCAACAAATACATAGAAACATGCCTGCTCTTTCAAAGTCGAGTGCATGGAAATCTGCTTATACTGACAATTGAACATAAATTGAGCCTCACTTGCATCCAACACATTCTCACCATCACCAAAAATAGTAAAGCAATACATATCTTGAAGCATCTTAGAATTTTCAATCAAGGCCTTTGAAAAAGCATCTGAAACATTTTTCAACTTAAAGCATTACATCTAACATCTTGTAAATGCATATCCTCGGGCTCATGAACTGTTTCATAAACGATAACTGTATCTTGCAAATCATGAGCATCTAATACTTCACCAAGCTCCCTTTGAGTCCCTGCATCATGTAAAACATGATCTTCATAAACCTCTTCAGATTCATTAAGAAAATCTATAGATGTAATGGCTGACTCTTCCATTATAGGATCTTCCAAGGCATCTATGCATGTCTTAATATCAAACTACTTCATACCCTGTTTCTTTTTAGCATGTTTCCATAAGTATCCATCTTTTTAAAAAAACCCATATGCTTTCCTCTTGATTTTCTTAAACTCCTCATTTGACATTCGTCTCTCTTTGTAAATGTACGGAGGTATTGACCAATTCTCAACCACTCTCCTGTATATTTGTCTTCCAGAAACACTTCTACACAAGATACAAAACATCTAAAGTGTATTCTCTTTGTTGTCCAAGCTTCTATTAATGCTGTAGCAACACCTTGCATTGCTAAATTCACTCTTGCAACATCGTTTTCAGTCATAAGAAAGTCATCTTCTTCCTCCTCATCCATCATCCCATCTTCATTCTCATAACGTGCTCCTTAGATATTTCTACATTATCTTAATCTCTCTTATTGTTTCTCTTCCACAAGTGCATCTGTGTTTTGTCATTTTTCTAAATATGCATCCACTGAATATACATCTATCGGTGATTCCTAACCAGTTATGTGATGAATGTCTTGCCATGCATGAGACATTTCACTATCATTAGCTTTTCTCTTTTCATTTGCATGCAAAGCATGTGTCCATACTTCAGTTTTTGGACCAACCATCACTTAGCTAGGCATTCTATCCAACTGTAGACCAAAAGAAGAAGCATGTACAATCGCATAAGCATTTTAGACAGCCAAGTCTTCCAACAACTTTTTCATACCTCCCTTTCCAAAATTCAAAGCAAGAGGCAATCCCGTTTCTTGTGCATGGATCTTGCCATCTTTCCAAAAGATGAGTTGTCGTGCCAAGGCCTCCTGATAGGCAGCACAATCCTTTCTCTCATGCTGCAAACTATCACACCACATACTTCTTTTTCCTGGCTTAGGGGCTGCTGCTTGTCCCCTTTCCTCTTGTCCTTTTTCATCCAATTTTTCAACCTTCAATTGAAGATCCTGCATGCGTGTGACCAATTCATCTAAGACATCTTCCCTAACAGAGGGAACAATAGCAGGTATATCCATAGGGTTAGCCACAGAAGTGAGTGGCTTACTGGATGCTTCAACTGTTTTTTCCGTAACAGTGCAAGCTAGAGACATGCAATCTTTCTCTTCTTCTATGCTTCTTCACAAGTGTAGTAACAACTTTCTTGACATGTCTCCACTATGTTTTAAGACATGTCTCTGTAGTCTGATCCTCCAACAAATTGTCAAGCTTCTCTTGAAGCTTAGGATCAGCTGCGTGTAGAAAAAATTCTATTTTCTAACTTGCAAGAGCTTGTTGTTCTACAAGATCTAACTTCCCAAATCGACTTTCAAATTCTCTTAATAATTCTGTAAGCCACAAGACCCTTATTGGGTTGTAAAACCCACTCCTGAAAAGTCTTACACGTAATCAAATTGGTATCTTCAATGTAAAATTCTTCCCTGAGCATCTTCTTGAAAGCTACCCATTCAGCATCCTACATGTATAGTTCGCGCTTTCAGTTCATGTACAGTAACAGTACAAAATACCAGGTCCGTGCAAGTTGAGCCACTCCAAAGAATTTCATCTTTTGAGCATAGGTATATACTTATGCAGATACATTCCTGCCATTGAACAACTTCATCTCATGCTCAATTGCTTGCAGAGCATTCATCACAACACTTTCTATTTGAGAAGAGGCCTGCATCACATGTTGTTGTTGTTGTACCTACATAAGCATATTCATATTCTGCACCAACTGTTACAAAACATCACTGGAGATTGTGTTCGAAGGTTCTCCCATCTTGTATTTCCTTCTTCTAATGACCTTTCACATCAGGTTCACCAATGTCAGAGGGGTTTTTGTCGAAAGGTCGTATCCACTAAGGATCAAAGATAGAAGGAAGTAGAGATAAGAGATGGAGGAGAAGAAAAATAATAGATAAGAGGTAAACAACAACAAAGACAAAGCACAATGAATCAAATCAATATGTATTGATAGAACCTGGAATCCCTTGTCTGGCACTACTCATAAGTAATCTTTAGGCATTAGATCTCTTGGAGCTCCTTCGTAGACCAAAAGTGTGCATCAAAATAACAGCTTCTCCTCTGTTGCTCGGAACCCAAATATGATGGATCTGTTGGCTCCGAAAGGGGGGTAAAACCCTAGGACACTTGATCTAGGATCTCCCAGATCACTTCTTCTTCTTCTTTCAGTTCCAAGTGCAATTTTCAGCCTGTTAACTACGATCGCGATGCGCACGATTTCACCAATCTTTCTTTTTTATGAAAAATTCCAAAACTGGCTGAAAAAGTAACTTGCTTTTTGCATGCCATCCTATTCTAGGAGTTTTTCTAGCTTTTTAAGATATTTACAATCAATAATATTAAAAAAAGACTAAAATTATCTAAAAATCTAGTATTTTTGGACAATCCATGCCACATGACACTAGCACTAATGACTCAGATGTCATTGACTCTCTTAATCAATAAGAAAGTCGAATGATGATACACTCTAGAGTTTTTCGTAATGTGCCCGCGTAGTGACACGACAATGGTCTCATCTATTGGTCTAGGTTCTAACTTGGGTTGTTGGGCAACTAGCTGTTGGTCCTAGTAGGTCTTGGAATGATTTAAAAATAGTCCAAATTGGTATTCTGGACAACTCATTTGAGTCCCAAACTCGGCCATCCGAGTTCTAGATTCAGCCATTTGAGTAGACTCTCAAGAAAAATGACCGTTATAGTGGTTAGGCTTAGACTCGGATGATGAGTGCTTGTCTGAGTGTCCGAGTCGATTATTCGAGGTCTGAGGCTTGGTCTTTCAAGATCCAAAAATTGGTCTAAGTTCAAGTGGACTCTTTTCCAATTTCGATGTCCAAGTTCACTTAAGTGTCTCGAATTGTGTCTGAGCATGATGGGAATACGATCATCTAAGGCCTATGTTGCCATTCGAGCAGCGTAGGGAAAAACATTGAATGGTACAAAATGGACACAACTAATTCAATACACCACTTATTATGTCACCATTCGAGTGGCATAGGGAAAAACATTGAATGGTACAAAATGGACACAACCGATTCAATGCACCACTTATTAATGCACCCAGGGTTCTGACTTAATGCAACAAACATTAGGGGAGACTTAAAGCATACCTGGAATGCCGGAATACAAGGATGCCACCAATTGCTATTGTTGCTGCCTCTTAACCTGTAGCTCTCTATCTCTGTCAATAGCTCTCTCTCTCTCTCTCTCTCTCTCTCTCTCTCTCTCAATCTCTCATTGTGCAAATGAGCTCTCCCCTCTCCTTTTCTCACTTTTGTGTTCTCTCTTTCTTTTCTTACTCTATATTTTCCTTCCCAAACATTAAAAATCTTTTTCCTTTCTTTCTCTATTTCCCTGTTTCTTGGTTATACTGATACTCATCTTTTCCTTCTTTTCTCTTAATTTTCCAAACCTTAATATCTCAAACCTGATCAAAATACACTTCTCCTACTCCAACCAATGCACAAAAAGCTTCCTACTCCAACCAATGCACAAAAGCTTCCTAAACCTAAACTAATCCACAAGAGAGATCGAATGGCCTTCAACTCCCTTAGATCCTATCTAAAACCAAGCACTTTTTTGGAGACTAACTCCTACTCTATCACTCGATTTGGAGCGCACAAGCCCTCAAGCTTGAATTCGTTGGTCTCAGCAATTGAACCAAAATGTTGTCACTCTCATGTACACACTTCTAAGACCCATAGAACACTTGTTGCTTCAAGTGTTTCAAGTTGAGAGCTATGGCTATCTCTCACATAGTTGTGCACACTCTCCCACACACAAATGTAGTGAGCTTATCTTTGAATCCAATCTAATTGCCTCCTCACATGCATCCATCAGTAGGTCCACGATCCAAGATTGGCACTTTCACACAAGCTCCATCTCCAAGCTCCAAGCTTAAACTTCCTTAGCCATATGCACAAGAAAGGATAAGAGAAGAAGACGATGATGATAAGAGGAGAAGAAGAGCTTCTAAATGGTTCCTCACTCTCTCACACTTCCTCTCTCCCTCTCTCATACACAAGAATGAGGCAAGACCAAGAAGCAAGAAGAGCGCAAGTTTGGCCACACACCAAGAATGAGCATCTCCATTCACTTATGGACTTTTATACATGCCATATCTCTTCCTTGGGCAACCATCCCATTTTTGGTTTAGCCTTTTTCCATTCCTCTACTCTTTTTCCTCATCTTTCCTATTAGCATTGGCATTACATGTGCCCCTTATTCTTTACAACTTGCACAAGAGAGAGTCTGATGCTCTTTTACAAAATAAATTACAATGCACCTGGTGCTCTTCTTGCTAAGATATTAAGGTGGACTTATTCTTGTGTGCTTTCTCTTACATTTAGAATTGTTCATGCGCTTCATTTTAGATTTTTCTGAGTGTGCCTTTCTCCTCCGTCTTCCTCTTGCCTTACAACTCTCTTCCACTTCCAATTTCTGGATTTTTCTATCTTGATCTTCAAAGTCTTGGTCTTTCGAGGGTTAACAAGAGAGTAGTGTATTAGCTCAGTGTTTATCTTATTATACACTTTTGTCTTAGTTTTGGGATTGATTTACTATTATTGCGGTTGCCAATATTCTCTTAGGTGTTGAGATATCGAGCTCCACTCGTGATACGCCAGGGTGACCGTTGTGCATTTATGTCACCGACGTGTTAGTTGCAGATGCGGTTGGTACACCGCCCATGAATAATAGCTACATGATAGCTATCCTTATCTACTCTAGTTCGTGGCTCAGTTAGTATGCCACCTTAGTTAGTTGAGTTTGGTTTGAGACCCATATAGAGGGTTCTTCTATTTCTTTGTACTTGAGTTCTTTTGGCTTACACAACTAAGAAGAGGAAAACTGTTTTCAGCCTCCACCCTTGTGTGTCTTCCTCCATTGTGCAAGCAAGAAAGCTTCAAGCGAGACTCCTTCCTTCTCTCCCACAATCTTGACATGGTATCAGAGCCTTGTTCGTGGTAAGGAGCTCAAGAAAGCAAGCCAAGCTCGCGGTGGTCTGGTAAGAGGAGCAGTGTTGCTTTCATTTTCTATTTTGGGAGCAGATCTCTGCAGGTAGCACAGCCGGAAATTGCAGGAGTGCATTGTCTCAGGTTGAGACGCCCTTCGCGGTGAAGCAAGAGGGCAGTATATGCTGTGGGAGAGGGGTTTAGCCCTTGGCGACCTTGTTTTTTTGATTTGAGGCCATTTCGGGGCCTGTTTTGCAGACGGAAGTTTTCTGCACGCACTCAGGAAAAGGCTCAGTTTTATGCTGTGCAGCCACTGTTCTACAGGTCGGTGAAAAGTTACTGTAGAAATTGCATCGTATGCTTGTGCGCAGAGACATTGGGAGTTTCAGAATCATCCTTGGTTCCTGTTTATGCAAAATCGTCACTAGGAAGTGACTGTGTGGTCAAATACCACTTTCGCCAGTTTTGCAGATTTTCCCTTGTGAGGGTGAAGCTGTGTTTTTTGCAGTAACAGAATTTCTTGCAGTATTCTGTAATGGCGTCCGATTCTCTTTCACAGATTGTCACTGAAAAGCTTGACAAGAACAACTTCCAGGCATGGAAGTTTAGAATGACGAATTTCCTTATGGGAAAATGATATTGGGAATTTGTTGCAGGAAATGAAGAAGAACCAGTTCTTCCTGATGTTCCCAATCAACAGCAAATGCAGGCATTCAAAGCATGGCATGAGAGAGCCAGGAAAGTTATGTACTGGCTGTCTATCAGCATTTCAGACTCTATGATTGTGCATATTCAGGATGCAAGTACGCCAAAGGAGGCATGGGATACTCTGTCAAAAATGTATAGCACAAATACACAAGCCAGGAAAATGCAGCTCAAGCAAGAGTTGCATAATGTGCAAAGAGAAAATATGAGCATCAATGACTACCACATGAAGGTGAAGAAGATTGCAGATGCACTTGCTTCCATTGGGTCGCCAGTGGAAGATGATGATTTAGTTTCCGTGACCTTGAATGGTCTAGGAAAGGACTATGCACAGTTTCGAACATCCATTTCCGTTCGTGAAAGATTTCCTGACTTTGAGGAGTTGATTGCTCTTCTAATTTCTGAGAAGCAGAGAAATGGTGGTGCATCTTCTTCAGGAGGAACTTCAAAAGAAGCTGTCTTCTACTCAAATGCTGGAAGAGGTAGAGGCAGAGGTAGAGGAGGCCGATTTGGAGGCCGTGGTAGAAATCAGAATATGCAGCAAACTCAAGAAAATCAGTCCTATGGAGGAGGACGTGGTAACTCTAGAGGCAGGGGGAGCCAAAGAGGTCGTGGTGGATGGCAAAGAGGCCAAAATGCAAACAGTAATGTTGAATGCTACTATTGTGGTAAAATGGGTCATATGGCTAAAGACTGCTACAAAAAGCAGAATGACATCATGAATGGAAAACTGCAACAAGGAAATTATGCATCTTCTAGTAGACAGGGTGATGACAGAAATGAGCATCTGTTTATGGTGCAGCACATGAACAATTCTGTGACAAGTGCAGAAGAAAGCAACGATGTATGGTATGTTGACTCAGGTGCGTCAAACCACATGACAGGTCATGCAGAATGGATGGAGGATGCAAGGAAAATGGAAAAACCAGGATTTGTGGAGACTGGTGATGATACTGCACATCCTATTGTGCAGATTGGAAAAATACCTTTGTCTATGCAGGATGGGAAAAAGAAATACCTCTCCGATGTATTTCATGTTCCGAATATCACCAAGAATCTGGTTTCTGTTGGTCAAATGGTTGAGCAGGGCTTGCAGGTCAGATTTAATCCTCATGGATGCTTTGTTGAGGATATGAAAAATAAAGGTCGCTTGATAGCAAAAGGAAAGAAGAAGGGCAGAATGTTTACATTGGATGCAGACATGTCTGAATTGAGTGCAGCAATGTTTGCACATGGGACCGGTGTAGTTGCAGATATTGATATCTGGCATAAACGCATTGGTCATGTTAATGTACAGCGACTTAAATCAATGCAGGCCCAAAATATTGTTGCAGGATTGCCCAAATTCAAGGTTGCAGAAATGCATAAGGTATGTGAAGCCTGTCAGTTTGGAAAACATGCAAGGAAACCATTTCCTAGACATGTTCAAGAGAGTGAGAAGCCATTGGAATTAATCCACTCTGATGTGTGGACTACTAAAGCTGCATCTCTTGGAGGCTGTCATTATTTTGTCACTTTTATTGATGACTATAGCAGAAAAGTTTGGGTGTATTTTATGAAAAAGAAAAGTGAAGTTTTTGGGCATTTCAAAACCCTTAAAGCTATGGCTGAAAAAGAAACAGGTCTGCAAATAAAATGCCTGAGGTCAGATGGAGGGGGAGAGTACCTCTCAAATGAGTTTGCAAAGTTCTTGCGGGAGCATGGCATAAAGCAGCAATATTCATGCAGTTATACCCCACAACAAAATGGAATTGCAGAAAGGAAAAACAGGCATATTGGAGAGGTATCTCGTGCCATGCTCAATGAAAAAGACTTGCCAGATTTTTATTGGGCTGAAGCAGTTGCTACAGCAGTCTACATAATGAACAGGACTCCCACTGCAGCAATACATGGAATGACTCCAGAGGAGAGGTATACTGGTAGGAAACCAGATATTTCTCATTTGAAAATTTTTGGTTGCATTGCCTATGTACATGTGCCAGATGAGCTGAGATCCAAGTTGGATCCAAAAGCTGAGAAGTGCATCTTTATTGGTTACTCTCTGCAGCAAAAAGGGTATAGATGCTATAACCCTTCTACTCGTAAGTTTACAGTGAGCAGAGATGTTGTTTTTGATGAGATGAGTAGCTGGTATAAACCAGTAAATGTGATTGATGATGTAGATGCACAAAATGGTAATGCTGCACAAAATTCACAGCAGCAGTCACAAAATATTAGTGGACCTGGAGCGTCCTCTAGCAGTGGTTCACATTCTTCGCCATGGACAGGCAGATTGAGATCAGGAGATTCTTCTCAAAGCAATGCAGATAGTGGTATGCAGGTATCACGAAAAGGAAAAGAGAAAGTTGATCAGCCCATGTTTGATGTGAATGCAGGTCACTCTTATGTGGATGGTGAATCCAGTGGCTCAGAGCAGAGCATTGATGATGAGTTGGGTATTCCTTCTATTGTTACACCTGGAGTAAGGAAGACCAGGGATGTGTTGAGAGCACCTGGGAGTGAACCTACTTTGCGCAGGTCTACGAGAGCTAGGTATCCTGTGGATAGGCTGAAATATGATGGATTTACAGCCATTCACTATGCATATATGGTCAAGGTGATACAGGAACCAGAACCCACCTCTTTTGAGCAAGCCATGGGAAAAGAAAAATGGGAGAAAGCCATGGATGAAGAAATGGATGCCTTGGAAGCAAATGCTACATGGGAGTTAGTACCTTTGCCTAAAGGTAAGAATGCAATTGGCTGTAAGTGGGTTTATAAGGTGAAGCACAATGCTGATGGTTCTGTGAACAGATACAAGGCAAGATTAGTAGTCAAGGGGTATGCACAAACATATGGCATTGACTATGAAGAAACATTTAGTCCGGTTGCAAGGATGGCAACCGTAAGAGCAGTCATTGCTATGGCTGCATCAAAGGGATGGTCTTTACATCAGATGGATGTAAAGAATGCCTTCTTGCATGGTGATTTGCAAGAAGAGGTCTATATGGAGCAGCCACCAGGTTATGTGCATGCTGTTCATCCTGAGTTTGTTTGCAGGTTGAAGAAAGCCTTGTATGGCTTGAAGCAAGCACCTAGAGCATGGTCTGACAAGATAGGACAGTATCTTGTCACTATTGGCTTTCAGATTTCCAAGGCAGATTTCTCACTTTATGTGAGAAAAACAGAGAAAGGTATTATGCTGCTTGTCATTTATGTTGATGATTTGATTATGACAGGTGACAGTGATGAAGATATCCTTCATGTGAAAATGCTATTGAAGCAGAAGTTTGAGATGAAGGATTTGGGAGAGCTGCGTTATTTCTTGGGCATTGAGGTGATTAGATCACCAAGTGGGATACAGCTATTGCAGAGGCAGTATGGATTGGACATGCTGTCCAAATATGGGATGACAGGCTGTAAGCCTATTTCAGTTCCTTTGGAGCAAAATGTGAAGCTGAGCACAGATGCAGGTGAGCTTCTAGAAGACCCTACTATGTACAGACGCATAGTAGGAAGTTTGATTTATATGACTATTACCAGGCCAGATTTGAGCTATGCTGTTGGATTGGTAAGTCAGTTTATGCAGGCTCCAAGGAAACCACATTTGGATGCGGCTAGACGCATACTTAGGTATGTGAAGTCCACATTGCAGTGTGGACTATTTTATGAGACTGGGGTTCAGATACAGTTGCATGGATACACTGATGCTGATTGGGCTGGTAGTATTTCTGATAGACGATCTACCAGTGGATATGTATTCTCTTTTGGGAGTGCTGCAGTCACTTGGAGCAGCAAGAAACAGCCTACAGTTGCCTTGTCGAGCACAGAGGCTGAGTACAGGGGTGCAGCAATGGTTGCATGTGAGGTAGCTTGGTTGCATAAGCTACTTTATGATATGCATCAGTCTACAGATGGGCCAGTTGTCATTTATTGTGACAACATGAGTAGTATACACTTGGCAAATAACCCAGTCTATCATGCTAGAACAAAGCACATTGAGGTGCATTATCACTATGTGCGAGAGAGGGTTTTACTAGGTCTTATTGATCTAGTTTATGTCAGCACAGAGGATCAGGTAGCTGACATATTCACGAAGGCATTGGGCGCAGAGAAGTTGCGCAAGTTCAGAGACCTGCTTGGTGTGCAGGAATTGGGATTGAGCTCGAGGGGGAGTGTTGAGATATCGAGCTCCACTCGTGATACGCCAGGGTGACCGTTGTGCATTTATGTCACCGACGTGTTAGTTGCAGATGCGGTTGGTACACCGCCCATGAATAATAGCTACATGATAGCTATCCTTATCTACTCTAGTTCGTGGCTCAGTTAGTATGCCACCTTAGTTAGTTGAGTTTGGTTTGAGACCCATATAGAGGGTTCTTCTATTTCTTTGTACTTGAGTTCTTTTGGCTTACACAACTAAGAAGAGGAAAACTGTTTTCAGCCTCCACCCTTGTGTGTCTTCCTCCATTGTGCAAGCAAGAAAGCTTCAAGCGAGACTCCTTCCTTCTCTCCCACAATCTTGACATTAGGTTGGTAGATATCATGGAAAGTATTTCAAATGCTCTCAATGACAGTGCCATCTTTAACATAGAGAAGTTGGATGACAATAACTTCCATGTAACGTGTCCGCTTGTCCACTTGTGGGACACATCTTAGCAGCCCATTGGGAGGGGAGTTTAGAAAGCACCACCTGGCACTCACAAGGAATGTCACAGGGTTTGCGATCTAGGTCTTCCCGAGTCTGCCCCAAAGCGGAAGTATATGGTCGTTCCCACTTAGGACCGACCTGAAGTTAGGGTTTCTTTCCTATCAGTCAAGTCTCTAGGAAGTAGCTAGTGTTGAGCTCCATATGAACCACTTTGCGTAGGAACAACAAAGTTGAAGCGAATTTATACTGCACTTGGTTCATAGAGAATGGAAAACGAGAGGGATGCGAAGCTCAACCTCTCTGCCCATAAGGCATAGTCCCATTCCGCTCCCCTAAAACAGCATAAATCGGGATTCTAACTCTACTGACTCTAGGTCTTCACAGTTTCGTTATTACGTCTTTTGAGAAAAGTTTGCAGCTAACCGGGACCACCCTTCCGTAGGACGGACCCAAGTCACGTCCACTGCACTTTCCTCGATAGCTTTAGTTGTCTAATTAGGTCCTACCACATTTATGTGCGACATTTAAAATCAGCTTCATTAATTAAGCCTTTTAAGGCACAAAGTTCGTTCACGTAATTTACAACACATACACAAAAACAAAACAAGCAGTCCTTTTATCAAACAAGTTCCTTAACTTATCTTTAAGTTAATCTTTGTCTCCTGCCCATACAGGAGAATTATATATCCCTTCTGTCCAACAGAAGTACCCGGTCCAAATCTCATGGCACCGAAATTTCCATCCTTTATCTAGAATAGGATCTTCCAACGTCCCAAACATTGGGCTCACGAGGATCTCCAACTCCATTCTAGGACAGGCAAGGGATGTCCAGAGCTCCACCTTACCCACAAGTGGTTTAGGAGTGAGATGCCATTTCCGTGGTTGGCCTTTTCACCACTCGACCATCGGCCCATGAATCGAGCAGTGCCCTCTCGGGATAATATGCGATGTGATCTTGGAGATGATCCACGCGTGCAAAATATCCTTCCTTAATTAATCCAATTAAAATTCAAGCATAATCAAAGCAATCAGTCCTAATATCATATTCTAGAAAAACATTCCTTTATTCCCATGGCAACTTGTCATTACAGACCCCTGCCATGCATTTGCCATCAACACAAGCCTTGGAATATTTATCCAAATCACAATGCAACAATCCCTTGATTGAAAAAAAAACATTTAGGGTATTGTTCAATCAACCAACAAAACTAATTGTATTTTTCCTAAACAATACAATAATAGATGCGACAATAATTCCATCGCATATTCACTCTCCCCCTTGGAACCAAAGAGTAGAATTTACTTAATATTCCCTCCTTTAGCCTAAGGCATATGCTAAAGGTTCCAATACTATACATGACGTAAGTCCTATCATTCCAATGCAAATTAATCAATCTAGCAAGAGCATTTATGCCTCTTCTCTAAGTGGCAATTATCTTTTAGCATTTTCCTACTATGAAACATTTTTTTCTTGGCTTTATCTTTCTTTCTCCTAAGGCAAGGAGTCGCATGTCATCGATGTAAAGTTTACATAATCTCTCCCATGTATGTACCATATATATGCATTTTCAAACTTTAAACAATATTATCCTCGGTAAAGATTAATCAAAGACTCATCAATGCTCAATACTTTAGTGTCCCATATGTTGCTTATGCTATGCATGGATTCATCACGTAGCAACTAGGTGCAATTTAACTCCCTTTTATATAAGCACTTCACAAACTTCATCTTTGAATATTTGAGATGCGATTTATCCTTTTCAATGACCGGTTCTAGCAGCACAAGGTACGGAGCCTAATGTATCTCTTGTGAGCATTAAAACAAGCATCTATCAATTTGAAAATACATTACTTATGATCGGTACTGCAATTGGATTGACAGTGATGCCTTCGCCCAAAGCTCTGTTGTTGGTTGTAGGATTGTCATCTACATGCGACATTCTTCGCTTGGAGGCCATCGCCTGAAAGTAGACTCAAGAGATTAAGAAGATGGAATAGATTCGAGATGGGAGAGCGTAAGAGAATATGGTTAGATCGAGAATCGAGATGGAGGGAAATTTTGCAGCCTCTCGGGGTAACTCTCTCTCTCTCTCTCTCTCTCTCTCTCTCTCTCTCTCTCTCTCTCTCTCTCTCTCTCTCTCTCTCAAGTTTTCTCTCACAATCTCTTGGAGGGGTATACTCTCTCTCTCCCTCTCTCTTGCAGCCTTTCGGGGTCTCCTTATGCTCCCTTGTACCTCCCCATGCCTCATATTTATAATTAATTAGAGAGGAGGGGATAAGTCTGAGAACAAGAGTGGAGGGACTCTTAGAAGATTTAGTGATCTGATGCTTAGATCATAAATCTGATGGTTGCATTGGCTCCAAAAGGGGGGTAAAACTCTAAGACACTTGGTTAGAAAGCTCTTAGTTCACTCCTTCTTCTTTTCTCTATTCGAGGTGTTGTCTACTGCCTGTAGACTGCGATCGCGGCGCGCGATTTTGCCAGTCACTTTTCTTTATTTCTCTTTTTATAAAATCTCCAAAACTAACTAAAATATCACTTGTCTTTTCTTTTAAATGACTTTTAGTTCTATCTTTTTAGGATAATATCCTAGAATATAATATATTTTTTTCCCCAAGAATCCAATATTTTTGGACCATTCAAACTACACACATTAATACTAGTGATTAATATGGCTCATAAGTCCCGTTCACATTGTACTTTTCGTGAAGGGTGGCTACGGTCCTTATCAATCCGAGAAAAATGTCAGATTTATGATTCTCGATTTTTTTAAAATATATTTTTAATTGAATGAAAATTATTAACTATTAATGCTAGTCAGTTTTTACCTTAGTTAGTCTTTAGTTAGTAATCTTACTAACTTATTAATTGACTAACTAACTTTCGAACTAACCAACTAACTTTTATTGCGTGGAAATATTACATTCCAATATTGGAAGACTCATATTTGGTGAATATTGATGCAAAATAAATACATCATACCATTGAAAACCAAGGGTATAAAGCTAGAAGATTGGAATAGAGATGATTAGGAAGAGATTGATGAGCTATGCAATAGGTAGGTTTATTTCAATGTTATTGCAACTGGAGGTGGTGCGTATGATTTATAAAAAAAGATAAGTGATCTTTGTGACAAGTAAAGTCATGTTTCATTGTTATATTCACTAAAGAATCTTACGGTCCTTTGTATGAAGAAGTGTACTTCTACATCCACTCATTTGAGTGAGTTTCACTCCATTTTGAGCTAGCTTATACATTCCACATTGTTATGAGTGCTAATCCCCCCTAAAGATGACTTCATTGTTATATTCACTAAAGAATCTTACGGTCCTTTGTATGAAGAAGTGTACTTCTACATCCACTCATTTGAGTGAGTTTCACTCCATTTTGAGCTAGCTTATACATTCCACATTGCTATGAGTACTAATCCCGGCTAAAGATGACTTCAAATGCTTTGATGTAGAGAGTGCCTTGCTTATAGAAGAAGTGAACAAGAAAAACATTGATACATCCCATACTTCTCATGCACTTATAGTTAGAGTTAGACATGATGATAAAGGGAATAACGATTGCCATGGTAAAGACTCACAAGCCAATATGGGCAAGTCTAAGTTTAGTGAACAGTCACGCAGTAAATCATGTGATCCTAAGTTCTCTCTTACTTGTCATTATTGTGGGTATCAAGGTCACATAAGGCCATTGTGCTATAAAATATGCAATGATAGGCGTAAAAAGGGCAAAGTGAAAGTGTAGGATAATACCAAGTTTTTTTATGGTCTCATTGTTCCTAACTCCACTATTAAGATTAAGGAGATAAATACCTTCGAGTACAATTCACATGATTAGATACTTGCTACTTTTTCACTTGGTACTACCTAGATGACCAATTTTTGATCTGTCTACTCTAAGTGTTAGCTTCTTGATTTTGGGACTTCCCTTTATATGACCCCGCATAGTCACTAGTTTAATACCTATCGCACTATTACAAGTTTAGTTAGATTGGGTGATGATCAGGTATGTGATATTATTGGCATAGGTGATGTGAGACTACAATTTGGTACTAATACTCTATTGGTGTTGCGTGATCTATGGCATGCCCTAGTTTTCACTAAAAGCCTTATCTTAGTTGGATAGTTGGATGCTAATAGCTATCATGTACCTTTAGGTGATTATACATGGAAGATTATATGTAGCAGGACAATTCGATTGATTTTTTTTAAAAAACAAAAAAACTAATTATGGGGAACTATCATTCCGTATGCACTTTGTGTGCATGAAACACTAGGCCATTTTGTAGCCATGAAGTGGCATGTAGCACAGTAACCTCGCACAAAAATTACATGCTCTTTTTGTGTGATATCTAGAAACTATCCCCCCCCCCCCTCCCCCCTCTCTCCCTCTCTCTCATCAAGCTTAAAACTATTTATAAAATGTAAAATACAAAATATCAAATATACATATAATTCTTTTATGCATCAAACTTATAAACTTTCATCCATACATAACTGTAAGAAATTAACACACCCTTGTTTCGGGTGATACTTTGAAACAACATTGCTATAACATAATGGATCATAATCAAAACATATATACATCTATATATTAGAGTCCAAGCTCTACAAAATGACTTTCTCCAAGAGACCTAGTTAAAATAAAGTTGTCTCCATTTTAAAGGAATAATTTTAATATCTAAGTGAGATACTCACATGATTGTAAGAAAACATATCATTGCTTCACATGATAAATTGAAACAACAATGTTATACTCAATTCTTTTATGTATCAAAGATATAAACTTTTATCCATACACAAGTGTAAGAAAACACACTCTTGCTACGTGTGATACTTTGAAACAACAATGTTATAACAAAATGGATCATAATTCAACATAAATACTTTCTCTAAGAGACCTAGTCAAAATGAAGCAGTCTCCTTTTTCAAGAAATAATTTTTATCTCTAAGTAGGACACTCACATGATTGTCAGAAAACACATCCTTGCTTCACATGATAGTTTAAAATAACAATGTTATACCAAAATGAATGATAATTAGCACACACACACACACCCCAAAGTCCAAGTATTACAAAAAGACTTTCTCTAGGAGACTAGTCAAAACAAAGCTGTCTCCTTTTTTGAGAAATCATTTTTATCTCCAAAAGCAGGACATTCACAAGAGTGAAGTAGAGTTCGACACTAGTAACTTTGGTCTCTTTCTAGTATTAATGCTACAAAGGGAAGGTATAAGACATCCTACTCCTACTTTCCATTAGCAAGCCATGAAGGCCAGAGGTTAAGCCATCCTACTTTCTATCTATGCATGCTCGATTGTTTCCAAGTGTTACAAAAATGGCCCAATACCAACAAAAAAAGATAATGTCTCTAAGAAACCTGAAAAAAACGTAGCTTTCTTTTCTTTGAGGAATCATAACAAAATCTTTATCCTTAAGCAAAACATGCAAATGTGAAGCAGAGCACTTGCAATTGAAGAAAGTCAGAATATAAGCACACACAACAATTAGCAAAGACCATTTCATTCCAAAAATAGTAATATCTAGTTGAATATTTGTGAACGAATTAGTAGGTACAAATATAGGTTTATGTAGTGTCACAAAACAACCCAAATCCTTGAATCCATAATTAAACTAATGTCTTGGTATCTTATTAGTATGAGAGCGTTGAAACTTCTTCTTGTGGTTAACCTCATAACACATGCACCTGAAAGCATTGTATATACCCACAATACACAACTTCAATACAAATTGGGAGCTTAATGTCTATATTAATATCATCACGTAAATGCTCAACAACTCTTGCAAGCATTCTTCTTATGATATGATCGGTCATTACTACACGCAACGTACATTCTAGCTCCTTTTGATAGTTGAAGGTTAGGTAATAGTCCCATTTTAGGATAGGCATATACAAAAGTCAACTAAATATTGAAACATGGAAAATAATCCACTTCCAAAAGAGTATATACCAACCAAACATGGCATGAAGAGCAATTTACACACATGCTAGAATAGTGACCATGTAGTAGGGTCCTTAACAATTAAATCTCTACAAAAAAGCAATGCACATCATTGCACCTTCTGAAGCACATCCTTGCATATAATGTTTGTGATAATATCCTTGTCATTTTCATCTAGTAAGACTTTCACATCATGTGAGAATTTCACCTTGAAAATGCAACATACAGCTTACCATGTTTACATATTAACACATTTAAATAAAGCCCAAAATGGATAAAGTCTATTCCTGTGACTTGTTGATTGTCATAACACATGCCAATTGAATGGAAAACTGCCTCCATTTCATAGTAAATGGCAATTGCAAAGCACTGGGAATAAAAGTAATCCTAGGAATAAAAACTCATTCACCTATATTTGTCCCTATTATTATCTCAACATCTATCACTTTTCTATCGAAAGCCTTACATATCAATTATGTACCATTACATAGACCTTTTCTTGGGTTCAAGTTTCTAAGGAGAATAATAGGCGCATTTATCTTTAGCAACAATAAATGGGGAGGAAATGCACCTCCAAGTTCTAATGTATTCAAATACTCCATGGAGTAAAAAAATTACTCATCATCCATCTTTACAAATAATTGAATCTACATTATAATACTGTCTAACTTCCTTGGCATCAATTACAATGGATGATCATTCAGCTACCACCTCTGTATTCTATGATGCAACTATAGCCCACTCATTGAAATATGTTGTATAGTCAGCCATATTGGACACATCACCATAGACACTATTAATCAAGGTTTTGATAGAGTCACGATAGAGTGCCCTTTTAACACCATGCCTAGTGGGACATGTAACTTATCATAGTTATCAATAATGCCAAATCCATCCCCTATTCCTTAAATCCAACCAATGAATCCATTGTTGATCACATTACCAACTGCTTCGCTGACACTTGCATATTCCCAAATAGCCTTAACACCCTCACATATTATCATAAATAAGAGTAAGATAATGTAGAATCAACAATATCATCATGTATAGCCTTTACCATAGTTGGCAACATCTATTCAAAATCCCCATTGAATAAAACAACCTTCCCACCAAATGGCTTATCACAACTCATAACATCTCTTAAAGTTCTATCAATTGCTTCAAAGGCATACCGATGGGTCATAAGAGCCTCATCCCACAAAATAAGGCTCGATTGCTTCAATAATTGAGCAAGCTCACTTTGAATAGGAATATTATAGGTAGATCGAATATTTAATTCTATTGGGATTTTAAACCGTGAGTGAGTTGTACGACCACCCAATAAAAGCAAGTCAGTAATGCTAAATGATGCCGTTGCCAATGCTATACAACCATCATTGCGCAGCTTCACAAGCAAACACTTATGGCTTTGATGTCCTTTTTGTCTTTTTGAAGTTTCCTACTTTTTTCTGCAAAGTATTGGTTCTTTTCTTTTGTCTTGAGGGGAGTGGACAATCACTCATGAATATATGAGTGTATCACCTAGATCAATTTTGCACATTTTTAATATATAAAAGGGTGCCATGTAAAGGGGTTATTTACAAATTGAATAGAAAATGGTTGTATTTTATTCATGAAAATTTTACAAATTAGATTATTTATATATAGGTAGTGAACCTATGTGATATGGAGGATATATGTAACTTACTTTTTTGTTCTCTCTATTGCTATTAGTGGGTGGCTCTAAGAAGGCCACTCTTTTGTAGGACGCTATAAGAATGGCTAACATCAATAGAAATTCTCAATAAGTAGCAAAGAGGTGGCCCTATGATGTTCTTGTTAAGATGTTCTTTCAATATAGTGGGTTAAGGGATGTAGTTGAACTAAAAGGTGGAGCGAGAGTGAGTGCATAAGCAAAAGCAAGAGGACACAAGAGCTATGGAGGTTCAAGCAATACAAGCTCTATTTACTTGTCCTAAATCACCTCTTTAATGAAGGGATACCAAACCTCAACGTGCTTGGTCTTTGCATGAAAGACACGATTACGAGCCAACTAGATGACACTCGTAGATTCTAGATACAAGGTAGTAATCATAGTCATACTAAGGTTTGCAACTACAAGACCTAATTATAAGGTTTCTTTGCAAGTCTCAACAATTTCAATATACTTAGACTAGCTAGTACAAAAGGCTTTGGATTTCTATGCACTATGCATCTAAGAAAAAACATCTCCATCATCATACATCTTTAATCACACGCAACACTAAAGTAGACAAACTTAACAAAGGAAAAGTAGCTTAGTTGGATTTGTGACACAAGTATCTACATCAAAGACTTGTCACTAATCTAGTAGAGGTGACACATAAAAAGAGACCTCTCAAAGAAGAGCTCTAGAAAGAAGTATCTACATCAAAGGCCTTTAGAGAGAACAAGAGACTATAACAAAGAAGTTAATCAAGATAGCAAGAATCTTTCGTGGAAGCTATATTTAGGAGGTGACCATTCCATTAATAATTATGATGCTACCATTCTTAAGGTCAAACTGCAAGTGCTCTAAGGTGCCCTCCACAATTTTGCATACTAACCATGTCATGTCAAATGGCAAAATGCAAAGAATCAATAGTAAAAGGTATTTAGTAAGCAAACTTTCTAAAATAAATCTAGAGTTCAGATACATCCCTTACCCCACTATATTAAAAAACTGTCTCGACAAAAACATCGTAAAGCCACATGTTTGTCACTTATTGAGAATTTCTACCAATATCAACCATTCATATAGTATCCTACAAAAATGGTAGCCTTCTCAAAGCCACCCATAACTAGATTCCTAAGTAGAGCTATATGCTCAAACCCCAAGAACACCTATGTAGCACTTGCCACCATTAGCATGCCTCATATATGGAGGATGATAACCTTCAACAAATGGTGGAGGAATTTGTAGGATATTTATCAAGACTAGGCATCCTAAAGCCATTAATCTTGGGACTTTTGGGTGCTTGTTTTGATGTGCTACAAGTCCTACTTAGAATAGGCTCCAATATAGCTACAAAATGGCTATCAAAATCGATCTTCTCATCAAAATAAGCTCCAATATTACTACAACTTGGCTAAATTGAACCAATAAGAGACATCCATTGAATTTTGCAAACACAAAAAGGTATAGCATTCCAAGCACCATTAGAGACTTGTGGCAACCACAATGAAGAAAAGCAATTCTAAATAGCATCCACCAAGTGTGAAACTCAAACTTCTACTACAACTCCACTGAGGAGTGAGAAGATTTGACATCATGCACTTATCTACACCGATTGGAATGATCATTTGAGTCAAGCGAGGATATCAATTATACTTTTCCTAGAATCCCCCCAACACTTATGATGCATCTTAACCACACATAGTCTTTGAACCAAGGGACCTCATGCCATCTTTCCATCACTTTGTAGAAAATTTTGCCGAGCAACATGGCCACACTTTCATTGCCAATGGGAATTACATTTGCCTTCTACTTTCTTATTTAAGGGCTCAAACCCCCTATGAAGAAATACTTCCTTCTCCATTCTTCTATCAATGCCAAGATAGAGTACCAAGCAACATGGCCACACTTGCATTGCAAATGGGAATTACGTTTGCTTTCTACATTTTCTTCTTTAAGGGCTCAAACCCCCTATGAAGAAATACTTGCTTCTTCATTCTTCTATATCAATGCCAAGATGGAGCACCTAGCAATTGTGAGGCTCTATCTTTGTGCTATCATTTGTCCAATATTTCATATGAAATTGATTTATAACATAAATGAAAGCAAGTTCGATGCATGTATGATATTCTTACCCACCACTCCTCTTTTTGCTCATGACTCACTCTATTCCTATGTCCTAGGCAATACATACCTTTCTACTATTCTTGAACCTTTTGTGAAATTGATTTATAACATAAATGAAAGAAAGTTCGATGCATGTATGATATTCTTACCCACCACTCCTCTTTTTGCTCATGACTCACTCTATTCCTATGTCCTAGGCAATACATACCTTTCTACTATTCTTGAACCTTTTGTGACTCGCCGTGTTCCTATCTCCTAGGCAATACATACCTTTCTACTACTCTTGAACCTCTCCCTTCTCTACCACTACCAAATTCTCAATCTTTGCCCCAACTATCTTCTCCCACTCATCAATACAAATATCAACAAGTCTTTTTTTTAAAAGGGAGCAAATTCAAAGACGTTGAAACAAGAACAATCAAGAGAGTGCAAATTGATATATCTACTCAAAAAGTGCTAGAGCTCATTACACAATCGTTTCTTGATAATGCATATAAGAAATTTAAACATGTAAACTACTCTTATTTTGTTATCATGATGGACAAAATAAACCACCACCAACCTTGTGTGATGAGTTGCAAATGTGTATTCCAATTGTGGAGTGTGCTTGAACGATACGTACTATATGGAAGTAGACAGCATAAATGGCATGGGAAGATCATGTCACATGACTTAGATTTTTTTTTTTAAACTCAATCTAAAATCATTACAAGTTATTTGTGTTTACAAACCGAAGAATAAAGATCTCATATGGTAATATGGAGCCACATACACAAAGCCCTAATATAAACTTGGTATGTCTACCAATTTTGTAATGAATACCAATTGTGATGTGTTTGGAATGCATATATCATTGTTCTATGATTTGTGCGTATTATGTGAGTGAAATGTAAGTGCTGCTGAAAGGTCATGAATCACATGAAAAAGCCCAAAGTGGTACAAGAGTTGCTAATGCTCACTTACAAAGAAAAAAGATTGCACATGCCACTATGGAAGCCACATGCACATCAACATGCCTAATTTGAGTCCACTATATGTGTACCGAATACCACTCTTTTGATGTATACCAGCCTCTTCTATGATGTGCATGTAAGACATATAACGATGTTGTGTAACGTGCTTGAAGGGTGTGGTGCTAGCCGAGAGTGAAGAGAGTACAAGTGGTATTGAAAGGTCATGAGTCTCACATCAAAACCCATTATAAATTCACTGCGAGTATGATCAAAACCGAAGAAAATAGAAGACACAAGCCACTTTGGAAGCCAAAGGACAAGCAAGTCTATAGACGCGTTGATACCAAGGAAAGACGACCGAGAGGAGAAACAAGAATAAGGGAAGACGGGCCGACGGCTGAAGCAACGCTTCAAGTGAGAGGAGGAGCAGACAGAAAGTAGTGGCAATGCACATCCACCCAGTTCCAACCACATGATGCTCACTCACATCCCTTCATCCATTGGGAGTTCATGCTCACATGACAGTCCATGCATTGGGATTTGCGCCTAAACAGAGTATTGGATGCGAATTAGGGTGAAGTATATCGGTGTTTGTTCGATGCATTTATAATTTACACGGAAATGATTGGCATTCTGTTCTGCAAGTCTTTCGACGATTTCAGACGTCAATTTCTAGCGATTTTCACCTTCCCAGCTAAAGATTGCTATTTGGGCATATAAATTCCCTCCAAAATTAGAAGCGAGATATTTCTGGAGGAGTGTTTCCTGTAAAAGCAAGGTGAATAATTCGGCCCTCGGGGGAGTTTCATGAACGTTTCATCACAAATTCCAAGACAAAAAGGATGTATAGAGGCTAAGAAAAGCAGAGATCCATACTTCGCTGTCCTACCATGGGGACGAGAGAGATCAGCGTCGATACCTCAAAGTTAAAAAAAATGATTAGGGACCAGCAGTATATTAATGTGATAGCTGAAACAACTTCAGATTTAACTGGTACGAATCACGACGTTGACAAAACTTCACAGCAGACATATCTTATCACAAAAGTTCCCGTCACTACCATGTTATGTAGCCCACACATGACCCAGAACTTGCAGCTTGGTGATGCATCTTGTGAACCATGGATGCGCAACGTCAAACCAATTGTCCTGGTCCATGATCGTAACGTGCTGTATAACCTCTGCAATACTCATGTCACCAAAATACCAATAATATCGTGCAGGTGATGGAGGGGCGACAGCATAAAGCCTTGGACCTAAAACTTTCTTATCGAGCCCCTATTCAGGGGGGGTATCAAATGGGCAGAGATCAATCCCTTGCAGCGCACAGTCCCAGCACACCGCCGACCAATCACGATTGCCACATGCGTTTGTGCTGATCACTCTATGACGCTTGTCAATTCAGCCCCAGAAAACCAAAGCCTAAAAGTATGAAAAAGCAGAAGTTAACTTAAAGCGAAAGCTCGGGTCATGTTCATCCTGAAAAGAACATGGAGATGGATTATCTTTTCGAGCAGATCAAGATGCAGAGCTGCAGGGGGTTGCTATAAGAATTGCCAAAGGCTAAAATGCTACCACTTTTGCAGCGCCTAGCTGAACATGCGCTCATATCAGCTTGGCAAAGATAGCGGGGAAACCTCAAAAGGACACTAGTATGGCTTAGCTATCCTGCAGGAATCAGAGTAGATGCGGCGCACTAAAACCCCTCCAGATTGTGGATCACTTCCCATTTCCGAACAGTGTGAGCCTGCAAAGCTTCAACAATGGGCCTGAAAACAACTTTTATGATTACTCTCACTTCCACAAAACATTAATCAGAATTCAAAAATCGAAGTATCTTCCAATGATCACCTAGCACCACCCCTTCTACTATATTAATTGTAATAAAGACATCAACTAGCATGTTAAAGTATAAGCAAGATTTACCATCTCTAGCATGTTAAAGTATAAGCAAGATTTGCCATCTTTAGCTATACATATAAAATTATGATCACATTATTTTTGTCTTTCGTAGTATTAGGAAAATCACAGGAGCCAAGAGGCCAGTTATAGTTTGAGGCATGAAACTTCAAATCAGCCACTATCTTTTCTAGAGCCCAGCGTCTTCTTCTTCTTCTTAGGACTTGCAATCATCCTTTGACCTGACCAGTAATACAGTACATGCAAACTCGGAACTCCTGAAGAAACTTGGCCAGCCAAATTGATTTGCTTTCAATATATTCAGCTGTGATTTGATCGAACAGTATTTGATACTGATCTGCAAGCAAACCGCTACTAGAGTACTGACAGGGAAAGCAGCAAGTTACGTTGAGAAAACATCGACAGACTACTTACCATGCATACACATACAGGCTATATACTGCATATTATTATGTCTGTTTGCACACAAATCAGGGCCGATTATTCTGTTGTGTTATACTACTAGGTAATATATAAAACATTGGACCATGGCAGATCGATTGCAAAAGGATTTGGTAAAAGATATGTATATTGAGTTGCCGGAGGCTTACTTGCAGCTGCTGCAGCTGGCAACAAACTGCTGGGAGCCATCTTTTCCAGTCGCATTCGCCATGGCTGTCATGTACCCTCCTCTGATCCTCCATGACCAAAGCCAAGAATCTAGTGGATTCTTTTGATCGATATATATAAGCATCAACTTAATATAGTAGTGCAATGAACGCCTGTGTTGAGTGATGTTTTGGTGATCATCACGATGAGTGACAGTAATGACAGTACGTCACCCCATGGTTGTGTTAATATTGACCTACTGCCGGAAGGCGGCGGCCATGGAGGAGGAGGGAGACATGATTCCTGCTGTTTCCTCGTCCGCGTCGAGGTCCATGCCATGGATGCGCCGCAACGGTATGAGTCGACTTGTGGTCGAATTGGAATTGGGATTCTGGTAGCGGGTAGCATGGCCTGCTGCTGCAGTAGGGCAAGCCGCACTAGTGGAGCAGCCACTGCCAGAGAGTACAGCACCTGCAGCCGCAGCCATGTTCACGCTGTTGATGACGTTGGATGCGTCGCCACTGCGCTGAATATGATGATGATCATCAACATCATTATGGTGGCGCTGATCGTGATCTACAGCTGCTCCTACTGCTACTGGATGATGATGATAATGAAGATGGTGTTCAAAGCTGCTGCCTGTGGCAGGGTCGAAGCTCATGCCGTGCAGCCCCAAATCGGACGAAGACGGGAGCGAGGAATTATCAGCAGAATGGAATATGGACTGAAGGGTACCCCTGGGTGAGATGGAGTTGTTGCTGTTGCTGTTAATGTTGTTGGTTGAATGACTGTTGACGGACGGCGCTGGATGATCTGCAGTAGTACTGTGGGGATGGTGCAGGATCAAGGAGGCAGGGAGAGGAGCAGAGAGAGGAGGTAAGCAGCTGGGAGTGGCCGGGAAGGCGGGAGGTAGGTGCTGGTCGGAGAAGATGAAGGAGGGCGAGGGAGCGGCAAAGTGGAGGAAATGCGGCGAGGGGAAGTGGAGGAGCTGAGAGTTAGAGGCGGGCGCGGAGGGGGCCTGCGGGAATATGGCGAAGCTACTAGCATGGTCGTGATGGTGGTGGTGGCGCAAGGGAGCGGAAGGGTACAGAGACGGGGAAGCGGATGGGGATGGCGATGGGTCGGGGCTGCTGGAGTATTGGGGCTGATGAGGGTAGTGGCGGAATTGGCTGAGAAAGAGGATGTCGGGGACAAGGAGCTGCTGCTGCTGCTGCTGCTGTGGATGTTGATGTTGATGATTATAATGATGTACATAGTGATGATCTTGCTGCTGCTGCTGCTGCTGCATATGCGGATGATGATGATGCTGCTGCTGCTGCTGCTGCACGCTTGCGGATCTTGCAGCCGGCGGCGGCGATGGAGGGCGCTGCTGCATAGAGGACGTCAGAATGTTGCAGGGGGGCTCCAATTTGGCCGCAGGCGCAGGAGCAACAGAACTAGCGGGCGCGCCAGAGGTACAGCTGGATTTCTCTTTCAGGACCCTCTCCCGCGCTCTCTCGCGGGCCTTAGCTCTGGACTCTGCTCTGCCCCCTCCTCCTCCACATGAGGCAGCCATCGGCTGCTGCTGCTGCTCCTCCTCCTTCATCAGCTTGTGATAATTATGCTGCTGCGGGGGCGTCGGCCTAGATTCCTCCCTCTCGCGCGCCTGCTCATCTGGCGACGCCCCCGCCGCAGGCTCCAGCTCGTCGATCGCTGCCCTGGCTTTCTTGATGAGCCAGTCCACCGCCTTGCTCGGCTGGTCGAACCCCAGCCTGTCCTGCACGTCGAAAAACTGAATGGCCGTGGGCGCTGACAGTCTCACCCTCCTGTCGCGTAGCCCCTTGGCCGTCCTCACTTTACTGTGGCGATCTTTGGTGCCTAGCGGCCGCACCGTCAAACTGGGCACGCTGCCGGCGCCTCTGGTCAACCTCCATGTCGTGGTGGTCGATGTGGCTGTACCAGCCGTAGTACCTGCCTGATGCATGTCACTGCTCCTCAAAGCACTAGAGCTTGCAGTAAGGAACCCTGCAGGCCGTCCACTTGTCGCACTGCCTGCAGAGCTTGCAATTTTCTTGCTCTGACGCTGCTGCTGCTGTGTGATGTTAATGATCCCTTCCAAACTCGCTGGTGCTCTTGCGGCAGCATGAGTAGTGGTCGAGGAATTAGCGACTACAGCAGAGGTATGGCCCCTAATGGCACCCCCCGTTTCGGCAGCTTGTTGGGGGTAGCTCCTCTTCTGACCTCCAGTACTGTTGCCATACTCTCTTTTAGTAGTAGTTGTACTGGTCAGCTTGCCGTCTGCAGTGCTTAGCAGTAATGGCTGCCCCTCCGCCCCATCCGCAGCAGCCACCACTCTTCCTCTTCCGCCTCGTCCTCCTCGTCCTCCTCCATGATTACTGTCCTCAAACCCTAGAATGGACGGTGAGGATCCTTCTTCCCGATAGTTACCTCTGCTCACAAACCTTAGGATAGGGGATGTTCCGGCAGTGTGCTGCAAGCCCGACGGAGGCCGTCGATCGTCCGAGGCTGCAACCCCATCCGCCTGACTTACATTCGATCCTCCGATAATTCCTGCCCCTCCTCCTGTCCCTCCGCTTAAGCCACCCCCTGCTGCAGCTGCCACAAACCCCCAACTCAACGTCTGCTTGCTTGCTGGCGCGCCTGTTCTCTCATGATCCGAGAGCTGCCTCTCTCTGCTCATCAACGACTACCCAGCTCCACAAACATCATCGGCTTGCTCCTCCTCCACCCCTTCTCATCGTAAGTGTGACCCTTCACCAGAACACTATTTTTCCCGTAATTAGCGCACCTGTTGCCTCCTTACTCTCAACCCTAGTCCTTGGTCCATATCTGCATCCGCTAAATCATCCGCCTCATCTATCAGTGCCGTGATCATCACCATGGTTGCTGCTCATTTGACTGATCAGCCCAGTGTGCGGGGGCCAGATGTTTGTGTGCTGACACTCAGCCGGGGCCTTTTCTTTCGAACACCGCTGCTACAAATTCTTCCCCAATCCACCGAGAAATCACAAGGCAACAGCTTTGCATGATCCCTCCCTATGACACACCAAAGCAAAGAAGCCAACACAGCAGCAGTATACACTATTCAGCTCCCTCTTTCTTAGTGCTCTTTATACGCAGGACAAAACAAGGTTCCGGCAACTTCAACAGTTCAGTAAAGCAAACGCAAGATGCTCTCAAAATTGTACTCCGTAAATCTTTGGGACTCGGAATTATTATTGCGTAGCAGTAACAAATTATCAACATCGAAGAGTAGCCACTAATTATGAGCTTCTAGCTCCTACGGTGCTCGTCCGTTTATTATACCGGCCATACCTAAAGCATCTGAGTGGGTGGGAGACTTACCAATTACAAAAGCAGACGTCTCCCCTCCTATCTACGGCAACGAACAGGTTGACAAAAGAGACTAATGAAAGAGCCAGACGGAACAAAGACCAGTCCTCTGCAAATTCCTTGCCAGTCTTCGACCTCTGATGGAGTAACCAAGAAGCTTCATTGGAAGAATCAGGTGCATGGCTTTTAGAAGCTTGCAGTGAACCAGATATCTAACTGTCCGCAGAGCAATTGGCGCTGATCAATTCTTCACTCCATAATCACGTCGCTGATACTGAGCTCGACAACCTTCATAATCACTTCGCTGATGATGAGCTTGACAAACCAATTATGATCCATACTCTGAGTTGCCTTTATAATTACGAGCAAGACCGTCACGGGTAGGAAAGGAACAAACAGCAAAATAAAGATCCAGCAGAACAAATCCACGCAATCTGATGGAGGAAGAGGGCCTTGTGGCCGGGTTGAACATTGCTTTTAATTCTATACACTGTACACAGTTCTTGATTCTTGACGTAACAATATCGCAGACAGTTTTTGTGCACAAAAAGAGATGGGGGGAGAAAGGGTCGGAAAAGAGGACAAAAGCAGAGAAAGTGAGAGAGATAAAAGAGGGGAATGGCACAGTCTGAGAAAGACTGCATAGTGTGTTCAAATTAGCAAAAGCAAACTACATATCTTCAGATGCAGAGAACAAGCGCAATGAAATTATAATCTACCAGGGAATGAAAAGCAAAGTCTCCGTGATGAAATGCCACGTAAATCAGACGGAGACAGAGAAGATGCACAATCAAGAGAATTATTTAGCCATGTTGAGCTATGGTGGGATGGGTGTGCGTATAATAAGTAATATAGTTTCGCTTATCTGCAATATGTACTTGAATAACTGCGAGAGGAAAGAATCGCGATGTCTTTTTAAAGGGGCTGTAAATTATTTCATGTCAATAAGTTGTGCAATTAGTGCAGCACTAAGGTGGGAGATCACTACTCAATTTTCTAAGTTTCTGGAATTGTTTGATGATTAAATTGAGCTGGCATGGCGGAGGGATGAGGGGTCCATGCAAACAGCAAGGTGGAAAGGCATATTGTATTTATGCGCGCACACACATGCTCTCTCTCTCTCTCTCTCTCTCTCTCTCTCTCAGAGTACTGTTTGGAGGAGCCACTCGTGCTCTCGAAACATCACGCATATTGATTTGCAGGGAGCTGCGCCGGGAATCCCTTTGGCGCCACCATCAAACAGTCCATCCAAATTGTGATGGCCATTGGTCGCTTTCACTAATCAAATTCCTCCCTGCCAGTGCCAGAATTAAAGGGCGATTAAGCGCGGATTAATTAGGAGGTAAAAGGCGGGGCACTCCTAAGGAACCGGGGGCGGCAACGAATGAACCGACGGGTAAAGGGAGGCAGCAGCCGGGAGCCGGGGCCTCTCACGATTCAACGTAAATAGGTAGAGTCTAGAGATAGATGCCCACACGTTTCGAAGCGTATCTGTGGCAAATCAACGGGCTGTTGCAATCTATTTAATGACCGGAGGGCCGAGGAGCAAATACCAACCATGTACATGCCATCGTACGCATGTCGTACATTATCCCCATACACATAAATACATGTATATTCTGCATGCATATGCTATGTATGGGGCCTGGGCAGATGCATGATGCAGGGGCTTACGTGGAGGGGGCACGGACACACGGACGGTAAGCATCAGATGGGGTAGTCGTGCTTTTGCTGGTACACTCGTATAGCAAATTGCAATAGGAATTATAAACAGGGGGGAGAGAGACAGAGAGACAGAGAGACAGAGAGCAGGGAGCACCATCTTTACCTGCCTCTTTCTAGGCTATGTTTTGCTAGCACTTCAGCCAGCCACACACAACCTAGCCATGGGCCATACTCTCGATGGAGGTTCCTTTTCACTAACGAAAAATATTTGAGATGGATGGGGCGGGCGCCGGGGAAAGGGCAAAAGCGTCGAATCGGACGGAACTCGTAGGAGCATGAGATCAGCCGACAAAGATACACCTGCTGCACACTTTTATACCTACGTGAGCACGCCGACGGATCTTGTTCCCTTCTATTGCCCTTAGCTCCAGCCTCCCCCCCCCCCCGCCACGTTGGGTACCCGTGGACGGTGGGCCGTGACCGCGAAGGGGCTCTCGAGGCTTTAGCTTTTGCCTGCAGCTCCCCCATCTATAATCAGGGCCCCCTCTATAACAAGGGCCCGGTCCTGCCTAGAGAGGTTATGAGGGGACAAAGACACTACCCCCTCACTAGCCTTGGGGCCTCAGTACCCTTGGGGCTTCTGAGACCTCAATAGCCTTGGGGAGCAGTACCATTCAATAGCCCCAACTCCCCTCAGTACCACACACAGTCACACTCAACCCCCACTACCACATAGTCGCACTTTGTGAAAGTAGGGGAAGGGGATTTCCTTACCCCTTCATTTCTCCTATTAAGGACCCAATTGCACCCAAAGCCGGTAGCCCCAAGGCTATTGTAACATCCCACCGCTCCCACATACGACCCCCACCCTTTGAAAATAATTGAAATCCCCCCCCCCCCCGCCCCTTATCGTCGCCGACGACAGGTGGCAGAGGAAGGGGGGGGGGGGGGGGGGGGAAGAGGTGGGGGAAGAGGGGCAATGTGTCAACATGGAGGGGGAAGGCGCTGATGAAAACGAGGAGGACGATGTGGCGGGTGGAAGGGAGCCATCAGATGGAGAAGTCGATAATGACGAGGGGGGAAGGCCACGGGCCTACCAACCCCCCCTTGGGCAACGCCATGACCACCTAGAGGGCCAAGGAGCCGCCCCCCCCCCCCCAAAAGCAAACAAAGAAGATACCACCTCCTTACCCCCTGCCGTTGAGAGAGAGGGAGAAGAGGAGAGAGGGAGAGAGAGAGGGGAAGAAGAAGAGAAGAGGGAGGGAGAGAGGAGAAGAAGAAGAAGAAGAGGGAGAGAGAGAAGGAGAAGAAAAGAGAGGGAGAGAAAGAGGAGAAAAAGAAGAGAAGAAGAGGAAGAAGAGGAAGAGAAAGAGAGAGAGAGAGAGAGAGAGAGGAAAGGTTCTCGAAGATTTCCCCCCACCTTCCCCTCCTTAGAGGATGACCACATGCATTGTTTTTCCCTTTGTTTCCCCGCAAGTTTAAACCTCGTCTTCCCACAAGTTTAAACCTCATCTCCACGCGAGTATAATCCTTTTAAGGAGAATCACCCCAGCACACCATCTCCCCGACGAGAGAAAAGAGTGATTTATAAGTCGAAAGTATGGCCCCCAAACGAAGAGAGATACGCATCAGTAGTAATCCCGCATCCAACAATGGAGCCACTAGCCAAGGCGTTTCTACAAATACAAATACAACGTCGGGTATGGATAATTCATATCTGAATATCCAGGTACAAATTGCCATCTCTGCTATTCAATGAAGCATAGGTATGCAAATAAATTCATTTCAACAAGTAGCTTGGATTTATTTTGCCTCTTGTGGTTCATGAAGGCAGAAAGAAAAATTTGCATGATGTATTGTATCTTCCTTCGATTACGAAGAAACTACTGTCTATCGGTCAGATGACGGAGCAGAACTTGCAGGTTAGATTCAACAAGCATGGTTGCTTTATTGAAGAGTTTGGCAATGGATGCAAGTTGATAGCTTGTGGCCGCAGGAATGGCAGAATGTTTACTCTTGATGCTACCTTGCCAGAGCTAAATTCAGCTTTATTTTCCCATGGTTCGGGCACTATCAAAGATTTGGAAATTTGGCACAAGAGAGTGGGGCATGTGAATTTGCAAAGGCTGCAAATTATGCAGAAAAAACAGCTTGTTACAGGTTTACCCAAGTTCCAATATTCAGATATTGGTCATGTATGCGATGCTTGCTAGTTTGGTAAGCAGTCAAGGTTGCCATTTGTCAGGCATGTAAGGCACAGTACACATCCGTTGCAGTTAGTGCACTCTGATGTTTGGGGGCCAGCCCATAATGCATCCATGGGAGGCTCAAAGTATTATGTGACATTCATTGATGATTACAATCGCTATACTTGGGTTTACATTCTGAAGAAAAAGGATGAGGTGTTTGTTGTTTTTCAGCAGTTTAAAAAGCAGGTTGAAAAGGAATTTGACTGCTATATCTCTTGCTTGAGATCAGATAGCGGTGGGGAGTATGTGTCAAATGAGTTTGACAACTTTCTGGCTGAAAATGGCATACGTAGGCAGCTTACCTGAAGCTACACTCCTCAGCAGAATGGGGTAGCTGAAAGAAAGAATAGGGTCTTGATGGAAGTTGCTCGTGCCATGATGAATGAGAAGAAGATGCCGCTCTATTATTGAGCTGAGGCTATTATGACAACCATGCATAACTTGAATCGGACTCCCACTGCAGGTATTCATGAGATGACACCATTTGAGAAGTTGTATGGCTATAAGCCATATGTAAGTCACATGAAAGTCTTTGGATGTCTTGCTTATGTGCATATTCCAGATGAAAAAAGGAAGAAGCTAGATCCAAAAGTGCATAAGTGTGTTTTCATTGGATATTCGCAGGAGAAGAAGGCATACAAATGTTATGATCCCTCTACCAGGGAAACCTTGTTGAGCAGGGATGTTATTTTTTATGAGATGGGTTCTTGGTATGTATCATCGGCTACAGTGCCATCAGATATGCCTTCCACTCATGTATCTATAGTTTGATATGCAGTAGAGCACTGCTATGACAGGACCTAGTAGTCAGACAGTATCCCCATGGACAGGGAGATTGAGGAGCTCACCGTCCATTGACACCAGTATATCAGTGAGGGGAAGATATGATGTCATGGATAGCAAAGGAAAAGAGAAAGTTACTGAGGATGTATCTGGGATGATGACACCTGGCAGAATGAGTTATGGATATGAGTCTGCTGACACTTTAGACAGTGAACTTGGTATTTCGACTGTCTATACGCCTGGCACAAGGCAGAGCAGGTACATTCCACCTCATGAGAGAGGGGAATCGAGCAGTGCACCACAGCCTAGACACTCACAGAGGGTCAGACACCCTGTTGACAGGTTGACATATAGTGGCTACACTGCAAAGCATTATGCTTACATGACAAAAGTGATGGAGATCAAAGAACCAAGTACATATGCTGAAGCAGTGGAAGATGAGAACTAGTGTGCAGCCATGGATGAAGAAATGAATGCCTTGGCTGAAAATAAGACATGGGATCTTGTGCCACTTCCTGAAGGAAAAAATACCATTGGCTACAAATGGGTCTACAAAATCAAATGCAAGTCAGATGGCAGTGTGGAAAGGTACAAAGCCAGGCTGGTTGCTAAGGGGTATGCCCAATAGTATGGACTTGATTATGAGGAAACATTCAGCCCTGTTGCCAAGATGGCAACCATATGCACTGTGATTGCTTTGGCTGCTGCTAGAGGCTGGAAATTACAGCAAATGGATGTGAAGAATGCCTTTCTTAATGGTGACTTAGCAGAGGATGTCTATATGGTTCAGCCAGAAGGGTATGTTCACCCTGATTTTCAGCATTATGTATGCAAGCTGAAAAAGGCACTGTACGAGCTGAAGCAGGCTCTGAGAGCTTGGCATGTTAGGATCAGTAACTACTTGCAAAGGTTGGGATTTATTGTTGGTAGGGCTTATCACAGCCTATTTACAAAGAAGACTGACAGTGGCTTGGTAGTGCTGGTCATATATGTTGATGATTTGATAATCATTGGTAATGATGACTTGGGCATACAGCATGTAATGAAGATGGTGAAATCTGAATTTGACATGAAAGATCTAGGTGAATTGAAGTATTTTTTGGGTATTGAGGTGATTAAGGCTGAAAATGGTTTATGGCTGATGCAAAAACATTATGCCATGGAGATGCTGAAAAAGTATGGCATGGCTAAATGCAAACCATTGGATACACCCCTTGATCAGAATGTCAAGTTGGACATTAGCACTGGAGCTTAAATTTAGGATGTGACTATGTACAGGCAGATGGTTGGAAGTCTGATCTACTTGACCATCACTAGGCCAGATTTGAGTTATGCAGTTGAGCTCATAAATCAGTTTATGTAGAAGCCCAGGAAGCCACATTTGGATGCTGTTAGGCGGATTATGAGATATGTTAATTCCAATGTAGATTATAGGCTGTTCTATATGAGAGATAAGCCCTTGAAACTGGTTGGATACATAGATGCGGATTGGGCAGGATGCTCAAATGATTGCAGATCTACGAGTGGTTATGCTTTTGGCTTTGGAAGTGGCATGATCGACTGGAGCAACAAGAAGCAACCAATGGTTGTAGTGTCTAGTACTGAGGCAGAGTACAGGGGTGCTGCATTGGCAGCATGTGAGATTTCATGGCTGCTCAAGCTGGCTGATTTGGATATTCAGGTGGATGCTCCAGTGACCTTATTATGTGACAATTTTAGTAGTGTACTCTTGGCAACGAATCCAGTATACCATGCCAGGACAAAACACATAGAGGTACACTACCATTTTATCAGAGAGATGGTTCTTGCAGGGAGAGTAGATCTTATGCATGTGAAGACTGATGAACAGGTTGTAGATATCTTTACCAAGTCTTTGGGTAAAGATAAGTTTAGTAGTTTTAGACAGCTACTTGGAGTTCATCAGATGATTTGAGCTTGAGGGGGAGTATTAGAATATCAAGCTCATATTATTCTCCTGTTAGTATGTATGACCGACATTAGCCTTGTCCAGCTGTATCAGCAAGTGTGGGACATTAAATAAGTCGGTGGACTTAGACCCAGTGTGAATGGTCCTACGGACCTTAGTACTATTGTATACACTTATGCTATGTGTGTGGTTATGAGATTAATGAATGGAAGAAAAAGAGAGCATGCTTGCTCTTCACTCTGTCTTTGCCTCTCTCAATCTCTACAGAATTTTCCCCTTAAGAGCATTTGTGTAACTCCAATAGAGAATGTGGTTGTAGTATCAATGGCTTCTATCTAAAACTAGTTAGGCCCTTAAACATGCCATTTTCACATTGGTGTAATTTTGGCATTCTAAAATGCCATTCTACTGAGGTGTATAAGGTATCATCAATTGACACTTAATCCCTTTTCTCTTGCAAAGGTCTTCAAAACTCATTTGAGTTGAACTCACCACCATCATCTATTCCAAACTTCTTCACACTTTGCCTTGTCTCATTCTCAAAAAATTTTACCCATTCTTTAAATTTACCAAAATCTTGAGCCTTATCACAAAGAGAATACACCCACGTCTTCTTATTGTAGTGATTGATGATCAACATAAAATAAGAAGAGACCCCCAAGGCTTGTGTTGGCATGTTACCACACAAGTCAACCTGCACCAACTCTAAAGGGGCCTTCGCTTTGTTCTTGCTTTCTTATAAAAATATGTTTCTATGTTGCTTTCCCATCATACAATCTTCACATAGTTCCTTCATTTCAATTATTGTAGGTAAGTGAGCAACCATACTTGCATATGCATCTCGTTCAACACTATGAAACCAATATGGCCAAATCTTTCATGTCAAAGTTTATTTGTGCCCACACAAGTGGTGGCTATAAGATCACATAGCTCATATAAGTTGTTTCTTCTTTCTCCTTTGCCAACAACTTTGTGAGCACTATCAATTATTTTTGCACCTACCTTCATGAATCTCACATCATGGCCAATATGAGTTATAGAAGCAACTAATAGCAGATTTCTCTTAATCTCTCGAGTGTACAAAAAATTTGAAATATTTTTTAGTTTACCATTTGAAGTAACAAAGGAAATAGTACATGTACTCTCAACTGAGCATTTTGTATCATTCCCAACTATTACGCTGAAGGATTCTTATAGAGGCTTTATAGAACTATATAGACCTTTCTTGTTGGTCATGTGATAGGAAAGCACCACTATCCAATACCCATGAGTCAATGGTATATATTTCTTCCACCGAGGAACATACTTTCTCAATGGTCACCATGAATAACTCCAACTCTACTTCAATTGTAGTGGCTATCTCCTTTCCTTTAGTCTTCATTAAACTATTATTTTTATATGCATTCTCAACACAAAAAATTGCAATTCCATATCCTTTCTTCTCATAGTAGAGGCACTCTGCTTGAAATATTTTCTTACCACCCTTCCTTTTTTTGTCACCATTGATAGAGGAACCGCCTTTGCCTTTTGCATTAGCAAAGAATATAGCATCTCTACTTATTGCTATCTTCTTGGGCTTTAAGATGCAACTCCTCCTCCATTAGTAGTGCATAAAATTTCTCAAATATCAAATCTTGGGGTCTCGTGTGATTATTTAAAGCGATTCCTTGTCCATCAAACTTTGGTGCAAGATGTAACGTGTCCCCCTGTCCACTTGTAGGACAGTCTTAGCAGCCCATCGGAAAGAGAGTCTAGAAAGCGCCGCCCGGCACTCCCAAGGAATGTCACGGGGTTTGCGACCTAGATCTTTCCGAGTCTGCCACGAAGCGGAAGCATTCCGGCCGTTCCCACTTAGGACCGACCTAAATCAGGGTTTTCCTAATGGTCAAGTTCCTAGAATGGTAGCTAGCGTCGAGCCCCATACAAACTACTTTGCACAGAAACATCAGGGTCGAAGCGGATTTATACTGCACTTGGTTCAAGGAGAATGGGAAACGAGAGGGATCCAAAGCTCAACCTCTCTGCCCGTAAGGCATAGTCCCATTCCGTTACCCTAAAACAGCACAAATCGGGACTCTAGCTTCCTAGATTCTAGGTCATTGTTACCTCGCTGTCAATTCCTTGAGAAAAGTTCCTGGCCAACCGAGACCACCCTTTCGTAGGACGGACCCAGGGTCACGTCCACCACACTTTCCTTGGCTTGCTTTAGTTATCTAATTACCTACCACATTTAGTTTGACAAGCAAAAATAGCTTCCTTAATTAACCAATTAAACACTGGTTCCTTTACGTAACTTAAGCACTGACACAGAAAAACAATGTCAAGCAAGTTCCTTTTCAACATTTGATCTTTATTTATCAGTCTTTGGAATACATCAAATAAACCTGCCCGAAGGCTATTCCAGCAATCCACAGGGATCGCTATTTCAAGTTCCACCCGTTGACTAGTATACGGGCCTCGAGATCCCATCTCCAGTCACGTCGGCCTCTTGTGCAGGATCCGAAGGCAAGGGATTTTCAACCAGAGCCTCCCCTGGCACCCAAGCATCCTCCTACTCCAAGTAGCACCCACGGAGAGACCTCTCGTGGCAGGTTTGGTCCACGTACTTGGCGCAGCTAACAACCCCCTTGGATAGGGTTAGGCGGTAACTAGTACTGCCTCTCCTTCCAAGCTTTCAACCTGAAGCATTAGTTATTTTTCCTGAATTAGTTCCTTGAGCAAAGAAGTACAAACAGTGCACCTATGTGTACAATCAAGAACATTCCAGTGGTCGTTTGTACAGCCAACTGCTAAGGTATAATTCCTTCTTCTTGAATGCTTCCAGCATTCGATCCTGGATCAATCGCGTGGATCAATCGCGACTTGGCAAGATCCCAAGGGTTTCGTAAGCTGAGTTGCTTGTTTACCCTCTTTCCTTGGGTTAGGGTTTAAACCATGTTGGCCCAAATTTTCAATACCTTAGGTTTTCTTATATTAAGGTCAATGAATCCTGGGCAACCTTGTCTCCCTAACTTGGTTGGTCAACTGTTTCCTTGGCAAACTCGTAACTCCCCTAGCTTGGTAGATAAGTCCAAGAAAGAGTGATGTAGCAGGATGACTACTCAATTTGTAGAAGTTTAACTTGCAATTAGAACTCGCCAAACTTGGTCTAAGGTGTAGGGGTTCTATTTAGTGATTTAGACACAAGCGCATATGATGTTGCGACTTGTTGCACATGATAGGTGTCAATACCTAACTTGTGGGAATTACATCTTTCTTTGTACGGTTTTTCTTTATCAAGAATACCTTTGATCAAGTTAAGGGCTTGGGAGTCCTATTGACCCAATCCAAAACATAACCCTACTAGGCCGATAAACGTTTTGGCCCTAGGGTTCCTAGATTCCTCTCGCGGGAGTCTAGCATTTTGGTCATCTGATCCTTAGGGTGAAAACCCTAGATTATTCTTGCATGGACAATTAGACAATCCTAACATTTCGAGAACGTGGGTAGGACCTTTAGGATCATAAATATTAAATCGGCATCCTAAGTGCGATACTAGGCAGAATTTTAACACAACTTAACCCTACCTAGCACATTGAGGTGATCGTCATATGCTAACTAATTGGACCTTTATGATTCTCATGTAAGCTACTCAATTATACGCGAATTACTTAGTTGATCTAACCAACCCACGATTTAAGATTATCTTCACTTTTAAAGATGCAAATACTTTCTTCTAAACTTGCGAATACTTTCCCTAAAAGATGTAAGTAACTGCAGGATAGGTGAGATGAATCATTCCATGTGAATATGAAAATTCAAGACCGTCGACCTTTTTGCCTTTATGCAACTTAAAGAATCTACAGATATCCTTCTTTTCCTTGCCCTATACTATAATGATTCACATTCAAAGCTAACTCTTATAAACCCTACGTTGATGCATTGAAATTAAGCTTTAATATTTTTAATGAAGATGTATTCAAACTTTGATACAAGAACTCCGTGCATGAGCGAATGCCATGAGTCCATCATTGATTTAATCCTTCCTTTAGCACTTAATCTGACCTAAAATGTAACTATCATTGCATGCAATTTGCAAAGTTCATAAATCCTTTCCATGCTTTGCAACTATTCGGACATCATTTAATGGGCATCTATGATTATCTTCTATATGAGCCACAACCAAGAATTTATTTCATAAGTGCATTATGCGACATAAGCCCTATCCTTTGCGAGATGCAACAGGGATGCAGTCTTAGCACGATATCATCTTTTAAGTTATGCATCATACGTTCAGGATTTCAACTACCCTTGACCATGGAAATGCAAGCAATTGCAAATACATGACATGCGACTAAACTTTGTAGATCGATTGAGTATATAAATTTCCCAATACAGGGATGATGTGTGATAGAGGAGATGAAGAAGATCACGATGAGGGAGATGACGACGACGATGATGATGATGACGACGACGATGATGATGACGGCAGGGGGCAGTAGCAGCTTGCGTCGACGGCGGCATCTCTCTGGCGGCGGGCAGCAGCACTTCACAATGGCAGCACGGACCTCCTTCCTCCTCCCCCCTCAAGCTTGGGAGGGGGGTTCATATAGTTTGAAGGGGGGGTAGCCATGAGCTGCATGCCTCCTCTCCATGCCCCTCCACCACTCACTCATGCTCATACTCCCTCTCCTTGCCATGCAACGGCTAAAGGGGAGGGAGTTAATACATTAAAAAATCTACAAAAATTATCCCTTTTTTTCCCCATGAAGGGGTGTTCCCGTGTGGGCTTGCGGTTTCGAGCCACGGCTTCCTATACATGATGCGGGGCTGGTGTTTGTTGATGCACGCGGAGGAAGCACTTAGCCCAAGGTTTTTCTATTGCGGGAGGTTACTTTGAACCACTTTTGTGTGAGGTCTAGAGTCATTAATATTTTGTTGCGGAAATATTACATTCTCTCCCCCTTAGAGGAATCGAGATGCCCTCATCTCGAGAAGATCTAGGGGTATTGTTGGTTGAGAGTACTTTCATCCATCCAAGTGGCATCCTCTTTGGGGCAATCTTTCCACTGGATGATGTATTCTCTCAAGGTCCTAGATCTCAAATGCCTCTCCCTAACATCTAAGATCCTATCAGGCCGTAGCTCAAGGACTCCTTGGCTCGGCATTACAACTTGTTGATCATCAAGCACATGACTAGGGTTTTTCAATAGACTGATATGGAATACATTATGATCTTTTAGGTTTTCAGGGAGTTGCAGTTTGTAAGAATTAGGCCCTAGGCACTTGAGAATCTTGTAGGGTCTACAGTACCTTGGACTTAGCTTTTTGCATTCACCCAAGGATAGGAAACTCTTCTTTGGACGTACGTGAATGAAGACCATGTCACCTTCAGTGAAGGATTTGTCTTGACGTTTCAAGTTTGTGTAAGCCTTCTATCTGTCCTTGGCGGCTTGGATGTCCTGTCTTATTGACTTGATTTGGTCATCCATGTCTTCCAGCATTTGCTTTGAAGCTTCAGCCCTCAAGGTTGGATCCCAAAGCTTTCCAAAGTATCTTTTTCTTGAGTACTTCGATATCGCTTATGTTGGGTAAGTTAGCCTAAACGATAAATTTATGTCTTGCTTAACAAAGTTGAAAGAATTGTACTTATCACTTTTTTATGGGGAGGAGGATACTCATTAGATTGTAAGGTTACCTTAGGTTAAGGATCTACCTTGGCCATATGAAGTTGTGAGCTGCACGATGGTGTGATTGTCATTGCATCATTATATGTTTAAAAGGATTGTTTGTGTTTGATAGAATCTAGATCTTTGATTAAAAACATTGATAAATAGGATAAAGTGAAAGATTGCACTAAGCTAACCCCAAGCTAGCTGTGAGACCCTACTCCAAGGAGGTCATGGTTATTACTTCAAGAGGCTTAGATTGGCTTTGTAGCGGAAAGGTTTGTTTGTAGGGATAGTCACGAGCAGTAGGGAATGTAGATGCCGGGGGACTCTAGCCATAAATTTTGCATTACTCTTAGAAACTGAGGAGTCCCTTCATGACCTAGGATGGGATCTTGGAATCCTAATACTAGTTACAATGATAGAATCTTGGTGGGCAGAATACCCTCGTGGAATTCTATATATCTTTTGTAGGATTAAACAGATGGAAATTGTAATAAACTGAAAGGTGAGAAAGATCATAGCTTGCACGCGAGAGCTATGGCGGGAGAGCAAGAGCAAGAAAGAGAGAGACAAGAAATGGAAACTTCAACAGTCACAATGTCTGACCGGGCATTCCTTTATTCAAACTGTCACTAAAAGAATAAAGAATAAAGTGACGGTGACAGGCGCCTGCCACTTGCAGTGTGCAGTGGCGGTGGACTGTCAGTGTAGTAATACACGGGTGGCTAGATGGAGGCACCTTTACCCCCAACAACCTCCCACTTAAAGACGAATCTGCCCTAGTGAGGAGTGAAAAGAAAAGAAAAATACAGTACAACATGTATACATGTACAATAGGATGAGGAAAGATGTCATCTCATCTCACGCCCATCAACTTCGTGAGGAAGGCAAAGCGCTCTGTAGAGAGGCTTTTCGTGAGTAGATCTGCAGGATTCTGGTCAGTCGAGATCTTGAAAAGATCAACAGACTTGTCCTCAACGACCCCACGTATGAAGTGATACCTCATCTCAATGTGTTTCGTCTTTGCATGGAAGACCGGATTATTGGCTAACTGAATAGCACTCATAGAATCTGAATGCAGTGTAGGGATAGCATCAATACCAAGGTCAGGAACCAAACGACCCAACCAAATGGCCTCCTTGCAAGCCTCAATGGCTGCAACATACTCGGCCTCTGTAGTAGAAAGGGCTATGCATTTCTGCACCCTGGACATGCAAGAAACAGCACATCTAGCATATGTGAATACATAGCGAGAAGTGGACTTCCTACTATCTGCATGTCCTGCATAATCAGAGTCAGTGTACCCCACAACTCCTGTATCTTGGCTACCATAGCATATGCACATATCTGCAGTGCCCTTCAGGTACCTCATGATACCCTTCATGGCATTCCAATGCTTCTTGCCATGTGTAGCCATATAACGTGCCACTACACCAACTGCAAAGGCAATATCTGGACGAGCGGCTATCATGGCATACATAAGACTGCCCACTGTGGATGCATAGGGAATCTTGGCCATCTCGGCCCTTTGCTCATCTGTTTGTGGACAATCAGCCTGTGATACCTTACATAAGAAGGCAATGGACAGCCAATAAGCTTTATAGCCTGGATGCGGAAGCGCTCAAGGACTTTATGAATGTACTCCCTCTATGACAAGTAGAGGAGTCCCTAATGCCTGTCACGTCTAATGCGCATACCAAGTATGTGAGCAGCTTGTCCTAGATCTTTCATCTCAAAGCTCTTCTTGAGCTGAGCCTTAAGAGCATCTAGCTCGTCATGAGCTTTCCCTGCTATTAGCATATCATCCATATAGAGGACCAAATCAATAAAGAACCATCACGGGCTT
The DNA here is from genome assembly GCF_053477565.2 of Lygodium microphyllum. NCBI lineage: Eukaryota > Viridiplantae > Streptophyta > Polypodiopsida > Schizaeales > Lygodiaceae > Lygodium > Lygodium microphyllum. Next base: position 71,185,007 of record NC_141142.1, read on the forward strand.
TCTTCGTGTAAAGACACGGATCCATAGCACTCCTGTTGTAGCCCTGTGACTGCATAAAGGTATCAAACTTATGATACCACTACCTAGGTGCCTGTTTCAAGCCATAAAGACTTTTCTTCAATTTGCACACTAGGTGCTTCTTGCCAAGTTCTGTAAAGCCCTTAGGCTGCTCCATATAAATCTCATCATGCAAGTCCCTATGTAAGAAATCCGTCTTGACATCCATCTGGTATAAATCCAAGTCAAGCTGAGTAACCAAAGCCAAGACTAAGCACAGGGTAACCACATGAGAAAAGACCTCATCAAAGTCCACACCATGCTCCTGCTTAAAACCCTTTGCTACCAATCTAGCCTTGTATGCCAGCTTGGGGTGTCCAGGGGTACTTTTCAGCTTGTATACCCACTTGCATGGGAAAGCCTTCTTGCCCTTAGGCAAGGAAATCAAATTCCAAGTCTCATTCTTATGCAAGGAGTTATCTCAGACTACATAACCCTCTCCCAGGAGTAACTGTCACCCCTGCGCATAGCCTCATCATAAGTGAAAGGCTCTCCTGAATCTGTAACCAAGACATAATGCATCAAGGGCTGAAATCTATCAGGTGGACGTCTGTCTCTAGTAGACTGTCTCACGGCAGGCTCTGCTACATGTCCAGCTGCCTGTCCAAACCCTGATCATGAGCATCTGCTGCAGTTTTAGGCTGTCCAACTGGCTGTGCGGGAGCTCTCGGCTCCTCCTGAAATATGACCTTGCGGATCTCAACAACTCTCACAGGCTGCCTATGCATCTTGTCTTCATGGAATACTACGTCATGACTGTGGATGACTTTCCGTGCCTACGGATCCCAAAGACGGTAACCCATCTCGCCTGCATCCCCATAACCAAGGAAAATGCATTTGACACTCTTAGGATCCAGCTTACTGTTGAGATGACAAGCTCAACATATGCGGACATTAATGATGGACCGCGTGGTTAGATAGGTCCACACGTCTACGCTTAGCACGTCGGTGGTCATTATGACTCTCACATGGCCACTGACTCATTACTTATTATATTCAGGTGGTTACACCTATTTACAGCTGGCATAGTTATAGCGCCAGTCGACTAGTGTAGTCGGTTATGCATTGTTTGACTTAGTAGGCCACTTTCCTTTATGTTATATCTTATCTATACTTTGTGTACATTGTAAAGTGTGTGGAAGAAGAAGAAGAAACCAGCAAGAAAACGTTTTGGCCTCCATCTCTCTTCTTGTCTCTTGAGTGAGCTTCTCCTTGTGTATTCTGTGTGTATTCGGCATAGCATCTTGAGCAAATCCCCCCACCACGCGATTCTTGACACTTACTTCTCTTGTCCTTGAGCACATGGCAAAATGCCTCACATACAAAGACATGGAGATGCGAGTAAGAGGGAGGTTTTCAAGTCCATACCTCCTCGGCAACCTGGAAATCCAAACCACAAGAAGGTGATATGTTTATGATATGCACAGCTGTACTAATTGCCTCAGCCCAAAAGCTCTGTGGTAGGCATGGCTAAGCATACTACGTACACACTCCTGGATGGTTCTATTCATCTGCTCAGCCAAACCATTCTGGGGGGTGTAGGGGGCAGTCAATTGACGCTTAATACCCCTCTCATCACATAACTGCTCAAAAGCATGTGAGACATACTCACCCCCATTATCTGTCCTTAGGCATTTTAGCCTATACCCAGACTGGTTCTCAACCAATGCAAGCCATCTCTGAAACACATCCAAGACATCGGATTTCAGCTTAATGGGATAAGCCTAAAATTTTCGTGAAAAATCATCTATGAAAGTAACAAAATACTTGGCACCACCCATAGACTGACAAGGTATGGGCCCACAGACATCCAAATGTACCAATGCCAAGGGCTCATTTATGCGTGGCCTACCAAACTTTTTATGTGTAGACCTAGTCTGCCTACCATAAAGACAATGCTCATATGAATCAAAACATGCATAATCAAGGGGCGGTAAGTACTGCAAACCAGAAAGCATTTTCATTCCTTTCAAAGACATATGGCCCAAACGGGCATGCCAAAGAGATACATGTGGGATAGAATCCATAGACAAAACATAAACAAGGAAATAAGCTAATATAATCAAGGGATAGAGGCTGCCAGCCTTGGCACCTCTCGCAATCACAAGTCTGCCATGAGTGATCTTCCATGCAAAGTCTCCAAAACATACTTGATATCCTGCGTCATCAAGCTATCTAGCTGACATGAGACTGCATGTCAGAGCAGGTACATGACGTACATCTTGCATAACAAAACTGCTGCCAGAAGGGAACTGCAACCTAACATCACCAATGCCCACAATATCAAGAGAGCTATCATTACCCAAGCGCACAGAACCCGAAACAGTACGATATGAAATCTGCAAAGCACTAGAAGAAGCTGCAAGGATATAATCATCATCATCAACATCCTCAGGCCTGCATAACATTGATCTCTTCAATTTTAACACTGGACTTTGCAGGCACTATGCTGCGATCAGAAGACTTATCCTACACTTTGTCTTTCCCCTTATCTTTGCGCCTTTCATTGCGCAGTTCATGGCATTGTGGCCTAATATGGCCCTTTTTCCCACAATGGTGACAAGTAACATTTGCATTCCTGCCACGGGATTTGCTATGTGACTTTCCATGAGACTTGGACTGAGATTTCTGAGAATCCTGTCCATAACCACTGCCACTGCCACTGCCACTGCCATGCTTTCCATATCCATCATTCCTGCCTCTAACTATCATAGCATATGCGACACACAGAGGCATCCAAATTCTTATGGTTAACCTCTTCCTGCAGAAGAGCACTCTCAACATCAGATAATTTCAAGGTAGCAGTAGAGGCACATAATGCAGTGCGGAATACATCCCATGACTCATTAAGAGTACCAAGCAAGAAAAGAGGAGTGACATCCTCTACAAAAGTGATGTCCTGCGAAGTCAAGTTCTTGAGTATAGCATGAAACTGGCTCAAGTGAGCAGACATAGTCACATTCTTCTTCATGCGCAGATCCATAAGCTGCTTCAACCAATACATCTGACTCGCTGGACTTTTCTTGTCATAGAGATTCTTGATTTTATCCCACAACTGCCATGCACTCTGTTCTTCCTCAAAGACATTGTAATGAACGTGTTCTGTGAGAGATAATACAATAGTGGACTTGCATAACTCATCAATCTCAAGCCATTCCTCATCTAGCATAGTTGCAGGTGGATGCCCGCTCAACCTCAAAGGTTTGATCTGGGATTTCTGCACCAACACCTGCCAAATCTGGCTCTTCCAATAAGAGTAATTCGTACCATCAAGCTTAGTGATGTTGAAAATAGCATGTTCAGTGGATGAACTTGCCATAATGCAGGCTGGAAGACTGTAGATAGTTCAAAACTGCTTGCTATTTACTACAGAAAATGACAAAAAAATCACCAAAATCAAGAGAAAATGGCGAGAAAAGTGTAACCAAAGCTGCTGCCCACCAAGTACTAGTGAAAGTACATCATTTCAAAATATTTCAGCATGAAAAATCCATGTTAGTCCATACATATATGCTTGCTGTAATAAATTATAGATTTTAGTAAATGAGAGCTAACAGTGCCAAAATCGGATCCCAAGTCAATCAGATACTGCCAAGACCAAAGCCGGCATCATGCGGGCATAACATAGGCATATGACAGTCGATAAGCATAAATCCAACACCCAAACATGTCATACAAATATCTACCAGTGAGTAGGCACACCCCCCAGTCAACGGGGCAAAGTGTTCCTGCCACTACCAAGACTTGACACAAGTAGGTGTCAGCTCACAAAGAGAGGGACCCAAAGCAAAGAGTCAGCTCATAAGCATCAGAGGAACCAAGACACATGAATCATGCATCATCCTGAAGGGTAAAAAATCCCAAATAGTCTCAAAAGCTCAAAGAGCATAGATCGCCCCTGCTCAATGGCTATCATGCATCCAAAGATGCTCCCACTAGCACAAAAGCCGTAAATATCAAGCAACAAAGCTCGAACAAAGCATGTACAAGCACCAATGACAAGTGTCCAAGATCAAGCATCAATGGTACATCCTGAACATGTAGGCGGTAGAGCATCCGTATGTAGCATCCATAAGCATGTAAGACATCAAGTACATCCCAAGATACAACTCTGGCAAGCCAATAAATAGCTCAAGTAAGCTCCAGGAATCCAAGGTCAAGCCAAGACCGAGCTCCAGTAGCAATAGGGTCCAAACAATGTAACTCGCATGTAGTGATGGCATAGGCTAAGCATGTCAAGACCGGTCAGACATAAGCAACATACATGCCATAAGTACATCCAAGATGGAGCATCCAAATTATTTACAAAGCGATCTCAAGCTCAACCAATGATCCCAAATCAAAACCAAGCTCTATGTTGAGCCCCAAGTGTCAATACATCACCATATATGCCCGAAACATAGCCCGAAAAGCATAGGCATAAGCATACATGAGTAAAATGACTTCAGCCCAATTGTGTACAGCAGTGATTTATTATTCAAAACTGAGAATTTCAGCACCAAAATCAGCTCCAAATGGTTGCCAAATAGTAGCCATATATTCCCCTAACATCCAGGCATCAAACAGGACCAATCGGGCATCAAATGACAATGCCAAACAAGCTGTAGCATCAAATGTCAGTGTAATACTATCATAAACTGCCTGTGGATGACAGTCCCAAAACAGTGCTAAATCAGTCCAAATGCTATGCCATCACATCAACCATCAAAACCAAGCATCAAAGCATGTTCATATGCTCGAAATGGAGCCTTTCCAAGTGCCAATGGAGGGGGAGAGCTGTTGTTGTGACTGTCAATGCTAAAGACACATATGGGAGGGCTGCGTGATTCCACCAACTGTAAATGCTGGTCCTGGGGCTGCAAAAAATGGTCGCCAAGCTTCAGAGGGGTCTGGTTAAAACCAAGAAAGGCCTCAAACAAGCTCCAGCAAAGGGGAGAGCATCCCACATATAAAAAATGAGAGTTGGGAGTGTAATGGATGCCTTGTTTCAAGAGGGCTGAAAACTGAGGTAAACCCTATAAATATTGAAGCAATATATCTCTGTGAATGCCTTGAGGGTGCCCAAAGGGGCCAGGAAGGTGCTCGGGAAGCCGGGGAGTGACGGGAGCTCAAAGGAGTCGGATATGGCTGCCGAGAAGGAGACCCAATGCAAGTGGGGAGTCGATGGGAAGCTGAGAATGCCATGAACCAAGCTCAAGAGTCGGGAAGTCGAGCTTTGATACAATTGAAAGGTGAGAAGGATCGAATCTTGCACGCGAGAGCTATGGTGGGAGAGCAAGAGCAAGAAAGAGAGAGACAAGAAATGGGAACTCCAACAGTCACAATGTGTGGCTGGGCCTTCCTTTATTCAAACTGTCACTAAAAGAATAAAGAATAAAGTGAGGGTGACGGGCGTCTGCCACCTGCAATGTGCAGTGGCGGTGACTGTCAATGTAGTAATACACAGGCGGCTAGGCGGAGGCGCTTTACCCCCAACATAAACTTCCAATATAACAAAGGAATTTGTGTTACTCAAGGGTTGTTTGAATTGTATGCATGTCCGTGAGATAAATTACATGAAGGAATCTGTGTTTTAACAGACTAATTAAAGAAGCTTGTTGTATATGTTTCAATAAATGTATTGTAGGTAATTAGAAAACTAAAGTTGATACCCTCATCAAAGGAAAGCAAGTGTGCATGAATCCCAATAGGTCCATCCAATAGTAGGGTGGTATCGATTAGCTAGGAGCTTTTCTAATTCAACAATAGAAATAGGAAAACGATAAATTGACCAACTAGCCACTAGGTAGAACTGACTTGCATTGTTTTAGGGGGGTGGAATGGGATTTTTCCTTATGGACAAGAGGATTGACATACTGCACACCCCTTCGTCTCCCATTCTCTTTGAATCAAGTAGTGCAATGGCAAGTCCCCTTCAGCTGTTTGAGTAATCCTGTAGGAAGTAGGAACTGAAAATTATTGATGCTAGCTAGCTATTAGGAGACTCGTGATTTTAGGAGCCTGAAATTTAGGTCGATCCTGGTGGGTTCAACCGGAACTCTTCCATTGCAATGTAGACTCAATAGGGTCTAAGTGACAAACCATGTGATACTCCGAGGGAGTGCGGGCAGCATCATTTGGAAAACTTGGTGATGGACTACAAAAAGGTGTGCATTGGAATGAGCCTGCAGACACCTCACAAAGCCTTTGTTGAAACCATTGTCGTTGAGCATAAAGTATATTCACATAGCAAAGTTGCAAGCCATACTCAAGTTTTGCATGGTAGCATCAATGCCATGGTTTCATAGAACAATAATCTTTAAGAGGCCAAGTGTAGTATTGTAACAAGCAAGATATATGGGAAAATAAGGGGAAAATACTAGTCACCTTGATGGTATTTAAGGCATAAGAGGATTAGGTCAATTATCATGCATTAATCAAGAAAGTCTCTCTTCACCTCCATTACTTCCATGGCTTCCTTCCTCTTCTTTCTCTTTTTCTCTCTCTTTATGTCTTTCTCTCTCTTCTTCTAGTATTTCTCTCTCCTCGTCATTCTCTTTCTCTCTCTTTTGTACTATTTCTTCTCTATCTTCATTACAATTGGTATCAAAACACTAGTCTTTGATCCTTCTTTTCTCTCTCCTTCCTTTAGATTTAGTTTCTTTTCAATCTCAGGAATCCTAGTTACTCAGGCACACAGGTTCACATGGAGTACCCCAGGCACGTTGGTAGCCTTTCTTGGAGCTTTAAATTGAGCTTTAACCAAATTTGGAGGCAAGCAAACAAAGATTGCGGCCTTTTTTTACTCTACAACTCAATTTTAGATGTGTTTTACCCAAGGAGGATACTCAAGTCTTAGAGGATGGCTTAAATGTGACCACTTTTTCCCAAAAGTGAATTTCCCTCTTCTTCCTTCATAGTTTCTTAAAGCGACCATTGAAAATCTAGCCCAAGAACTCTCCATATCTTCATCTTCTATCTCCCTAGGCTTGATGACATCTCCCAATGCCTTTCGAACACTTTGGGCAACTTGTAGAGCACCCAAACAACCACTTGGTGGAGCCTCCAAAAGCAGCCCTACAAATTTCGATGCAATTTGTACTAAGTTCCATGGCCATTCTCCTCCTACTCCAACACTTGGTAGTGATCTCTACCTTCATCCCCTAGTTCTTGGCACTCATCTGAGCAAGGTTCAACTTTCCCTCACCGAGATCTCTGATATTTGCACTCTCCTAAAACCTTGGAGTGGATAGCATAAATGACAACCATGGCACCTTCCCTGGAGCTCAAGCTCTCTTGAAAAATATTCAATTTCTTGCCTTGAGAGCCATTGGTATCAGCTTAAAACTCTTCCGCTTGAAGATTTCAAAGGATTCAAGACCTTCCATACATGGGTTGAATTAGAGAAGAAGCATGGGTTCTTGATTCAATCAACCTTCCACCACTCCTTCAAGCATGTTTGAGGTATGTCTTATAGTTCTAGACCTCTCTCTTGATCCGTTTTTTGAGCTCCATCCTCTTGTTTGTAGAGAATCAGCCCTCTCTTGGCATTGATGGATTCAATGGAATGTATTGGTCTAGTTCTTCATTTATGGAATGCATTCATGTGTGTGGTTCAATTAATCCCTCTCTTCAACTTAGATACTTCTAACCATAACCATCTTGTTAGCTATGAATTTGAAGTAAACCCAAAAAAATATATTGTAAAAGGGGTAAATAAGCAATCAGTGAGTGATTGAATTGCTAAGGTAGCACCATTCCCCATCCACTTTTTCTATTATACCCTGCATCTCATCAAAGCTAAAAGTCTATTTCCAAAACATGCATTTCATACTAGTTGATCAGCTTAGAATGATCCTACCATGTTTCTTTCGGCTGATGTAATCAAGGCCAATGCCAAGCAAGATGGTAAGATAATAGTGGGATGACCCACCCCCTTGCCATTAACGACCTTTAAGGGGTGCACAACCCAGCTCAAGGAGGAACTTTTCACACCCCTCGAGTCTCAGATCCCAAGAACTTATTTGCAAGTGCAAGTATAGCCCATCCCTACCTCGAAGATCATTGGAAGAACATTGAAAATGTATATGGGATGTATGTCACACATGTATTGGCAATGAGTTGAATGTATGCTACTTGGGACTCTTGTTGAGTTTTCCAAATCATTGGAAGCAATCAAAGGTCATGTATGGATGCTATGATATGCTCCAAAGGTTGTGTATATGCTATAGTCAGTTTTCTAAGGATTTTTCATCATAACAATGTCAAACAGTGTTGATTCGGACCAAGACAGACTATGAGACAGGGTGCAGGCATTCCAGGACTACTCTACAATACCTATTACAGCAAAAAGGAATTGGAGGACTGAGCTGAAACCCCATAGCTCCTTTCAAAGAGGGCTTTGTTCTCTTTGTATAGAGCCAGAAATCTCCTTGGTTAGAGCTCCCATTGGAGAATTACTATTGAGATTCAAGCTCATAGGCCTACCCTAGTTGAATAAAGTTAAGTCATATTGACTTAACCATGGTTAGTACTAGGTCACTTTGTTTTGTAAGTGTGAGGTACGCAGTTGACTTGATAGAGTGTGTAATGATGGAATGGAATGAACTGACAGGGAGCATGTCTGCTACCCTGGTGCATGTGCCTTTGTCTCCATCTCTTTCTCTCTGAACTACAATATGGTATCAGAGCTTTGTGACAAAAAAGAGGAGGACTATAGCTAGTAGAGGCAAGACTAGTCGATTTACTATGAGAGGGGAGAGCAGCACCTCAACCATGGTGGAGCTATTTCCAAATTTACAGGATCACCTTTCTGCCTTGATCTACAAGCTCAAGTAGACAATTTGGTAGTGGAGTGGAGACTGGTGGCAATAATCTAGTAAAGCCTATCTCCCAACACAGGATTGACTCCTTTCTTGAGCCCCTGGTTTTGGAGAAGTTTTTTTCTCTGAATGGGAATTGGGGACCATTGGAACATATTGTTGAAGATTAGGAACATGCTGAGATGTGATACGGACGTGTGCCACCCTTGTAACCTGTTTACAAACAGCGAATCTGATTGATGTTGCGCGAGGTGGAAGCATCAAGATAGTGTGGCAATGAACGCATTGAACCACCATGTTGTTGTGTCTCCTCAACATGAAAGGAAGCAGTAGACTCGTCATTTTTTAGGTAAGAAAGCCCAGTGATTAGGGTGGAAGCCCAAGACTCGGCGCTTGTGTCAACCTGTGGAATTCTCAATAGTACCTTGCTAAGCGACAGCATCATCATTTGGCCCTTCATCTGCGACAATTACAAAACACCTCAACATGTTTGTGTCAGGCTTGAAGAAGTGGTTGGCAAGTTTATTCCTGTCTGACTACCACTGTGAGGTAGCATTCTTTCTTACCACGTTTGCGAAATCAGTAGCACCTCTCGAATCACCAGCACCATATGGCATGAGTGTGAATAGGCTTTCAATACCTATTGTTGACTTAGTGCTTTGTAACTCCTGTTCATTGAGTGATGAACCATTAGGAAGCTCAGATCCTGACAAAGCTGGGAAAACCATCATATCTAAGGGTGGAGAAGAAGATGACTGCAGTTGGAACCGAGAAGAGCCTGCCTCATCTTGCAGCTCCAGCTGAGTGAGCATCTCAATGGCCTTGGCTGTTTCCACAGCTATTCAGGACAAAATTGACAGGGGTCAAAGATGAGACAGCTGCTTCAAGCATCTAGAATCATTTGGATTTCTTGCAAGCTTGGAAATTGAGTAATAATCTTATGTAGACAATCAAACACTGAGATTGTTTTTGAAAGGCCAACTTTCATCTCAAGAATAGGTTCAGACATACCAGCTGTCTCATCTTTGACCCCTATCAGTTCTGTCTTGAATCCATGTTGATAGCAGCCAAGGCCATTGAGATGCTCACTCAGCTGGAGCTGCAAGATGAGGCGGGCTCTTCTCGGTGGCCATTGAGATGCTCACTCAACTGGAGCTGCAAGATGAGGCGAGCTCTTCTCGGTTCCGACTACAGTCATCTTCTTCTCCACGCTTAGATATGATGGATATCCCAACTTTGTCAGGATCTGAGCTTCCTAATGGTTCATCACTCAATGAACAGGAGTTACAAAGCACTAAGTCAACAATAGGTATTGAAATACTATTCACACTCATGCCATATGGTGCTGGTGATTTGAGAGGTGCTACTGATTTTGCAGGCGTGGTAAGAAAGAATGCTACCTCACCATGGCAGTCGAACAGAAATAAACTTGCCAACCACTTCTTCAAGCCTGACACAAACGTGTTGAGCTATTTTGTAATTACCGCAGATAAAGGGTCTAATGATGTTGCTACCGCTTAGCAAGGTCCTGCTGAGAATTCCACAGGTGGACACAAGCACTAAGTCTTGGGCTTCTACCCTAATCACTGTGCTCTCTTACCTAAAAAATGATGAGTCTGCTACTTCCTTTCATGCTAAGGAGAGACAGCAACATAGTGGTTTAGTGTGTTCATTCCCACACTATCTTGATGCTTCCACTTCGTGCAACATCAATCAGATTTGCTATTTATAAACAGGTTACGAGGGTGGCACAGGTCCCTATCACATCTCAGTGTGTTCCTAATCTTCAAAAATATGTTCCAATGGTCCCCAATGCCCATTTAGAGAAACAACCTTCTCCAACACCAGGGGCTCGAGAAAGGAGACGGGCTTTATCAGATTATTGCGACCAGTCTTCACTCCACTACCAAATTGTCTGGTTGAGCTTGTAGATCAAGGCAGAAAGGAAATCCTATAAATTTGGCAATAGCTCCACCATGGTTGAGGTGCTGCTCTTCCCTCTCACTCCACTAGTCTTGCCTCTACTAGCTCTGATACCATATTGCAGTTCAGAGAGAAAGAGATGGAGACAAAGGCACAGGCACTAGGGTAGCAGACATGCTCCTTGTTAGTTCATTCCATTCCATCATTACACACTCTATCAAGTCAATTGTGTACCTCACACTTACAAAACAAAGTGACCTAGTACTAATCATGGTTAAGTCAATATGACTTAAGTTTATTCAACTAGGGTAGGCCTATGAGTTTGAATCTCAAAAGCCAACTCGATTGGCTGTTGGAAGAGGGGACAAGGCACAACTAAAGCACCCGTGTTGATCAGGCTACCTAATTGGTGCTAGGCTTATTCAGCTGCATTTACAACTACTGCTTTTTATGGCAGGGCTACAAAATGGTTACCTTAGTGATCAATAAGAGTTTATTGATCCACATCTGTGGATTGGTTTTGTCGATGGTGATCTTACTTCTTGTGCAGGTGTTCTCAGCAGAGGATAGGTACAAAGAATAATTCATCTTTCTTATCTGATTTCCTGTCAGCATTGAAGAGATACTTCCAGATGTAACTGGAGGCCTTTGGCATTCTCAAATTTAAAGGCAGGCTGAAGTATAGTTGCAGGTTTACAACTCTGGGTGGTGCTTGCACTCTGAATTTGAGTCTGGTGTTTGTTGCTTGTAAAAACTGTCTCTGCAACAATTTTCGATTAGCAAGGTATGCATGGTGAAATCAGTAATTTGGAGTAAAGCACTCATGGGTATGTGATAATTCTGTGATAGAATATCATGGTGTCTCAGTGAACACTTGAAGGATTTTTGAGGGTGTGTTTCTTGTATGTATTGGATCTTATGCAGTCATATAAGCTGAAATTTGTGCAATTTTTGGAATTGAATGTCTTTGTGGAGTTTAGAGGTGCAGATTACAGATGTTGATAGTATGGCACTAAATGGTTAGTAAAGTATATTACCTATTGGAATTTTGAGAAATTGACTGGTTTTGCAGAGCTTAATACTTTGAAATGGCAAACACATGAGAGAAGGATACTTTCACTCAGATAGTTGGTGAGAAGCTGGACTATAACAATTTCGTTCTATGGAAATTCAGGATGTCTACTTTTTTACTTGGAAGAGGCTATTGGGACCTAGTTATAGGTCTTGAAGATGAGCCCAAGCTACTGGAGGATAGACCTCCAACACAGAATCAGTTAAAGGCACACAGGACTTGGTTGGAAAAGGCCAGCAAGGTCTTGCATTGGTTGTCATTATGTGTGTTAGACACAAAGGCTATGCAAATTGCAAATTGTACTTCCCCAAAAGCTGCTTGGGACTTTTTGATGAAAAATTATGGGCATGTCACTCACGCGAGAAAGACACAACTAAAGGAAAAATTCAGCCACATATCCAAGAATGGAAGGTCTATTGAAGACTATGTCAGTGAGATCAGATCCATTGCAAAACAACTAGGCTCAATTGGAGCTAAAGTTGATTATGATGATTTGGTGGCTACTACCCTCCATGGACTTGGACAGGAATATAAACAGTTTGATACTTCCATTTCAATGCGTTAGGAGCAACTTGATTTTGATGAACTTGTGGCACTTCTATTGCATGAAGAAGTGAAACTTGGACTTAATACAAGTTCTAGTGGGTCTAAAAACAGCATGAAAAGTGTCTTCTACTCCAATCAAAGGGGTAGAGGTGGAAGAGGAAGATCAAATTTTAGAGGAAGAGGTGCTAGAAATGCATATGCAGCCCGTGGATAGCAAGCTACTAGATGGCAAAATAGGCAGCCTCAAGCAAATAGAGGTGTCTCAAATACTTGTGGAAGAGGAGGTTATTCACCTAGAGGAAGAGGCACTTGGCAGCAGCCTCAAATGAGTCATGGATAGCAATCAAATGCAAATAAGGATTCCCATTATTCTGGCAAATACGAGCATGTAGCTAAGGATTTCTACAAGAAGCAGAATGATCAGAGAGCAACAGAAAAGTAGCATGGTAATTATGCTTCTTCTAGTGGTATGCAGGAGGATGACAGGTTGTTTGCAATGCAACGTGTGAAGAAATGGTTGCTTGTACAAGGCAAAGTAAATGATGTATGGTATATAGACTCAGGGGCATCTATCCACATGACTCCTCATGGAGAGTGGTTTGACACATTGATACAAGGTGCTCATGGATATGTTTGCATAGAGGATGATACGCAGCATGACATTATGCATACAGGTATTCCCTTGATGATGCATGGTGATAGGAAAAAGAGCCTCTATGATGTGTTACATGTACCCTCCATAACCAAAAACTTGCTTTATGTGGGAAAAATCGTTGAATAGAATCCACAAGTTAGATTCAATAAAGATGGATGCTACATTCCAGCATTGAATGCTGCTATGTACTCACATGACAATGTTGCAATAAGGGACATTGAGATATAGCATAAAAGGATCGGTCATGTAAATCTTCAAAAGTTGAAGAATATGCAACATAAGCAAGTTGTAATTGGAATTCCTAAGTTCAAGCATGCAGAATTGGGACATATATGTCACTCTTGTCAATTTGGGAAGCAATCAAGGCTTCCATTTATGAGGCATGTAAGCACTACTACTAGACCATTATAGCTTGTACATATGGTCTATTCTATGAGCATGGTAAGTCTTTGGAGCTTATAGGATATACATATGCTTGACTGGCAGGAAGTACCTATGACAAGATATCTACTAGTGGGTATGCATTTTCCCTTGGTAGTAGTATGGTCAGCTGGAGCAGTAATAACAACCTACAGTTGCACTCTCTAGTATTGAGGTAGAGTATAGAGGTGTTGCACTAGCTGCATGTGAGGCAACATGGCTCATGAAGCTTCTTGATGATTTGGGCATGCAGGAAGTCAGGCCTGTCACACTCTATTGTGACAACATGAGTAGTGTGCTCCTAGCCAGTAATCATGTCTATCATGCTAGGACTAAGCACATTGAGGTACACTATCACTTTATCGAAGAAAAAGTGATTGCAGATGACATTGATTTGGTCCATGTGAGGACAGAAGACCAAGTTGCAAATATCTTTACCAAGTCATTGGGTAAAGATAAGTTTGTGCATTTGAGAGAACTACTTGGAGTGAAATACCCCACTTGATCTTGAGGGGGAGTGTTGAGATTCAACCTCATAGGCCTACCCTAGTTGAATAAAGTTAAGTCATACTGACTTAACCATGGTTAGTACTAGGTCACTTTGTTTTGTAAGTGTGAGGTACACAGTTGACTTGATAGAGTGTGTAATGATGGAATGGAATGAATTGACAGGGAGCATGTCTACTACCCTGGTGCCTATGCCTTTGTCTCCATCTCTTTCTCTCTGAACTGCAATAATTACAACCACTTTTGTGTGCATTGTGTTGTGAGACAAGTTGCAATCCTCTTCTATACAGCCATAGAAAGTTGTTTGTTGCCGATTTTGAAATTTTTTTGTCATAAAACTTTTTGCATAACCTCATAGAGGTACTCTCCCCTCTTTCAATTAAGATTTTTCTCGGTGGGAGCCCTCTAGCTAAAGATATCTCAGATTTTGGGCCAAAGGGTCTGTTTGGATAGCACACTTAGTAGGGCAGGACAAAAAGCAAACACCATGAGGAGTTTCAACATGAAATCAGGTATTCTTGGGCAATCATGAATGACCCTAGGTCTACCCAAGAGGACCATGAGGGGATGCATGAAGAAATGTCCCCTAAATTGGAGTGTTACTCTATGCTTAATCACACATTGTGTCAATATGAGAATCATCATGTTGAGAGACATAGAGAGATGATGGTGGCTACGATGACTAGGCTGATGGAGCAAATTACCACACTCATCTTGACATTGGCAGCACCCTTGATGCAAGCAAAGGAACATTAGTCCAATCTTGAGACAACCAACCCCCTCCCTTGGAGACCATGCATGGCTAGTAAGGCATCATTGAGATGCAATGTATTCCCTTCAACACCTATGGGATGGGTAAGCCCTCAACAAGGCATGATAAGCATATCCTTCTGTCCCCCATTGAAAATCCATCTAGCCCTTCCTCAAGACCCCGGGGAGTCCACCTTATAGAACATGTAAGATACCACATTAGTTCAAAAGAAAGGCTATATTTATCATGTTTACCTACAATTTTCTAAAAACAAAAGAGGCTTATAAATGTTCTCAATGTAAATTCACACTATGGGTCATTTTATTCCAAATTTCTCAGAGGCACTATGGGGGGGCAATGGGGAGGGGGGTATACCTAGGATGTGTCTATTTGAGAGTCCCAAATAAAAGCCTTCTCTCCTTTACCACCACTCTCTCTCTTGGTATGCAAAGTGTTGGTTTAATTTCAAATCACTAGCTTGTTTGTTTGGGATCTCCCTACTTCATAAGAAGCCTATGCCTCTTTCAACATCCACTGCTAGCTATTAGTTTGTACCTTTCTCATTCAAACCAAAAGCATATAGCCTATAAGAAAAAAACTAGTGCTTTCTCTTTGTAAACTCCTCGATAGAAACCCTCAAATAGCGAGCAAATAGCATTGTACCTTCCTTCCAAAAAAAGACAAAATAAAAATATATGCCTACAAAATCCTACCATATGGTTTTGTTGAAATAGGTCTCACTTTTACCAATGATTGGGTGCTTTCTCTTCCTTTACATGCTAAGACCACTTGCTTCAACCTATGAGGATACACCCTCCTCCATGATCTCTCTACAAGGATCAAATTGAAGATTGAGACCCAATATCCTTCTCATACCCATAGATGATTTTAGTGGCTACATGTCGCCAAATGGCTATACTTTTATTTTTTTAGTTTTTTTTTCCTTCGAAACTCGAGTAGGTTGAGTTATAACTCCAAAAATTTTTATTCGCCAACATTTCTAAGGCATATCAATATTTTGAAGGTTGTTTTGCCATTTATACAAATCAAATATTGGAAGAAATATATTAAATTTGCCACAGTATTTATAAATTATGGGATATATATAGAAACATTTGCCACATGTACATATGTACTAATACACATAGTACATACATAGGCACATGTCACATACTACTTATCCTTGCTCCTTCTTTACATACTCATACACATGACTCACACATACCCCTCCGCACACACACATTACTCAGCATTACATCTACTCTTGTACTCATACATACATATACACAATTCTTAGAACCAAAAGGTTTGAGGTACTCATGGACCATGGTCCAATAACTTGAGCTAATTAGGATCTTTGAGCATGCATCTTGAAAGTTGCAAAGAAAGACAGAGCTCTACCTAAAACCCATAAATGCTAAGGGACTTTCCCTCTTCATAGACTTGAGCACAAATAATACCTCCCTTCGATGAATGTTTTATCTAAGAGCAAGCTAATTTTAGCAAGGTGCCAAGGATGATCTCCATTTCCACATCCAAGATTTTAGCAACACACTAGCACCAATCAACAACACTCTTGGGCTCGCTTTGGCTAGCATTGAGAGATTCTTGTAAACATTAGCATATCCTAGTCATCAGTAAAGTTACATCTATTTTCGTCCTAAATAAATGTGATAGTCTCTTTTTGATGCTTAGCTTTGAGAGAATTGAAGTAAAATTGTTTTCCTTTGTTTTCTCTATTTTTTCCTACCCTAATGCATCCAAATCGCAAATAAAACACCTACACTACTTCAACATTCTTTTCCAAATTCAAAAACCCAAAAATTTACTTGCTAAGGAGATTGAATACATCTTCAAACTCCCTCGCTTCCTACCTATCTACCTCACGCATCGGTTCCGGGGAAACCTCTCACATAGCCGATGCGGTATCTATCTCTACGAGTGTAGTGAGCTTACCTCCATGCCCAATTGAGTTGCCTCCTCTCCCAAGCACTCTGGTAGCTCCATGATCCAAGTGCAAGCTTCAAGCAAGCTTGATCCTCAAGCTCCACGCTCCAAGCTCCATTGCCACGAGCAAGAGAAGAGAAGAGAAGAGGAGAGGAGAGGAGAAGATGGAGAGGTTCTCCACCACGGTCCCTCACCCTCTCACACACTCACTTGCTCACACTCCCTCTCTCAAGCACAAGCTCAAGCAAGCAAGAATAAGAAGAAGAGGAGGAGGAGGAGGAGGAGAGCCACTTTTGGCCACACACAAGAATGAGCTCCTCATTCACTTTTCAACTTTATATACAAAACCCTAAATCCCTTTTGGACGGTCATCCCCTTTTTGGTCCGAGCAGCTTGGCCCATTCCTCCAACCCTTATCCTCCTCTTCCCTATTGGCATGGCCTCAACCCATGCCTCTAACCATTTACACTCTTTTACAAAATAAATCATGGTGCACCTTTGCACTCTTTTACAAAAGTATTGACTTATGCTTTTTCTTTTGTGCCTCTCTCCTTGATTTAGGACTTTTTTGCACTTCTTGTGTTTCCAAATTTTTCTTGGCATGCCTTTTTCTTCCATTCCACTTTTGACTTGGCCTTATTTCTGCTTTAGATTTTTCAGATTTTCCACCTTGTTTGTCTAAGGTTTAACACTTTCCTTCCTCAACACTGTTCTACCCTTGCCTATGTCACTCTACCACTTCCTACTTCTCTTCACATCACTCTATCAATGAAAACCCTTCCCCCCCCCCCCCAAATTCTTGTCTACCATCTATATTGTTGTGTATTCTCTCTATCTTGATTAGCCATCCTATCCACTACCTATGTCACTCTATCTTGACCTCACTCTATCCGCGTTCCCAACATCTACCTTCACTGTCATTAACCCACCATGCACTACCCCTTATTGTCAACCTCCATTGCCACCCACCACCTTTCACCACTACCACATATGTTAGTGTTTTTATTTATTTCAAACACTTCCCTTGAGAGATTTATCGGAGTTTAGTGATAAGGTCCTCAACTTAGGGGATTAAACCCCGATTTGGTTGCCAAAAGTTTGAACCTTAGGCTGCCATTATGATTTTGGGGAGTTCACAAATGACTTTATTTTTAGCCAAATTTGTTCAAGGACCCCTAGGGAGGTCAATCATAAATATATGTATGTATTACGTGAGTTCAACATAAGGGATTTTCAAAATACCATTTTTACACACTTTTTTACATACAGGTGGGTCCCATATAAGGGGGTTACTTACAGATTGAATAGAAAAGGGTTATGTTTTATTAAGAAAAAATTCAAGGATAAGGACATTTAAAAATAGCTTGAATGCATATGATATAAAGGGTATAAATATCATGAATTCCTAGGGCAAAGACCCTTACCTTTAACCAACAAAGCAGACATATACCTAAAAGAAAAACATTGTAACCTACTAGCCTTAACCTCATTATAAGTTGGTGACTCACTTGAGATTTTGTAATGAGAGAGATACATGAAAAATAGGGATTAGATATCCAATGACATTGACTAGTGTAAGAGACCTAGTTTAGGGCATCCAAGTATAATAAAGGACTAACTCTTAACCTTCTCCTTTAGTGTCCGTGGCTTCCTCCCTTGCTCTCTCTCCTTTCCTATCTTTCTCTCTCCTCTCCTAATCTTTATCTCTCTTCTTGTTCCCTCATTCTCTCTCTTTTGCTCATTCTCTCTCTCCTCTCAGCCTCTCTTCTTTACAATTGAAATTAGAACATCAGTCCTTTCTCCCTTTTCCTTTTCCCAATCTAGCTTCCTTTTCAAATTTGGAAACCCTAGTTACTCAAGCAGTAGGTACACGTACAAGAAGGAGTACTACAAGTAGCGGAACCTTTCTTGAAGTTAAGCACGAGCTATGGCTGGAGATTTTGACAGATCTGGAGGTAAAATGGTTAATTTAGCAAGTCAACACTCTTTCCTATACAACTTTTAGGGGTTACAGGAAAAATTTAGAGACTCTAGGATTAGAGAAGAAGCAATACTCCAATTAATTTTTGCTTCAAACCTTCTCTCTTTTCCTATATAAGCTACCATGGTGGCTACCAAGAGTAAGAAACCTTACGATCTCTCTTCCCCCTCACCCAGGACATCAGCTCCCTTGCATCCCCAGCTTCACATTGAGCAGCACCTTGACTAGTCTAAGCCTTATGTTGCCCTCCAAACAACCCTAAAAATCACAATGCAATTTTTGTAAGTTGTTTTTGCTTGTCTAGCTCCCATCATCAACTCCCTAAAGCTCTACAAAGCTCTAGCCTAAGTATTGGGCAGCCATTGAGACTTCTCCTCCCCTCCTTGATGCTTCTTGCTTCTAAAACAAACCTTGAAATATTGATAGCAGTTGGATAGTTGGAGCAGCCATGGATTCTTCATCTAAGATCCCTTCTACTAAAAGGCTTTAGCTCCCTAGCACTAGGACCATTCCCCTACAAGCTCCCTTTATTAGTAAAGCATTGAAGGCTGATTTAGAAGGATTGGCATAAGAATGCAAAGGTTTTTTTAATGGCAACTATGGAATATCCACTTGAATCTTTCAACTCTTAAAGAGCAAGCACATGATCAAGGATGAGAGCTTCCACCATTAGAGTATGCATCTTACTTGAAGATTTTAACCCATTTAAGATGTCTTGCTTCCCCGAGGGGTTGAACTAACGTAGGATTTGAACTTCATTGATCAACCTAGTCTCATTCTACTCCAATCCTTGACAAGGTATGCTGATTAGAATTTAATCTCTCATTTTGTCAATTTTCTCATCTTAATCCTCTTGTTGGATAGATTTAAGGTTGCATATTGCCCTATACTTAGAGTCCTTCATTGAATGCATGATATCCAATTGAATCAGTAGCTTGCTTGCTTTCTCTAATGTATTAGAATTTCAATTAACAATGGCAACTCTACCCAATTGGTCAATGCTAATCCTAGTTCTCTTGTCATGTGTGTACTAATTTGATCCCAAGAGAGTAATAAAGCCATTGTAAAAGGGTAAGTGGTAGCCAATGAGTCACTGGACTGGCAAGGTAAGCCCTCCATCCAAGCTCTTGTCAATTTCTTACATTTCATGAAAAGGCTCGACATTTATTTTCCCACTTGCATCTCATGATGGTTAGAAATTAAAAATGTATACCATGTATATTTGGGGTCAAGGAAAAAGGCCGATACCAAGCAAGGTGGTAAGCCAAAAGAGAGATGACCCTCCCTTACTACTTAAGACTTTGAAGGGGTGAACAACTTGCAGCTTGTGGGAAACTTTGCCCACCTCTCGATGATCCAGAGCTTGATACTTGTATGCAGATCTGGGTACACTCCACCAATGATATACCCTTGATATGAGGCACATTCATTGATCAAGACACCCATGTATGGCACTTAACATATATGTAGTCAATGCAAGATGTATGGCACTCATGCTTCCATATGCAGTGTGTGTTGGCAGAGCAAACTAATGCTCAAATCTGCTTGGGATCATGATCAATATGCTATGTATGATGGTTACATGATGCTTAGGCTCCTAAGACCTTGAGCTACTCGTATAGTGTGAATTTGGACTAGAACATGGAGTGTTTTAGTTGTAGAAATTTAGGGATAGTCACCGAAAACTTGTAGCAATAAATTCTATATTTAATTTGGAAGGGAATGCTATAGCTCAATTCAAAGAGGGTATTGTCCTCTTTGATTTGAATAAAAAATCTCCTTTATTAGAGTTATGGTCTAAAAGATATGGCCATTTTTTTCATTGAGGCCATTGTGGATAAGGTGCAAATGGTTCCAGAACAGCCATAGAGATTCCATTGCGAAATTCTCTAATTATTTTTTGTCACAAGAATTAATAGCTCATTTCAAAGAGATTTGTCCCCTTTGATTTGAATAAAAAATCTCCACAATTGGAGTTCCCTAGTAGAAGTTATGCTTGTTTTACTCTAACAGTGGGTCTTGTGTACTACACCCACATGGCAAGGTAGAAAGGCAAGAGCAAGGCCCATGATGATTTCCAGAGGGAAATGAGAGACTTTAAGGCCTCAACAAATCAGTAACCCAAATCAGCATAATATTATAACAATGACATACATGAGGAGATGCTTGATACGGATCCCTATAATATGCTCAATCACACCCTTTATTAGCATGAGCTCCATCGTCACATGGAAAGGCACAACAACATGGTTGCTAATCATCATCACATGCTATAAAAAATTGATGTTGTGATTGAGTAAATGGCCTTCTCCAACTCTCAGACTTAACAAACCATAGAGAACCTCACCACTCTCGTAGCCCAATTAGCCGCAAACTCGACACAAGATAAGATGAATGAACCCAAGCACAAATCATGATGGCTTTCACCAATCGGAACTGCTTCATGGCCAACAGTGTATTCTTGGAGCTAATGGTGTTCTTCCTACTACCACATATAAGGTTGGCAAGTCCCCCTCATGTTCATGATGAGTCTCTCTTGAGCTCTCCCATCATCCATGCAGCCAAGCTCCCATGAGACCCCTGCCTACCATGGGAAAAAGCTCCCCCACTCTCCTTAGGATCCCTAATGGCACTACTATGGCTTAGCCCAATAATGGACATCATGGTATTAATGGCTAGCATGGCAACAATGGGTAGCATGGTTATCATGGGCAGCATGGGAAATGACATGGCATGTATGGACATCATGGTATGCATGGTCAACATGACATGTATGGACAACAAGGCTATCATAGGTAGTAAGGCCCCAATGATACTTGTGACAAGATCATTCATACCAAGCACAATGGGCCATCACCATCCTCTTTGAACTTGGAAGAATGGACCTATAAATTGGAGTCATACTTTAATATTTACGTACCCATCGATAATCAAAAAATTCTCTCTGTCTCCCTCCATCTATAGGGATTTTCCCAAATATATCGATGATACATCAACCATGAGAATAATCTATTTTTTATTGGGAAGACTTTAAGATGCATATGGTTTGAGTCCTTATATCGTAGTGGAAAAAATGATGTAATCAATCAAAAGCCTTCTATCTTATTTTCTCGATTGAATTTCTTGAAAGATATGCAATAAAGTTGTGAGGTGTTTTCCAAACTCATTCCAAGGTGCACCTTTTCGTAGTCTGTTAGTAGATTTTCCAAAATGATGCTGCCCGGCGCTCCCCTAGAGTATCACGGGGTTTGTCACTTAGACCCTACTGAGTCTACATTGCAACGGAAGAGTTCCGGCTAAACCCACTTGGATCGTTCCTAATTTTTGAGTTCCTAAAATCATTCGGGTCTCCTAACAACTAATAAGCGTTAGTAATTTTGAGTTCCTACTTCCTACATGATTACTTGAACTAAAGCGGACTTGCCATTGCACTTGGTTCAAAGAGAATGGGAGAAAAGGGGAGTGCAATATGTCAACCCTTCTATCCATAAGGCAAAATTCCATTCCGGCCCCTTGAAACAATGCAAGTCGGTTCTACCTAGCAACTAATTGGTCAATTTATCATCTTCTTAATTCTATCACTGATTTAGAAAAGCTTCGAGCTAACTGAGTCCACCCTACCATTAGACGGACCGATCCGGGATCGTGCCCACTTGCCTTCCTTTGGTGATGATATCATCTTTAGTTTTTTTAAATTACCTACAACACATTTATTAAAACATATACAACCAGCTTCCTTAATTATTCTTTTCAATCACATGTTCCTTCACGTAATTTATCTCATGGACATGTATACAATTTAAAAAACCCTTGAATAAAATAAATTTCTTTATTATATTGGAAGTTTATTATGATTTCCATCTTTTCGATCTTGTAAAAGGTATACACAATTCCATGAGGGTATTCTACCCACCAAGATTCCACCCTTGTAAACTAATATTAAGGTTCTAGGATCCCATCCTAGGTCATGAAGGGGCTCGAGAGATTCTAGGAGTAATGGGGAATTTATGGCCAGAGTCCCCCCTGGCATCCACATTTCCTACTACTCAAGACTATCCCTATAAATAGACCTTTTCGCTATAGAGCCGATCTAAGCCTCTCAAAGCGATAACCATGACTCCCTTGGAGTAGGGTCTGGCAGTAGCTTGGGGGTAGCTTAGTGCGATCTTTCCTTTTATCCTATTTTTCAATGTTTTTAAGTAGAGATCTAGATTCTAGCAAATACAAACAATCGTTTCACACATATAATGTTGCAATGACAATCAAACAGCCGTGCAACTCACAGCATCACATAGCCAAGGTAGACCTTAACCTAAGATAACCTTACAATCTAATGAGAATTCTCCTACCCATAAAGAGATGTTGAGTACAATTTTTTCAACTTTGTTAAGAATATATGAATTTCCCATTTAGGGTTAACTTACCTAACATAAGAAAATTTCATCTAGAGTACTTAGAAAAATATTACAATAATAACTTAACAAGACGATTTACAAGACCTTTAAATAGACTTTTACTTTTTAAGCATTAATCAACACTTAACCTTATCCCATTTGACAATAAATATATCAAGTTATTTTACTAATCTCGAGTGTGCATATAGTCCTTTACTCATTTCGTGCACACAATATTAGTGAGTTTGGGAATCTCCCATTTCCCATTTTTAGAATCCTAAAAAGGTGGCACCCCGATAACATGCCCATAAGTTTCTCAAAACCATATGATGTGACCTATCATTGAAAAGCACTTAAAAAATGGAATCTATTGAGCTATAGAGCACTCAATTTGGACTTATAGTATACAAGTTATGACAAATCCAAAGATTTGACCGTGTGTCCCAAACCCATGGGAAATTCCCATATTCCCCAATATGGTGTCAATATCCTCCTACAACTATTTCCATCATGATTCTACAAATTATAATCTCGATTAATCTAACTACAAATCATAGGTAGCAATTAACAGTTTATGCATATACTAATACCTCACTAATACACTCTCTAGATGAAAGTTGTCATTTCGTGTAAGTGTAAATATGAAAGCTAATATTTTATGTACTTAATGTTTATATAGATGTTGTCCATGCAATTAAACAAGTAGTTCTTGTACCATTTAATGCAAAATCAAACATTTTATGAAAATTTTTGACAAAAACCTTATTATTTTATGTGGCGATATGATAATAAGAGCCTATTTCTGAGTCATAAATATATTGGTTTGGCACAACGGCCCGCGGCCCATTCGATTTGGAGATGGCCTTCTTTTCGATGGAAACAGATAAATCAACATCACTTTTTTATATCTTTCTTTTTTAACGTTAACAATTATTAGTTATAAGGGTTATTTAGCTATAGAATTTAGTTTTACTAACCTTACTAACTCTTAACTTCACTAACTAATGAACTAACTTACTAACTTACTAATTGACCTCACTAACTTATGAACTAACTTAGTAAGTGACTAATTGACTTTATTAACTTATGTATTAACTAATATTTATCAGAGGTGCAGGAATATTACATCCTCCTCCCCTTAGAGGATTCGAGATGTCCTCATCTCGAGAGAAACTATGGGTAATGTTGATAAAGAACATTCTCATCTACCCATGTAGCATCTTCTTTAGGATAATCTTTCCACTGGACAATGTATTCTCTAAAGGTTCTACTTCTCAATTTTCTTCCTCTTACATCAATTACTCTATCAGGTTGCAGCTCAAGGACTAATCCTTGACTAGGTATTATGACTTTTTTATCATGAAGGATATGGTGGTTAGTTACGTATGCTTTCAATAAGCTAACATGAAATACATTGTGGATTTTTAAATTCTCAGGGAGTTTTATCTTATAAGCGCTTGGTCCTAAGCACTTGAGAACCTTGTAAAGTCCACAATATCTTGGACTTAGCTTCTTAAATTCTCCTAAAGACAAGTAACTTTTCTTTGGATGGACACGGACGAAGACCATGTCTCCTTCTTTGAAGATTTGTTCTTGCCTTTCTAGATCAACATACACCTTTTGTCAGTCATTGGCAACTTAAATATATTTTCTGATAATCTTGATTTGATCATCCATTTCTTCTAACATGTTTCTCGAAGCTTCTACCCTTAGAGTAGGATTGAAAAAATTAAGTAGCATATGGCAATCTTATATAGTGCCTGAAATGGAGTCATCTAAATACTTCGATGATAGGAGGCATTACAAGCAAATTTCACTAAGGGTAGATATTGAATCCACCTTTTAGGTTTCTTGCTACAATATGCATGTAGAATATCCTCAATCACCTAGTTAACTCATTCTGTCTGCCCATCATTTGTGTTAAAACAAAGTTGGGTTCCAATGGCTTCAAATAAAGTTGTCCAGAAATGTGATGTGAAAAGAGAATCACGATCACTGATGAACCTTTTAGGTAGTCCATGTAACGTAGAAATCTCTTTTACAAAAATTCTTGCAATATCTTAAGCTTTGTAATTGGTTTTTGTTGGAATAAGATAAGTGACCTTTATTAGCATGTCTACTATCACCATCATTGAGTTATATCCTCCTTTTATATAGAAGGTAACCCAACTACAAAGTCCATGCTAAATAAACTCCCATTTTATCTAGGGAATGTCAAGTGGCTAGAGTTTTCCTAGTAACTTGACACAATCAGATTTTACCCTTTGGTAATTTAGACATTTAGTGACATACTTAAGTACATCATCCTTGAGTCTTTGCTAGTAATATCTTTTTCTGACAGCATTAAGAGTTTTTGCATAACTCGGGTGTCTTGATTAAGGAGAGTCCTGTGTCTCCCAAAATATTCTTCTCTTGAGAGTCTGACACTTGAAGGAATGCATAGTATCATTCTGAAATAAACAAGTCCTTCATCTTCATCTGTAGATAATTCTTGATACTTGTTAGAATATCAAGCTCCCATTACTCTTTAGCCAGTCTATCTTTATGTGTGTGACCGACATTAGTTGGATATAGCTATACACGTGATTGACATTAAATAATTCGGTGTAGTCGGTGACTTGACCACATTTAGTCTTGGTTAGTCATACCTATGTGTGTAAGTCTCTTTCAGTTTGTATGATGGAAGAATAATGGAAGAAGAACAACAATGAGCTGAGGCTCATCTTGTGCTCCACTGTATCTCTCTCCCTCTCTTCCAACATGGTATCAGAGCTTGAATGCCTGAAGCCTGAAGGCTTGGCAGTGGCCATTTGATATCAAGTCATCACATCTAAAGAAAATTTCATCAAAGGAGACTATGACTATAGCCCGTTTTTTTGCAGAAGCTATATCTTGCTAAAGAAATGGTTTTTGGAGAAATGGCCCTGTTTTGTCCTAACCAATTTGACGTGGTCTACAACTTTGCATAAGAAAATTTTTTCAAATTTCTCATAGATTTTGAGATATTCAACATAGACCTGTGTAGAGTGGCTGTTTACTGCACTAAACAACAGGTGATTCCAGGGCATTGTGGCTTTCATCCTAACAATTTATATGCCCTTATTAGCATGCATTTGAGCATGATATTGGAGTGTTAAATGCTCAATTTTGGAGCTTATTTGCAGGCTGGAAATAGTGAACTATTTGCTATCTTGAATTTGGAAACAATATACCTACAGGATTGAAGTATCTGTGATGCTTATTTTCTAGTGACAAATGCTTGGATCATACCACTTGAGTGGTAGATGCTTTTTGGGATATTGTGAGTACTGAAAGTCCAAAGTTTGGACTAATTTGTTACTGGTTATACCAGGGTATTGACTGGTTATTGTCTGCAGGAAGGATACCTATCATCTTCACTTGACATACATGCAATATATTATGATAGATTGGTCATGTATCAACTCTTGCATAGAGTGGCAACTGAATGAGATGTTTTGGGGCTGTTTTGAGATCTGAATACTCTTGTTTTAAGAGAGGAAATACTATTGGTTATAGCAATGGACTAGATGTATTTGGTACTGCTACTTGCATACAATACAAACATTGATACTTGTATGGATATAGTTTGTTGCTGGGATATTTTGTCACTACCATAGAATGTTTTGAACTGATTTAAGATTGTCTTATGCTCAATTAACTATGTTTCTTCATTGTTGGAATACAGTTTACAGTAAGCAAGTTGTTAGGAAAACTGTCTTGAATTGTAGGAAACTGTCCTGAATAGCAAGAAACTGGTCTTGAAGTGTAGGAAAAGAAGTCAGATACTTACAGGTTGTATGCATCACAGAATACCTAAGCTACAACTATGGAAAATGCTCAAGGCACTGACAATATCACTCAAATTGTGGGAGAAAAGTTGGACAACAAAAATTCTAATTTATGGAAGTTTCGTATGAAGAATTTTTTGGGTTAGCAGAGGTTATTGGACTTATGTACAGGTGATGAGGTTGAACCTAAAATACATGAAAGGAATCCGACAAAATGATTAGAAAAGGGTGCATAAGCTATGGACTAAGAGAGCATGCAAGGTGTTACATTGGTTTTCCTTATGTATATCATATGCTATGGTTATACAGATTACTAGATGTAGTTCCCCAAAGGATGCATGGGACATACTTATGAAGAATTATGGAAATGTAACACATGTAAGAAAGATTCAGCTAAAGCAATAGTTCAATAACATGTCTAAGAATGGCAGAAGCATTTAGGCCTACACACAGAGATCAAGAACATAGCGGATCAGCTTGCCACCATTGGATCTTTAGTGTCTAAGGATGATATGATTGCAATGACATTAAATGGACTTGGAAAAGTGTATAAAGTATTTGATATGTCTATTTCTGTGAGAGTTGAATCCCCTGATTGGGATGAGTTGATTGCTTTGCTACTACATGAGAAAGTTCAGCTTGGGTTGAATACAAGTTCTAGTGTGTCTCAAAGTAGAGACACTGTTCTTTACTCTAGCCAGCGTGGCAGAGGCGGCAGAGGCCGTGGCTCTTTTCGATGTTGAGGAGACACTCAAAACACTTATGGACAGCATTAGCAGAATGTCTGGCATGGCACAAATACACATGGCCAGCATGGATGGCAGCTTTAGAGACAGGGGGAGATCACCCCATGGTAGAGGTGGTGGATCTGGTTTATGGCAGTCAAATGATCAGTCAAATAGAGATAAGGACTGTCATTACTACGCTAGATATGGGCACATTGCAAAGGATTGTTACAAGAAGCAGGGAGATATGAAGGCAAAGGGAAAACAGCATGGGCATTATGCATCTTCTAGCGGCGCTCTTGATGACCGGGTTGATAGATTATTTGCCATGCAGCATGCCTAAGAATGCATCTAGGCAGAACAAAGATGAGAGATGGTATATTGATTTAGGGGCTTCAAATCATATGACACCCCATGGAGAATGGTTAGATGAGATGGTTGCAGGTTCACATGGTTATGTGTGTACTAGGGATGACACCCAGCATGACATTCAGCACACATGAATTGTTTCGTTGTTGATGCCTGCTGATGGCAAGAAAAAGAGCATGCATGATGTACTACATGTACCTACAATAACCAAGAATCTTTTGTCAGTTGAACACATGGCAGAACAGAATTGCAGGTGAGATTAATAGAGATGGATGCTTTGTTGAAGAATATGGTAATGGCTACAAATTGATTGCTAGAGGCCGAAGAGATGGTAGAATGTTTATTTTTGATGCATCAATTCTAGAATTGAAAGTAGCCATGTTTGCACATGATGATGGTGCTATACGAGATGTTGAGATATGGCATAAGTGGATTGGCCATGTGAATGTACAAAAGCTGAAATCTGTGTAGCAGAAGGAGATTGTGCTTGGACTGCCTAAGTTCAAGTATCATGACTTTGGACATGTATGTGATGCATGTCAGTTTGGAAAGCAAGCATGGTTTCCATTTATGAGACATATACGGAATAGCTCACGACCCTTGTAGTTGGTACATTCAGATGTATGGGGTTCGTCTCATAATGCTTCGTTTGGTGGTGCTCATTACTATGTATCCTTCATTGATGATTTCAGCAGCAGGTATACTTGGCTTTACATATTAAAACATAAGGATGATGTATCTGATGCATTCAAGGACTTCAAGAAGCATGCTAAAAATGAGTTGAGCTATAAAATTTCATGTCTTAGATCAGATGGAGGTGGAGAATATGTCTCTAATTACTTTGTTGACATGTACCTTACTAAATATGGGATCATAAGACAATTAACTTGCAGCTATACACCATAGCAAAATGGTGTAGCAGAAAGGAAAAATAGGGTACCGATGGAATTGGCAAGAGCTATGCTGAATGACAAGAGTTTGCCAAATGGTTATTGGGATGAAGCAGTAGTGACTGGAGTCTATGTGTTGAATAGAACCCCTACAGCAGGGATTCATGATGTAACTCCATATGAGAAGTTGTATGGCCATAAGCCTGACATTTCACACTTGAAGGTATTTGGCAGCATTGCATATGTGCATGTTCCTGATGAAAAGAGGAAGAAATTGGATCCTAAAGCTGTCAAGAGTGTGTTCCTTGGTTATGCACAAAACCAGAAAGCTTACAAGTGTTATGTACCGTCTACACATGAGACATTGATTAGCAGAGATGTTGTTTTTGATGAGCTGGCATCATGGTATGGTAATTCAGTTGTAGTGGCTACTGATGGATCAGGCAGCACTAGTAATGCTGAAAATACACCTACAGTGAGTACATCTATGAGTGGTCCTATAGGTGATGGGTCACCTACAATAATTCCTTGGTCAGAATGCTTGCGGAGTCATACTCCTACGTCCACTAACACGGATATGTCAGTGAGGGGGAGATTGGATAAGGGAAAAGAAAAGATGCGTGAGGATGTGATAGGTCCACTTACAGTAGGTTATGAGTCATCCAACATTGATAGTTTGGATAGTGGGTTGGGCATTCTATCTGTTATGATGCCTGGAGTAAGGCAGAGTCATTATGTACCGCCTCATGAGAGGCCAGCTCAGAGTGAGCCATAGTTACGGAGACCTAAGAGAGT
The DNA here is from genome assembly GCF_053477565.2 of Lygodium microphyllum. NCBI lineage: Eukaryota > Viridiplantae > Streptophyta > Polypodiopsida > Schizaeales > Lygodiaceae > Lygodium > Lygodium microphyllum. The sequence goes on from NC_141142.1 coordinate 71,214,649, forward strand.
TAGAAAATTAGTTAACAGTTTTACATATACTGGTTATACATCCCGCCATTATGCATACATGGCTAGTGTGACAAGTTACAAAGAACCTACAAATTCTGATGATGCAGTTGCAAATGATAACTAGTGTGCTGCCATGGATGAGGAGTATGCAACCCTGGCTGAAAATGAGACATGGGAATTGGTTGATTTTCCTGAAGGCAAAGTTCCCATTGGCTGCAAATGGGTGTACAAGGTTAAGTGTAAGTCAGATGGTTTGCTAGAACATTATAAGGTCGGGCTAGTTGCAAAAGGATATGCATAGCAATATGGCCTTGACTATGAGGAAACTTTCAGTCTAGTGGCTAAAATGGCAACAGTTGGAACTATCATTGCTTTGACAGCATGCAAAGGCTAAAAATTATGGCAAATGGATGTCAAGAATGCTTTTTTGAATAGTGATTTGGTTGAGGAAGTATATATGGAGTAGTCTAAAGGCTATGTTCACTAGGACTTTCCTACACATGTATATAAGCTGAAAAGGGCTTTATATGGATTGAAACATGCACCTAGAGCATGGAATGCTTGGATCAATAGTTATTACAGCAACATGTATTTAGATTGGGTGATGCAGATCACAGTCTGTTCATGAAGAAGACAAATCATGGATATGTGTTTCTAGTGGTTTATGTAGATGATCTTATCATCACTGGAGATGATGAAGAGGGCATTGCTTAAATTAAATCATGTTTACAGGCTGAATTCAAAGTCAAAGACCTTGGTGAACTAAAGTATTTTCTTGGGATTGAGGCAGTCTCTATGTCTCAAGGTATATGACTGCTACAGAAGCAATATGCTCATGACATGTTACAGAAGTATGGTATGGTTTGAATGCAAGCCTATGAAGAAAACCTCTTGATCAGAATGTCAAGCTGCAGATTGATGTTGGGAATGACAAAGAGAATGTGACCATGTATCGACAAATGGTGGGCAACTTGATATACTTGACAATTACCCATCCTGACTTATGTTATGCAATGGGCCCAATTAGTCACTTCATGCAGAAGCCTCGCAAACCACATTTAGATGTAGTCAAGAGGATCATGAGATATGTAAAGGGTACTATAGATTATGGGCTATTTTATGCATATGGAAAATCTCTTGACTTGACATGGTTTATTGATGCTGATTTGTGGACTGGTTGTGCCTACGAAAGGATAATGGTTATGCATTTGGATTGGGCAGAAGTATGATCAGTTGACAAAGTAAGAAATAACCTACTATTGCATTGTCTAGTACAGAAACTGAGTACAGAGGAGCTGTCTTAGCGGCTTGCGAAGTAGTTTGGTTAATGAAACTACTGAAAAACTTCGGAATACAACTGGAAAGTAGAGTGAGATTGCATTGTGATAACCTTAGCAGTGTTATGTTGGCTAGCAATCCTGTCTACCATGCTAGGTCAAAACATATTGAGGTTCACTACCATTTCATCAAAGAAATGGTTTTTATATGGTAGATTGACTTGATTCATGTGAAGACTGAAGGCCAAATTAGATATATTTACCAAGTCTCTTGGTGAAGAAAAGTTCATATATTTAAGACAACTACTTGGAGTTTATCAGATGGTTTGAGCTTGAGGGGGAGTGTTAGAATATCAAGCTCCCATTACTCTTCAGTTAGTCTATCTTTATGTGTGTGACCGACATTATCTGGATATAGCTATACACGTGTGTGACATTCAATAAGTCGGTGTAGTCAGTGACTTAACCATAGTTAGTCTTGGTTAGTCATACCTATGTGTGTATGTCTCTTTCAGTTTGTATGAGAGTTATCATCTATGAAAACTTCAAATTCCTTGCTTAAGTTAGGTAGCCTTAAGATAGGAGCAGTTATCAAACTATGCTTTACTTGCTCAAAGCTAGATTGTTCAATTGGCGTCCAGATAATGGCAACTTGGTTTTTGAGTAGGTTTGTAAGAGGTGCTGCAATTTGGGCATAGTTTCTTATGAATATCCTATACCATCCTGTTAGACCTAGAAAACTTCTCACTTCCTTGATAATGGTTGGGGGTGGCCAATCTTGAACATCCTTGACCTTGGCAGGAACTACTGATATACCTTCAGCAGTAGACACTATGATTCCCAAGTATTCAATCTTCTTTTTGAAGAAGGCACGCTTCTTCTTCTTGGCATATAACTTGTGTGCTCTCATTGTCTCTAGCACAATGTGAAGATGTGGTTCATGATCTTCTTTCTCCTTAGAATAAGTTAGGGCGTCATAAAAGAATACAATAACAAAATCATCGAGATGAGGTCTGAAAATGCCATGTATTAACCTGTTGAAGGTGGTTGGGGCATTTGTTAATCCAAATGACATCACAATGAATTCTAAATGACTGTATCTTGTGTTGAAGGCGGTTTAAGGAATATCTTCATTCTTATTCTGATTTGATAATATCCTGATCGAATATCGATCATAAAAGAGATCCTTGCTCCTTGTAGATAATCAAGAAGCTCATCTATCCAGCTCCAGATCACGTACTTATTCTTCACTATTACCTGGTTTAGTCCTCGGTAGTCAATACAAAGATGAAGAGTTCCATCTTTCTTCTTTTGGAATAATACTAGGGCTCTCCATGGTGAACTACTTGGCTAAATATACCCTTGTTCTAGCAATTTTTTGAGTTGCTCTTTTAGTTTGATGGCTTCAGAAATAGACATTTTGTAAGGTGTTTTTGCAACAGGATAAGCCCCTGTGACAAGTTTGATCTCATGATCCACTTCTCTTTCCGGAGGTAACTCAATTAGCTCTTTAGGAAATATGTCGGTGTATTCTTTTAACCAGGATGGTTCTTCTTTTATTGACCATCTTGATTTACCTTGTTAATCTTGATCAAGTAAACATGTAATCCTTTCTTCATGCCTTTCACAATTTGAGAATCTTTTGCTAATTTAACCTTAGGTTTTCCTATTTCACCTTGTGTAGTTACTATTTCACCATTCGAATCCTTAAATGTAACTTGACCTTTTCCACAATGGATAGGAGCATCATTGGGAATCAGCCAATCCATTCCCAGCAAACATTTATAAGCTCCTAAGTTCATTACTTTGAACCTCATACTTGAAAGGTTTTCTCCTAGGTTAAACTTTACCTTGGCAATTTGGTGTGTAGAAAGCACTTCCTTTCCATTTGCTAATTTCACAAGCAATTTTGATGCATTTACTATATCTATTCCTAACTTCTTAGCACACTTGGGTGAAATAAATGAGTGTATACTTCCATAGTCAATCAAAACTTTAAATGATTTACCTCAGTGGACCAGCTGGTGTCTGTATTATCAAATATTGATGATTTAGACCCTTCTTGTGGAATGTAGCATGAACAATCACTTTTTCAATATCTTCTTCCATACTAGGGTATTCCTCCTTATTAATCTCTTTAAGGGTAATATTTGACCTTATTCCTCTTGCCATAGCTATTTGACCATGGCCTTAGGTAGCTCTACATTGACCTGGAAGTTGGCCTTGGTGATGGTTTTCACCAAACTTTGGATAATCTCTCCTGAAATTTCATGGCTCACTGCAGTGAAAGCACCTAACCCCATCCCTGTTTCCCTGGGTAGGAACAAAATTTCCAATTGCATTGGATTTTTCATTTTTCTTCTGACCTTGGTGAAATTGATATTGGGTTCTTTTTGCTTGGCCTTTGAATCCTCCTTTGTTCTGGTTTTTGTAGCTCCAAAAGTGATTATTTTTAGGTTTTGGTTGTACTTCCTACACAATAGGAGCAAATCGAATCAAAGCATCTTGGAGGTCTGTTGGGTGCATTGATTCTAGACAAGTGTTTAGAGGAGAATTTAGCCCATTGCAAAACTTGGACACTTGTTAAGCAGTATCCATGGACGGTGCATATTTAAAAGTGAAATAAACTTGTCATAATATGCCTCCAGGGTCAGTCCCATTTGCTTCAAATTAAAGAACTCATTCATCTTTTGGGTGCGATAAGCTGGAGGTAAATACCTTTCTCTTATAGTTTCTTTCAACAAATCCCAAGTAATGGTATTTTCAGGGACACCTTGATCTCTGCATCACTACTTCCACCAAAGTCGATCTTCACCAATTAATTTTAGCTTAGCTATCATGGCTTAATTCGCAAGGACAGTTCTAAAGCAAGAGTAAAATAATCTTCTATGAATTCAATCCAAATTTTTGCATCAGCTTCCACATTCTCGCCTCTCCCATAAAATTTCAGAGGTTTGACTTGCTTCAAAAGATTCCTTTTTTCTTGGGCTTCATTGAGAATTATTGTGGGCGCAAGATTCTAGGAAAATTTTAACAATTCTTTCCAAGTTAAACTTTATGAAATTTATATAGCATTAATATTAGAGTTTGATACTCAAATTATTTCTCGATTAATTTTTTGAAATAATTTCAAATAAAACTAGTATTTTCCCATTGCTAAAGTTAAATTACAATTTCAAAGGTTCCAAGGGAAAAGTAAGGTTCCATTATTTCACTGATTGATAAAGTATCAATCAATCTTTATTACAACAGATGTACAAGGTAATCAAATGGGAAGAAAAACATTATTCGAATAGCTCATAGACTCATCTTTTTTTTTTTAAAGAAAAGGATACCCTTCTACAATCTAAGCATGACCCTTTGATGCATCCTTTATGAAGTAACTTGGATTCTGAGAGTAGATATCTAGGAATCTGTATTTTTTAGGAAGATCAAGAAATCTGTCCTTTTCCTAATTGCGGTAGCTAGAGTGACCTACGACTTTTACTTTGTCGGCTAGAAGGATCTTTCTAACTTCCTCATAGATATCCTGGTTTAGTTTGATCTTATTGCCCCTAGTATACAAGGTTGATTTTACAGTGGCTTCATAAAATAGATAGACCTTGACAACTTTAAGATCTTCCATCCATTTCACCATTTTTAGATTATTTTGAAGATAAGCTAGATGGCTTGCATCGATATAGCAGTATCCTCTATTAATTATCCACCGCCTTTCACGATATAGAGACAAGGGGTTGTATAATTAATTTAATATCCGCATCATCTGATTCCTCCAGGCAAGACTAGATGAATGCATAGCTGACATAAACATTACTTGGAAGATCAACAATCGTCTCCAAGATTCGTTACTGTGCCATGATTCAAAAACATACATTAATGAAGAGAAGAAAACATGTCCTAGGCTGTACTTACAATCCAAGATTATTTTTTTAAAAGCTTACATCATATTCTATACTAATGTTTGCTCTGATACCAACTGTGAGGATTCGGCTAGGCTTATTCCAAGGCGCACCTTTTCAAGACCTTTTCGTAGTCCATCAGTAGTAGGTATCCCAAAATGACACTGCTCGCCATTCCCCAGGAGTATCACACGGTTTGTCACTTAGATCCTACTGAGTCTACATCGCAATGGAAGAGTTTCGACTAATCCCACTTGGATCATCTTGAATTTTCGGGTTCCTAAAATCAGTCAGGGAGGAGTAGAAGGATACCCCCCCTCCCTCTTTCAGTCTTCAACTAAGAAATCTTCTCTCATGCTCAACTATGAAATCTTCTCTCATGCTCTCCCATCCCGAATTCATTCCTCCTTCCTTATCTCTCAAACTCTTTTGCGAACGATGGGTCCAAAGCAACGAGGTGCAAAGACCATGAGATCCATCGCAACCCAGTCAAAGAACGGGTATTACCAAAGATACGAGAGTGCCTGAGGTTGCTGGAGTTGCCACTACGAACGTGAGTGCAAGCAAAGAAGAAATTCCCAATGTTGTCATGCCAAACCACGTTATTCAGGACTCAAAAATAGCCTATTACTTTCATATCACCACATAAAATAATAAGGTTTTTGTCAAAAAATTCCATAAACGTTAGCTTTTCCATTAAATGGTACAAGAGCTACTTGTTAAATTGCATGGACATCATTGATATAAAAATTAAGTACATAAAATATTAGCTTCCATATTTACACTTACACGAAATGATAGCTTTCATCTAGAGAGCGTATTAGTACATGCATAAAATGTTAATTGCTACCTATGATTTGTAGTTAGATTAGCTGAGATTATAATCTATAGAATCATGATGGAAATAGTTGTAGGAGGATATTGCACAAAATGAGTAAAGGATTGTATGTGCACTCGAGATTAGTAAAATAACCCGATATATTTATTGTCAAACATGACAAGGTTAAGTATTGATTAACACTTAAAAAGTGAAAGTCTATTTAAAGGTCTTATAAATTGTCTCGTTAAGTTATTATCGCAATATTTTTCTAAGTACCAACTAGAGAAAATTTGCTTATGTTGAGTAAGTTAACCCTAAACAGGAAATTCATGTCTTTCTTAACAAAGTTGAAAGAATTGTACTCAACACTTCTTTATGGGAAGGAGAATTCTTATTAGATTGTAAGGTTACCTTAGGTTAAGGTTTATCTTGGCTATGTGATGCTGCGAGCTGCACGATGGTGTGATTAACAGTGAATCATTATATGTTTGAAAGAATTGTTTGTGTTTGTTAGAATCTAGATCTTTGATTAAAAAGATTGACAAATAGGATAAAAAGAAAGATTGCACTAAGCTACCCCCAAGCTACTGTGAGACCCTACTCTAAGGGGGTCATTGTTATTGCTTAGAGAGGCTTAGACTAGCTTTTTAGCGAAAAGGTCTGTCCATAGAGATAGTCTCGAGAAGTAGGAAATGTGGATGTCAGGGGGGCTCTAGTTGTAAATTCCACATTACTACTAGAATCTGGTGACAAGCCCCTTCGTGACCTAGGATGGGATCCTAGAACCGTAATACTAGTTTACAAGGGTGGAATCTTGATGGGCAGAATACCCTTGTGGAATTCTATATATCTTCGAAAAGATGAAAATTGTAATAAACTTTCAATATAATAAATGATTTTTTAAAACTCAAGGATTGTTTGAATTGTATGTATGTCCATGAGATAGATTACATGAAGGATTTTGTGATTTAACGGACTAATTAAGGAAGTTGGTTGTATATGTTTTAATAAATGTATTGTAGATAAGTAAAAATAAATAAAGATGATACCGTCATCAAAGGAAAACAAGTGGGTGTGATCCTCGACAGGTCCATCCAATGGTAGGGTGGTCCTGGTTAGCTGGGAGCTTTTCTAAATCGGTGATAGAAATAGGAAGACAACCAACTAGTTGCTAGGTAGAACTGACTTGCATTGTTTTAGGGGACCAGAATGGAATTTTGCCTTATGGGTAGAAGGGTTGACGTGCTACACTCCGCTTTGTCTCCCATTCTCTTTGAACCAAGTGCAATGGCAAGTCTGCTTCAATTCAAGTAATCCTATAGGAAGTAGAACTTGAAATTATTGACACTTGATGGCTGTTAGGAGAACAGAGTAGAGGGCATGCCTTTATATAGGCACAAGGGAGTACATGCTACCTCTCCCTTCCCCTCTCTTTCTCCTCTCTTTATGTTAAAACAACTCCTTCACTCAGAGTGGGAGCTTCTCTATTTTATTATTATTATTTTATTATCTCTTTTTTTTAAGTACAAAAAGGGGGATCGTGAGGGTATCGACGCCAATTATGGTGATAAAGATAATGACGAGAATGATGACAAAAATGATGATGATGGTGATGATAATGACAATGACGATGCTAATGATGATGATGATGATGACGACAACAATGATGATGATGATGGTATGGCCCACGACCTATTGGATTTGGAGGCGGCCTTCTTTTCGATGGCAATAGATCAATCGACACTACTTTTTTTTAAATCTTTTTCTTTTTTAATTGTAAGTTATTAGTTATAAGGGTTAGTTCGCTACATAAGTTAGTCTTACTAACCTTACGAACTCATAACTTTGCCTATTAACTTACTAATTAACTTTATTAACTAATGAACTAACTCACTAACTTACTACTTGACCTCACAAACTTATGAACTAACTTACTAACTTACTAATTGACTTCACTAACTTATGTATTAACTAACATTTATTGTAGGTGCGGGAATATTACAGAAGTATCATAAAATGAGAGTTTTCAGTAAGGTTTTGGACAACCACACATCCTAATGAAGTTGGGCCCATATGGTGGTGTTTTAAGATGCAACCCTACACCTAATAGTAGCCCCAAAATATCTATTTACCCCGCCTTCCATGATGGAAGAAAATAAGGTACTTTTGGCACATTACTTAGTTCTAATGGTGTGGGTAAATATGTTGAAAACAAGTCCAAACTACATCATCTCTAAGTGATCCAAATGCCAAAAATTCATTTTCCCAAATGTTGTGAAGCATCATAAAGAAAATGGATAATGTTTTAAGTGTGGTGATAAGTACATTACTGACCTTGGCTCCAAATGCCCCTACAAGATAGCAAAGGTCAAAGTCCATAGCAAGTATATAATGAAGGATTGACAAAATGATGAGGAGGAATTACATGCCTTAAATGTTGCAAATAACTTTCCTATGTTGAAAATGAGAATTATGCAAAGGACTTGGACTAGAAATAGTTCTATGATTTGGAGGATGGGTTTCCCTTTGACCCCAATGGCTACCTACCTCATGATATTGGTTTGATCACCACTCCTACAACCCCCTACTACCACTTCCCTTTGCTCCATCTCCATGGATGCATGGACTGGCTCTAGGAGCCCTAGCACCTTGTGCATTCAAGGAAGGCTTAATGGGAAGTATATATTTATCCTAGTGGATAGTGGTAGTACACATGATTTTGTGAATAAATAAACCATTGATCAGTTGAAATGCATCCTTGTTGGATGAGTTGAAAGGGGCATCGTATTTCACTAAGATTGATATGTGCTACTCTGGCTATCATCACATACATATGTGAGAGGATGATGAGGTCAAAATGGCTTTCAGGACTGATTGCTCGTGAGCTTTATCATTTTCTAGTGATGCCTTTTGTTTGACTAATCCCTAGCCACATTAGAGATCCTCTTGAATAAAATTTTACACCCTGCTATTTTCAAGTTTGTGCTTGTATTCTTTGATGACATTCTTATTTATAGCAAATCACAAGAGGAGCACTTGGCACATATCAGATAGGTGTTTGATATCTTAAGAGAGCATAGGTTATTTGCTGAGAAAAGTAAGCGCATCTTCATGTAGACTTAAGTGGAGTACTTGGGACACATTGTTAGTCAAAATGGCATACAAATTGACCCCAAAAAGATGCAATGTGTTAAGGACCAACCCACACCATCCAACATTACCTCATTATGTGGTTTCCTTGATCTCTCTTCATTTTATAGATGTTTCATCAAGCATTATACCACCATTGCAATACCTTTGATAGATCATTTATAGAGGGCCTTTTTTTAAAAGATGATATTGTTGATTGCAACTTTAACCAGTCAGAGGAAATTCTTACTTCAGCCCCCATCCTCATATCCCTCGACTTCTTCGGTGTGGTGCTAATGGTAGTGGTATCAGTGATGTCTTGCTACAAAAACATTGTGTGATTGCTTTTAAAGTTATAAGCTTGATGAAAAGGAGATGCAAATGAATGTTTATGACCAAGAAATATTGGTCATCCTTTATGCTATTAAGAAATGGCACCATTACCCATATGGAAGCCAGTTCAGAGTGACGAGTGATCATCACATCCTCCAGTACTTCTTGACTCAGTATAATTTGACTCCTAAGTAGTGGAAATAGGTGGCAACTTTACAAAATTATGATTTTGACATCTCTCATAGTAGAGGCAAAGAAAATATAGTGGCTAATTCACTATCATGGATGTGGGCATGCAAACTATCTTCCATTTTAGAGTTACATAGTGATTGGATTGATTAGGAGACCTATTTGTTGAATGAGGACTTCACCTACATCTTTTAGAAATTACAACATGGGGGTAATGGAGGAAAACTCCCAATATTAGCTCATAAACGACCTTATCTGGTCCCATGGCAAGATTATCATCCCCCACACTTCTCCCTTCACAAAGAAGATCATGGAAGAGATGCATTCTTGCCCCTGTGCTAGTCATTTGGGTGTTTTTAAACATATGATAGGATTACCAAGAGCTTTCACTGAAAGGGCCTCTAGAGAAATGTTAAGGATTTTGTGGCTAGTTGTATTCCATGCCAACAAAACAAAGGACTTCATGCTTAGGCTCTCTAGTCTCTTTGTAGACCCTACATATTCCTAAAGGGAAATGGATACATATCACTATGGATTTCATTACTAGCCTTTCTATCTCACCAAGAAAGGATGGAGTAGTATATATGTGTTGGTTGACACACTCACTAAGGCTACCTACTTTATTCCCACTAAAACTCAGTATGATGCATCTCATGTGGCCACTTAGTTTATGGTGCATGTGTTTAAATTCCAGGGGTGACCGCAAGGTCATAGTGTGTGACATGAATGCCAAGATTATGAGAAAATTTTGGTAGGTGGATTTCATATCTATGGGTACCAAGCTTGCTCCATCCACCTTATACCACCCATAGATTAATGGTTAGATCGAGAGGGTCAATAAATGGCTTGAGGCCTACCTATGACACTTTTGCCATGATGTATAATACACTTGGGATATGTGGCTCCACTTGGCTAAATTTACATAAAATAACTTCACCCACCTAGCATTGGGATTTCCCCTTTTGAGGCACTATACAGGTAAAAGATTCCCCTCTTTATGGTCTTGTTCAATGACAAGATCAACCCCCAAAGTAAAGAGGAGTTAGAGCGCATGCATGCCCTACTTCAACAATGCAAAGTGAATCTCTAGAAAGCACAAGATCATATGGAGCTTTATGCTTGATGAGAGAAGTATGTATCTAGAATTCCAAGAGGGATAGTTGATCTTGTTGAAAGTGCCCAAGTCGCACTACTCTACTCTCAAGGAGGGTAACAGTAACAAGCTAGCCCATCATTTGTATGGCTCCTATTGAATCTTGAAGAGAGTTGGTGACTTGGATTATCGATTAGAGCTTTCCTCCACCACTAAGATTCATAATGTGTTTCATGTCAACCAATTGAAGCCCTTCATTAGTACCTCCGTGGACTATGTGGAAGAGCTACCTTTCACAGATGAAGAAAGCATTATCCAGTATATCCTTGAGGCAATCATTGGACTATGAGATAAACACTTGAGATCTTGATCCATCAAGAAATATCTCATCAAATGGCAAGGCCTACTCCTAGAGGAAGCCTCTTGGTGCGAGCCATTATAGTGGAAGAGTTTCTCACCTATGAGAAGCCGAACAAACTAAATAATAGATGGATATGCCGTGTTTTTACCCCATACTACATGTAGACTACACACTATTTTAGAACTTTTTTTTATACCTATATTGAGTACAACTATGCAATTTATATATGACTTGAAAGTTCTCATCATAAGCTCCATTTTGACATGCGGGATGTTCCATTTGGAGTAGCCCATCAAAACTTATGGTAGATTTACCTCAGTAGGCTTGTGGTGGACAGCATGTTGTCCATAGTATTCATACCTAAGTCAAAATGAATTGGTAGCACTATTCTCTTGCAACCATGCCCATGACATGCATGTCGACTATACCTAGCCTTACGCCCCAATTCTCTTGGATATGTGTCCCTTACCCATCAAAATTTTCTCCTTGTAATGTTGATCAAAGTAGTACTATGCCTTCCCACTCACTAGACACTCTAATAAGTCCCTCCAGCTATCTTTTGTTTTTTAGGACAAAGACTTTTGGGGTCCCGAGATGGAGTGTAACAAGCAAGATGCACAGGAACTAGGGGTTAGATACCTAGTCACACTGATGACTAGGGTATAGAAGGTGTAAGAGACCCAATTTAAGATATCCATGTATAATTACGAATGGACTCTTTACCTTCTCCTTCAACTTCCATGGCTTCCTTCCTCCCTCTCTCCTCTCATTTCTTGTCTTTCTCTCTCCTCTCATTTTCTTTCACTCTCTTCTTCTCATTTTCTCTCTCCTCTCAGCCTCTTTTCTTTCCACATTTCTAAAGCATGCTTTTTAGAATTGATCTTTAAAAAACATGTTCATATATTTGTATGCTAGTACACCCATGGGTGTGTATATGTGCACTCATGCATGTGCCTACATAGATACTAATTAAATATTTTTATGTATACCTATAAATAGAGGTGGGTGGGTAGCTATATGTGTGTGAGATGTGCACACTACATATGCATATAATTTTTTTATAGTCTTAAGACATATATGAAGTTTGTATTTTTTGTGCATATACTCATTGAGGTTTAAAAAGTGTGTTTTCTATCGATGCACACGTGTGGTACTAACCTTATTGATGTTTAGACTTCTTATCACTTGAGGTGAATGACATGTTTTCATGTAGCAAACATGGATTCATTAAGTACACGAGGAAGCTACTGTGCAAAAAAGTGCATGTACATATATTTACAATTATTCCCATGGTAGAACTTCTTACAAATTTTTTATATAAAGTTTCTCAAATTCAAGGGAGTGATGACTAGACTTTATTTATGCATGTTCCGTCAACCATTATGAGTGACATTATCAATGTTTGCATATTGATATATGTGTTAAGAAACATTACTATGAACATGTTTTTGGCCACCTATTGGGGAGATCAATATAGACATGCTAAGATTCCCATGAACTTTTTATTGTCAACATGCTACACTTTGATGGTTTGATAATGACTAGAGCACAAAGTATCCATATGCATCTATGTATCGTTGTCCTTAAGAGACGTTCCATGTGAAAGTCATGGAGTATGGCTAGTATTTCAAGGAGTAGAGAATTATACTTTCAAGAGAGAACATGGATTGGGAAAGTGACTCATTTTTTAATTGGGTAGTTTGTCTATAGATGAACAAAAGAAGTATCCATTTTGTTAGCATTGCAAGTAGGGATACTATTCTAATGATTAAGGTGCACTCTTAGTTAGAGAAATTAAATTATCCCAAGTTAACCAAAGTGCACTAGGACACATGTCAACTCTCTCTCTCTCTCTCTCTCTCTCTCTCTCTCTCTCTCTCTCTCTCCTCTATTAATATTTTTCTCGACAAGTTGCTTCTTTTTTATTATACTCTTCCCTTTTTGCATTCATGCTCTCCCTCTCAACAAGATTTGATACTCAGAAAGTTATTAAGCTTACATAAGGTCGTCTAACCAACATGCAAGTCCTATGGTAGCCACATGATGAAATGTCTAGTAGAGGCTAACATGCTAGTCAAGTATATTTGAACACTTGAAACATGGTCGAAGCCTCTCTCTCTCTCTCTCTCTCTCTCTCTCTCTCTCTCTCTCTCTCTCTCTCTCTCTCTCTCTCTCTCTCTCTCTCTCTCTCTCTCTCTATGTGTGTGTGTGTGTGCGCGTGCGCGCCTGTGCATGTGTGTGTGTGTGTGTGCGTGTGTGTGTAGCTATAGGTACACATCAAGAACATGCCTAGGCTCATTGCTCTGAACTTGCATTTCTAAAAAGAAAAATGTCTACAAAAGATGTGCTTATTTTCTCATTTTGGATGATGGATAATGAGTAACAAAAATGTTATTTTAAAGCTCTGTCAAAATAAGTAGAGATGTTGACCATGGTGGCAACCCTCAACTGCACCATAGGAAGGTGTCAAAGAAACTTATAGAATCACTTTTGAGCTTTGATAGTCAATAAGTGATTGTTTAGTGGTTCTCTTATTAAAAAAAGAACACAATATGAGACTCTTTATTGCATTTATTTTAGAGTACCATGAAAAGACATCAGAAAGAGTTTTATGAGAGATATTCCATATGTAGACTCCAACAATGTAAATATATGAAATGGGCCCATTAGATGAGAGTATTTATTTAAGCTTTTGAACACATCTTTTCATGTCCTCTTGATAGGCCCAAAACTCTTGTGCAAATATTCAAATTTTGAAGACTATCCAACATAGAAGGAGAAACTATCAATGTGCACTTGATTTCTTGTTGTCTTCTTCTCAACATATTATTATGGTGTAGTTCTCTCTGAAATTCAAAGTAATGATCAAAGTAACCTTGGAGGAGCCCTTTGTTTCTTGTTGTGCTAATGCATGCATTTGGCCAATCAAATGAGAGCATAGTATTCACAAAAAACGAGATCTAGCATCATTTGAATCATTAAATTAACAAAAAACCTTGAGATTTTTTGAGAGATTTTTGCATTTTAAAGTATAGGTCCCTTTTAGTTACAATATGACCACAAAGCTTCCAAAATCTAAGAAAAACTTGCACATTATCAAGGTGAAGACTTTTTCATCAACTCTACAAATTGTTTTTTGTGAACATTGTTAGAGCATTAGTGTAACTTTTGGAAGGCATCTTTGTCTTCTAATAGCTTGCAAACTCTTGCAATTCTTTTTATTTTGTAGACTATCTTATTGAGACACTAATCATTCAATTTCTATCATCAATTTATTAATGTGGACGGTCATATTTACAATTAGAAGTAAGAGAGAAGAAGGTTTTCATTTCTATTGTTGAATATATATCCATTAAGACACAAATCACTTGTCTTGAATCCTGAGGGGTGTACCTTATAGAACATATAGGACACCACGTGAGTTCAAAAGAAAGGGTATTTTATTTCGTAAAATTTATAGGATTATGCAAAATGGGTTTTTAAATTAAATTTGAAAAAATCAATAAGTTTAGTAAAGCAAAGGGGTAATCTTATGGCTTTATATCATGTAAAGAAAGGGTATTCCTTAGTTGTCTTTGAATGCATGTTATATAAATGATTTCTTATAGGTGCACCCATCGAGTCTAAAATCAATAGGGTTGTAGACAAGGATATAAAGCTTGTAGCATTTAAAGCTTTGAAGCAAGGCTAAGAGATTGTATGCACCCCTTTTCTTTGTGATGTTTATAATTATTATGAGACAAAAAGTCCTTGACATAGTCAATAAAGCCTTATCCAAATGTGAGCCAAAGGCAACAATACATGAAAGAACTCCATTGGCAACAATTCTAACTTGAATGGATAATTCAACTGACTTGAATGGAGTTGATCTTGCCATACTTATAATGAAGTGAACCTAATAGGATCTAAGAGAGATAATAAAGAGTACAGAAGAGAGAGAAAGAGTGACGAGGAGAGAAAAGACTAGAAAAAGAGAGAGAAAGAGAGAAATAAGAGGAAGGAAGCCATGGAAGTTGTGGAGGTGAAGAGTGAGTTTCTTGATTAATGCATGATAACTTACCTAACCCTCTTACACCTTAAATATTGTCAAGGTGATAGGTATTTTCCCCTTATTTTCCCATATATACTACTCGTTACAATCCATCCCCACTTAGGGAGTTATTGTCCCCAAAAACAAAAGAAGGGGTTAAGGGGGGGGGGGGGGGGGGAGAAGGGATAGCAAAGTACTACTCTGTGCAGTAATACAAGGAAAATAAGCAGAGGAGGAGGGTTGAGTACGATGTGAAATGGGGGATATAAAGGGATAGGTAGTATGGGCATAATAAAGGGGGGACCCACATAAGAGACAGTCGGTCCACCATTTTATGAAAATTAGGGCCTTAGTTGAAATGGACAACATGCTGTCCAAAACACAGCGGTTGTAGAAAAATGGTCATAACTTTGGGTGGGGAGCTAAAAATAGGATGGTTGAGGTGTCAATGCACAGCTCATGAAGCATACTTTCAGATTACATAGGCGAGGTTGGGCTGAAAAAATTTTAGGGTCAAAATTAGTGCGAAACAATTTGCTATCTAGAAGCAGTCTACAACCCCCAACTATGGTTAAGTTTCAACCAAAATAGTATCCCAACCTAAGCTGGGGAAATTCCTCCAAAATGGATGCTAATCTCTTAGAGGCTTCCTCTAGAGATAGGCTTTGCCATTTGATCAAGTACTCTTTGATCGATTGGGTGCAAAGCTGATTTTCTCTCTGCCCAACAACTACTTCAAGAATGTTTTGAATAAGACCCTCTTCGTTCATGGAGGCCAACTCCTCCACATAGTCTTTTAGGGTTCCAATGAATGGTTTCAACTAGATCACATAAAATACATCATGGATCTTAGTGAAGGGAGGGTTTTGGATGTGATAGGCCAAGTAACCCATTTTCTTGACTATTTTGTATGGCTCATAGCAGCACTGTGCCAACTTATTGCATGAGACATCCTTGAGTGTGGCATATCGAGATTTGGGGACCTTGAGAAGTACCAACTCACCTTCTTGAAACTCAAGAGAGTGGTTCATTTCATCAATATAGAGCTTCATGTGCTCATGGGCCTTCTTAAGGTTCACTTGACAGTCTTGAAAGGCCTACATGTGGTCTAATTCCTCTTTCCCATGTGGATTGAGCTTTTCATTAAAGATGAGTTGTTGTAAGCAATCTCAGCCAAGTGCAACCATGAATCCCACACATGTTGGACATCAGGACAAAAGTGTCTCTAAGTAGGTTTCAAGAAACTTATTGACCCACTCTATTTGACAATCAATCTCTAGGGGTGAAAGGCTATATATGGAGCCAATTTTGTTCCCATGGAGCTAAAAATTGTTTGCCAAAAATGGCTCCTGAATTTGGTGTCCCGATCATGCACTATGACATGTGGTAACCCATGTAGCTTGAATACAAGCTCCATAAACTGACTAGCCACTTAAGATGCTATAAATTGTAACTTTGTTGGGATAAAACGGGTTTCTTTAGTGAGCCTATCAACTACCAAATAAATGTTTTTCCAACCCTCCTTGGTCGTGGGTAGACTTGTGATAAAATCCATCATAATGTGGGTCCACTTGCCTTCGGGCATGGTCAATGGCTACAATAATCCACTTGTTTTAAGGTTGCTATCCTTATTCTGATGACAAGGCACACATCGAGACACAAATTCCTTGACATATTTCTATAGGCCTCTCCAATAAAAGCTCTTTGAGATGCCATCATAGATTTTAAACGCCCCTAGGTGACCAGGATTGGTGAAGAATACATCTCTTCCCGGATCCTTTGTGTGAAGGAGGAGGTGTGGGGAACCATAATCCTGGCCATGTGCCCAAATGAGACCATTTTTGAGTTGATATGGGGAGTGATCAGTCATATTGCCTTATTGTAAATTTTGAAAGACAGGGCTAAATTCAACATCAAGCAAGTATGCCTCCTGAAGTTCCTCTATCCAATCACTATAAAGTGATGTGATTGATGATACTTTGCATACCCACGTTTGGGAGAGTGAACCAGCCACCACCACATTGTCCTTCCCATGGGTATGTTTGATCTCAAAATCATAGTTCTGCAAAGTTTCCACCCACCCCCTTTGCTTAGGAGTCAAATTAGGCTGCATCAAGAATTATTTGAGCACCCGATGGTCACCTTCTACATTAAATCTGTTGTCGTATAGATACTACTGCCGCTTTTTAATAGCATGAATGACTGCCAACATCTCCTAAATCATAAACATGCAATTGCCTCTCTTTTTCATCCAATTTGCAACTCTCAAAACTATAACACCATGTTCTTGTAGCAAAATAGCCCCAATACCCCTTCCACTAGCATCACACTGTATAGTGGATTGTTTTGTAAAGTCATGACACACAAGAATGGGCACTTAAGTAAGTGATTCTTTTAGCTCTATTGGAAGCTACAATCAGCCAGAGTATCCCCAAAAAAGGGCTATTTTTTCATCCTATCTGTTAATGGTGCTGCAATGTAGCATAATGGCGAATAAACCTTCAATAAAAGGAGAGACCAAGAAAGCCACATAAAGAGGTAGTATTATAAGGTGTGGGCCAACCCCGAACACATTGCACCTTCTTGGGATTAGCTTGGATCCCCTTTTCACCTTTTGTCATCTTAGATCATTTTGGGCTTTGTTTTGGTTCTACAAGTTGATAAAAAAAATGGATATATTATAGATTTATGTGTTTGCCATTTATAGGTGCAAAGGTTACACATTTTGGAACTGTAAGGTTTTATATGTTTGTTAGATTGTCGACATAAGGGTATCTGTATAAAGATTGTAGATTGTAGTAATTGTTGCGTAGTCAGTGAAAAAGGCTACATGTTTTGGTTAGAGTGGACCACTTATTATCGGCTTGGTTGTAGATTATAAGTTTTTAAAAGTTGCTTGTCTTGTCAAAATGTCTAACAATTTTCATCAAATTTTTAGTGAGAGGCTTGATAAGAACAATGATCTTAATTGAAAGTTCAAGATGATAAAATTTTTGAAGGACAAAGGCATTTGAAACTACATGGAAGGAGGCATGAGAGTGGCACCTGAAGTCCCTAAGCAAAATTCTACTACACAAAAGATAAATGTTGTAAAAAAATTGGGAGTAGACACAAAGTAAAGTTATGTATTGGCTATGTGTGAGTGTTACAAATAGTATGATGGGCTACTTTTAAGAATAAGAAACCCTTGCTATTGCATGGAAAAACTTAGAAAGGTTGTTTGAGATAAAGGCAAAGGTAAGCAAGCTATAACTTAAGTCAGAGGTGAATCAAGTTAGAAGAGGGAATCTATCCATCAATGACTACACATTAAAGATCAAGAGTATTATAGAAGCTCTTGGCTTTTTGGGCAATTAATGCAGCTCTATTGATACTTCAAGGGTAGATTTCCATATGAACCTTATGTGCATGGATGACCATGAAAAGTTGCACATGCCCTCATGATGCAAGCACAAATATGTTGACCCTTGTCTTATGTTCAATCGTGGTGCAAAAATCTATTAAGAATATGTGTTCTACTCAACATATGCATGTCTTAGTAGTTAGTAGGGATGGGTAAACATGATGGTCTCTTTTGCTAGGCTAAAAAATGCTCTTGTGAATTATTCACATTATGATTCTTCATTAGTGCTAGTGGCACAAGTAGCTAGAAAGTACACGAGTAGGCACTGCTTGGATCTCTCATGAGAACACTTGAGTACATGAGTAGGAACTGATTAGATCTCTCATGAGAACACTTGTGACATTTTGTATCAGTGTTTTTGTTGTATTAGTCTTTGATCCCTTCTAGAATAACTAATGCATTAAGGACTCCAAGACACTTGACAAGATTTGGAGGAAAGAGGTTGTAAAATTTAAATGGTTGTTTATGGCAAGAAAGATCGGGGGGTTTTACACATGAACTCATGAAGTAGTAGGGAGATGTAACACTTGGTGAGGATATCAAAGTCCCATGAAATTTTATTTTATAAGAACATGTATGTCCTTTTGAGTCTCACAAAAGACTTGACTCTTGAACCATGGGAATGGGGCTATGATAAAGGTCAAATGAGAATCGACCTACTCATGTAGCAAATTGTGTATTCTCTCAAAGCTTCATGATAGCCATATTTGGAAATTTTTTATTTATTGATAAGGAGATAATACTTCTAAATTCGAAGTGGAACACTAAGAGTCTCAACTTATGTCTACAATCAAATCCATCATCTTACTTAGGGAATAAGTCCTTAATACTTTGATGGTGTGGAAAGGGATGCAAGCTTTAAAATGATAAACACAGCCAACTTAGTAGCTCATACCCTTAATTTAAAGCCTAAATTGATCAAAAGATTGTTATGGAGGAAAAAATACAAAAGGAGAATTGACTAGTAATTGAGTGCCATAAGATACTCCATAACAAAATAAAGTTGCTTGCATATGTAGTTTTCTATGCAAACCTTAGAAGTTTGATTGCATAATATGAAGATTCTCTCACTAACCTTGGAAATATGACTATATAATATGAAGAGTCCCTCACTTTCCCATTGATGTGGGTAAAGCAAGAACATATTTCTACACAATACATAGAAATGGTTGATGTAATCATGTAGCATATGTCAAAAATCAAAGTTGAGGAGCTTCATTTGATTATGTTGTTCCATTAAGAATGTTCAAGGGAATAGTAAGGAAGTCCAAATTCTAGAATTAAAAGTAAAAGGGTAGAGTATATTCCATAATAAATAGTACACTATGTAGGCTTCAATCACAAAACTGGGATTTCAACTATTGAGTCTTGCTTAAAAAAGACAATATATATGGAACTCAAGGAACAATCCAATGTATGTAGCTCCCACTTCCTTATGAATACTCATAATAATATGAAATGTCAAACTCCCTACATTAGTCCAAGATCACTCTTTGCTGAATAAACTTCTAATAGAGGAATAATTGCATATGTCTAGGTGACTGGGCCAAGGGAATGTGGTGTTTGATATCATATATATACAATTATTTAAAAAGTGCCACAATTGCTTGCCATGCATCTTGGTACAATCCTAACTTCTATAAATGGCTTACCCCTAGTTGAAACAACATTGTATCATAGCTTATTACTTTGTATAAATAATCGATTCATTGTACTTTTTGTACATAAAATCAAACATATTAGTTTGAAAACAACAAAGAAAAAAAGTACACCACATATATAATACCCCTATAACACTCCAAAGCATTGTAACATTTTTGTGCAAAAAGGGAGCAATTGATTGCTTAAAAAGGTGGAAACTAGTAAACACAAAGTGATGCATATTAAAGTCAACTTTCAAATTTTCAATTCTCTTGAACTTGACCATGTGTACTCTCAATTTTTATCAAGTGAATATGGACCAAATAGGTGAGAAGTGTCATGCTTAAGCTTAAAGCTGATATGTGAGACCGAGAGGAGTCCTCTTACTAGTCAACTAAAATTCATATCCATGCACATCACCATCCCGTCTCCCCATGGGAATCCTTGGACTTAGTTAAATATGGGAATCTTAGTTCTACTTCACAAGGGAAGTGTGGACAAGTCATCCCTAACAACAATCTAATGCCCACCTAAGAAAGACCACTTTGTAATCAATCAAAGGCAGGAGTGAGGTTAACACTCTACTTGGTTTAAAGAGAGGGAGAGACGGGGGAGAGTGTAACTCGATCCCCCTACCCATAAGGTAAAATTTCAGCTCTGACCCCCCAAAACGGTGTTAAACTTGGTAACTAATCCTACCTGTATTGGGAAGGTCACAATTTAATCAGCTCTATCTAGTGTTGGAAAGTTACCCCCGACTTGTCTGGCCCACTGAGCCATAGGCATTTGGTTGTCTCAAGATCAAAGCCTCCCACTTTCCTCGATGGGGTTTGCTTAGTTTTCTAATTAGCAAAGCATACCACCACATTGTTTGGACATATAAAATAAGCTTCCTTTTATTACTCCAATAAATTGGGTTTGTTAAACTCAATCTTTAGCACATAACAAACAATTCGGAAATCAAATACTTTATTTCATAGTAATATCCAAAACCATCACTTCGTAGAGTGGTACAAACCAGCTTTCCGCAGAAAGACACCATCCAATGTAGGATAGGACATTCCAATTCCTCGGGATTGGGCTGTATGTGATCACACTCCATCCGTGGTCAATAGGGAATTTACTCACTCAGAGCCCCTCTAAGCTTCCCTAAGCCTCAGGAGCCGTCCTACATAACAAGGGCACTTATCACTCGGTCCTTTGCCCTCTCAAGTGCTCGACTGATCAAAATCCAAAAACACCTACTTCCCTTGGGAGCATAGGACCCCTACCCATAGGTGAGTTTTTTCACACTGTGCAAAGGGTTAGGGAGCATTGGGTTGGGGACCCCAATGTCCCGAATCACCACAATCCACAACTCGTCTATCTATGCAAGCACGGAATCATAAGAGCCATAATTCATCATTCGCAAATTCAAAAGCAGTCATAACCATAAGACATTTTTAAAATACTTATCAATGTATGCGATGCATAGAATCTATCCCTCCATCAATTCCAATGTTCCTTCCTAAAAGGCAATTGATAATACTAACATGGTTCTATAAGTTTAAGTGCATTCTAACTGATCGTAATCTATGTAACGGACTAACTTATTCCTCATTAGGAAGTTGTAGAGTTAACAACTTAAAAGTAATCCTTTTCTTATGCCCTAAACCTGATTATCTCCATTCATCCATCCATCGTGATTACGATTTATGGTCGCAACCTTGGTTTGTTGTGGAATAATTGGTCCTTCGGGTAGGGGTTAACTTACGTTTTAGCAGCGACTACTTCCTCGCATTTGGGAACTCTTTGAGTGTGACTTCCCTTAGCATCTCGACATCTCTTAGGAGCCATAGAAGAAGCTTGATGGATTTAAGAAGTCAGTGCACCTGTTGTAATCCACAGCCTGTTTGACCTTTTCCACATACTTTCGGAGGTTGCATTTGTCCACCAACTCCTTCACTACCAACTCTTCGAGGATGGCTTCATCTAAATTCATGGTATGTTTGAACGTGAACTAGCTGAATCCATGTGTCTCAACACTGATTCCATACTTTGTCAGCTCCTCTTTAGTGAATGGGAGTTTACCCTATCCTGCCATGGTAGGTGCATGTCATCACACCATGCTAACATTAGTGTTATGCCTTTGACTCATCACTAACAAAAACCCAAGAAAGAATGCGTGTGACAATTTGCCGTGATGATTCAGAGGCATGAAACTTAGAAATAATTCAAAAGAAACATCTATTTCCTCCTTGTATTCTTTCCTATTTGAATTCACTTGATCATTTTCATCCATTATACATCTTGCTACATCACTTGGCTCTCACTTTGCTCCCCCCCTTTCCTTAAGTTTTAAGGGAATCTTTCTTAGGATTAGCAAGGGGAGAAGGAGGGTTTGCATGGACTTTGTGGGGCAAGTTACTTGGCCAACAGCCAAGTATAGAGGTTAGGGTTATATTCAAGCTGGGCATGATGATCAAGTTCTCATGGTTGTATGGAAGCTTGGGTGATACAGGTCAAGACATCATGAAAGATGTCCCCAGAGTTGAGGCGACTAGCAACATGCAACTCCTCTTCCGTGAGAAATTGGTCAATGTAAGGGTGGGCCAACACCTGGTCATCTAAGTGTATCTTGCATGTAATGGCCAAAACCCTAAACGAAAGAGGTGCCACATAAGTAGGGTCGTGCTCAATTATTTTGATCGCAAGGCATACCACAATTGTAAGAATGAAGAAGCAAAGCTGGCAAGCTGCATGAGCTCCTCCAATTCTTGTTCAGGTGTAGAGCGAGCAGGCTTGCGGTACGAGGTAATTAGTCTTCTGAGAACGGCTTGCTCCTTTGAGATTTCTCCATTAGTGATTAATTCGGCAGCAATTTTGGGGAATTTGATGGTCATAAACTCGTAGTCTTCCCAAGTTCATGGCAACGCACGAACATTAGAAGAAAGGGGTTCATCAAGAAGTCCTAGGTCAAGCCTCTCATAGCTCCTAGAGAATGTGGTGAAGGTGTTATCTAACTCCTTGATGCATGTCACTATGTCATCTCCCAAGGTCTGAGTGATATCCTTGGCCACTGAAAGGAAAGATCGTCTTTTGTACGAAGGCCTAAGACTTGCTGGTGTTGATGGTGCAATTGGGCTGGACAGTGGTGAATCCATTGCTGGCATCACAAATGGGACTTTGCACTCAGAAGCACTTTGAGATGTTGCAGGGGGCTCCAATGGCATAGGAGGTGTGCTGCATTCTATCTGAGCCAGCATGGTGGTGCTCAACTCCTTTGACATGGATAAATCTGGGGCATCTAGCTTTGGACGATAAATGAGTTGGGATTCATTAATCACAACTGGTGTTGGTCCAACTTGCTTTGTAGCCTGGGCTCCGTATGTGCAAGCCTCTCTAGCTAGAGTGAGGTTGCTTAGAGTTGAGCCTCTTGAGTGTCCACTCTTAGGCACCCATATCCAGGGGTTGCCCTCATAGTATCCTTGTGCTCGCAAGAGATCCTTGGGGATCCATCACGGCGTGGTAGTGTGCCTATGTCGATAGCGTCTGAGCTGCCTCTTAGGTTGTGACTGATAGTTTTTGCATTTAGAAGCATGTTTCTGCGGTTTACAAGGAGATGGCTCTTGTCGTTTGGGCACCCATATGAGCGTGGAATTTTTGGCGTTGTGAATGGCCTTGCTGGGCTTGGTTCTAGCAGTTTGAGCATGGGGTGAGATATCACAACCCTTCTCCCTAGGCTTGGTCATGGGCGTGGTCATAGGGGTCTCTATCGATGGCTTTGCAATTGTAGAAGGATCAAGATAACCCTTGCTGAAAGTAGTCACTATACACACATTGCCCATAGCAAGATGGATGCGATCTAGGTTATAGTCCACATTGCAGTTCATCTGCTTTTTAAAAGTGCGACCTAGTAGTGACTTATTACTAGCCTTTTTAGTGTTTGGCAATACATAAAAGAAGAATGGTACACTTTCAGACTCGATAGAGATGGCCACTTTGCATTTTCCTAAGAGTGAGTAAGTGTTGCCCCCAAATGGGCTGAGTTTAGCATTTGTAGACTGTAATTTAGGTTGACCAATGCGTGTCCAATGGTCATGCGTCAAGATATTATAGTCGGCACCTTCATCGATCAAGGCATCAAAAGAATACGTTCGTTCTGCAGTGACTGTGATTCGTAGGTAGGCAGATGCCACTGCTTCCTCGCCTTGATCTGTCAGTTCAGTAATAGTGGCCACGCAGACGTTGATAGGGGCTTCAAGCATAGGTGGCTTGTGCAACGGATGGGAAGGAGGATAGTACTTTTTCATGCAACTGCCATTGAAGAAGCCTATTTCTTCACCTTCGAGCATCTCCAACTCAACATTGCCTGTTCTACTAATTGTATGTACTCAAAAAGGTCCTAGTCCTCGAAATTTCATTTTTTGTTTGTGACCCTTCACAGAGTATAGTAGAATGAGGTCCCCCTGATCAAAGTTTCACTGTTTGACATGCTTGTCAAACCACATCTTTCTTCGTGCCTTCTCACAAATCAGAGTGTGGGTGGCTAAGAGTCGAGTCTCCGTGAGATGCTCTAACTCCACTAAGCGGTTGGTCCAAGCCTCTCTTCCCTCCCAACGCTCATGGGCTGCTATCCTTAAGCTAGGAACAAAGAACTCTAAGGGTAGAATGGCCTCCGTTCCATAAGTCAGCCTAAAGGGCATCTGTCCTACAGCCATTTTATAAGCTGTACGATAGGCCCACAAGGCCGCCATTAATTGTTATCCCAGTCACTTTGTGATGTGGATACTATTTTAGTAAGCATGCTGACTAGGACTTTATTCATGGATTCTACTTGGCCATTTGCTTGAGGATAGTAGGGCGAGGATCTTCTATGAATGATCAGGAAAGTCGAGAGAAGGTTGGATATCACTTCATTAATGAAGTGCGTGCCCTGATCACTTACTAGTTCAATTGGAAAACCAAAACGTGAAAGGACCTGCTCCTACAACAACTTCGCAGTGGTTCTAGTGTCATTCTTCCTAGTGGCTCTTGCCTCTACCCACTTCGTCAGGTAATCAGTCGCCACAATGATGTAGCATGCCTGGGAGTACTGTGCCACAGGACTGATAGGTCCAATGAAGTCAATGCCCCATTTTTCGAAGGGTTGTCGTGCTATTATGGGGGTCAACTCCATCTTATCCTTACGCACGGGCACCTTAGTCCTCTGGCACTCATCGCAGTGTTTTACAGATCTAGCAGCATCATGGAATAGGGTGGGCCACCATAGTTGGGATTGTAGCACCTTACGAGCTATTGTATCCCCATTAAAGTGTCCTCCAGCTATTCCACGATGCGCTTCTCTCAATACATCGTGCATCTCGTGCTCACACACACATCTATGCAACAAACCGTCTCGTCCTAGCCTATAGAGTTGGCCGGCCATCAATTGGTATGGCTGGATCTTTAAGATAAGTCTCCTTAGCCTAGCTTTCTCAATAAGTCTCTCAGGCAGACCATTCTCTAGCACTTGAACTACATCATCGGCCCAATATGGCATCATATCGGCCCTAAACAAGTCTCTTTCGCTAGATAGGCCAAAGAGATGAGCGTTCAGTAGGTCGTCAGGTATGCCTTGTCCAGCAGCTTCTCCTGTGGGTATGCGGGACATGTGATCAGCCATGTAGTGCTACTTTCCCTTACGTACAACCACAAAGAAATCAAATTCCAACAAGAGAAGTAACCATCTAGCTATGCAACCTATAGCGCATGGCTTGTTCACAGGATAAAGCAAGGCTTGATGGTCAATGAAAAAGACGAAGGGTATGGCCAACAGATAATGCCTAAATTTCTTTACAGCAAACACCATGGCTAACCCTTCCCTTTTTGTAGTGGAATAGTTCATCTCTCAGTGAGCTGCCTCCTAGCAAAACTGACGGGGTAATCTAGGTTATGCTCATTAGGCTGGCATAGAACAGCTCCAATAGCAAACTTAGAGGCATCTATGTGCACATGGAATGTTATGCTCTAGTCTGGGGCTTGTAAGATTGGTGCAATGGCGAGAGCCTTCTTCAACTCTTCATATGCACATTGGCATTCCTTAGTCCACTCAAATACGATCAGTAGCTTGTACAATGGTCTAGCAATCAATGCGTAATTCAGTACAAAGCGTCGATAGTATCTCGTATGGCCTAAGAAACACTGAACGCCCTTGTAGTTAATGGGTGGTGGTAGGTCGACAATGACCCTGACTTTTGAGAAGTTGGTGGCAATGCCATTCCTTATGACAAAAGCAAGGCAAAAAACACTTGAAAGAAAAACTATTCTCTTCAACTTCCATAAGCAACTACAACCATTAGAGACTTTGATCCTCAAGATAATTCAACTTTGATATAACATCTTGTTTGAGATAGTGATGGTGTCTTCTAGGATCTTCTTTTAATACAAATTTTCCTCAACATCAACAAAATTTTCCACCTTTTAATCCTCCTTACTTCATTGATGACAAAACTACAAAGAGCTAGAACATTTTCCTTCTAGCTAAGTAATATCTATGTGTGTGTGCACACTCATGAAATATTTGCACAATAACCTTTATAATATTTGGGTCCTCAAGTTTGGGATCACACTTTAGGCTAGCTTGGAGTCTTCTAAACTAAGAGCATGTCTTGTAAAAAAAAGAAAGACTATCACTTTCCCCTTGTTGAGATCAAAATCTACATGAGCTAATATCTACTACATGCCTTGGTGATGTGGTAGGATACTACTCATTGGCATGTTAGGTGATCAACATGAGGATATGCCAGTGATTCTATAGCTGGACTATACCCATGTAGTTCACCCTTGGTTATGGTGCATTCATTGTGCCACCTCTTCTTTCATTTTAGCGAGTTCACACTCATGACTGTGTGTACAAATGTTATGGTACTTTCATATTAGTCTTTAACATGTTGTAGACTTAGTTATTTTGAGTAGAAAAAGAAGAAGAAAAAAGATCACATACACACACAAATAGAGACCTCACTCCCTCACTCAACACCAGATCGGCCCCAAAGATCGGTGCCCCTCTCGGTATTTCTTTATCAATTAAACATTGGAAGGTTACAAAAAAAATGAAATGTTCCAAAGTACAAAACCTGTGAACTGTTGGCTTTCATCTTTTTTTAGTAAATTTTAGTTGCATAAGGACAGTACGGCATATCCAGAACAACATCCCTTTCTGAGTAAATTTCTGAGTACGGCATATCCAGAACAACATTCCTTTCTAAGTAAATTTCAAATGCATAAGGACAGTACATTATATCCAGAACAACATCCCAAGAAGGAAAACACTTTCTGTGAGCATAACTCAATAATTCAAGTGTACAAAGCTGATACAATCAAAATCACCATTCGACCAACTTTGCATTCGGCCCACTACCGTTCAGCCATTTGGCCCTCAGGCCACCACATTTGAATTGGCCAAATTTGACATTCAAACCAGTTGCATCCAGCCCTTGGCCATTCAGATGGACCAAATTTGGATTTTTTCAAATATTTAACCTATAGACCCCGAAATCGACCCAAAGACCATATAGAGCTGAAAGCACATCATAGATCTATCACTGGGCTGAAATCTAGAGCAAGCAGTTCAAAACTTGGCTACAAATAGTCATTCGAATCACGCATGGTATTTAGTATAAGAGCCCTGCGGGCTGAGGGAGACTGCCCCCCGAACCCCCGCAGAGGGTGCTCTACCCCCCTCCGCACATCCCCCAAGTAGACTGGAGATAACACAGGTCGTGAGTGACATGTCCTCCAAATTAGATCCTACTGTAGTAATGGCTCTACACAAGCATAGATTCTCACTTGCAACGCAGCAACCAAAAGCCCATACCCAAACAAAGACAAATAGAGACCCTAGAACCTCAAAGGGTAAATCTTGCCAACAAGGGCAAAAAGGCCACACCACAAAAACATGTATATGTTGCATTCGGACTGCATCTAGTTAAAGCGGAATGCAACAACATCAAGCTACAACTGTGAGGATGACTAGACATGAAAGTCCTGAGGATAGATGTAGATTGAACGGCACTGCACAGATGACCTAAGACATAAATGGAGAATCCACATCGGGTTGTGCAATTGGGGACTCAAAGGCATGTATTAGAAGGCTTGAATTTATAAGCCAAAGACCTAGAACATGAAGACATAGTACCTCTTGCTTATCTTAGGGTTAAACTCACTGCAAAAACAAAGCATAGTGTTGATGCTCTCATAAATGAAGGAGTAGATTTTAATATCTTGACCTATGAAGCATGGACTCGATTGACTAGGCCAACCAGAGCTCACACCAACTAATGCAAGTCTTAATTCTTACGAGGGACACCCACAAGCACTTATAGGAAAGTGCAAATTCCTTGTAACTATTGAAATTTGAAACTAAAAGCTTGTCTATCCTATTCCATGTTCCTCCAAATAGTACTAATTGTGGAAAGGAAACCCTCTTAGGAAGACCCTTCAAAAGGGCGATGAAGTGTGAGGCTAATTATGTAGCACAGAGGATACACTTGACACTACCACGTGTGAGAATAATCACAACCTTTAGTAAGGGTGATCTCATCAAACCTCGAGGGAAAGACAAGGAACATTCTGGCATACGAGGCAAGCCTAGTAACAAGAGCAATGACTTCTTGAAAGAGTTGATACAAGCGCATGTTGAACAGAGAGAACCAATGAGCGAGGCCATGCTTGAACAAGAAGGTTAGGAGACAATGCCAATGATAGGCTTTGGACTTACAAGTATCATAGAAGACCACAAAAGAAGCTCAAGCCTTATAGAGATAAAGGTATCGATGGAGAGCCATCACAACGCAGCAATGGATATCCAAAGTGTTGCTACATGCTCAAGGGTATTATGTAGGTAACTGAAGGATTTGGGTACCAAAACCCCCTGCTAATCCACCTCTGTAAGCTGAAGGCCAACAGCATCAGAAGTGAAGAAGCGCAAGAGGAAATCTAAACAAAAATCCAAGTCTAAGGTCAACAACATTGGAGTGACTAAGCCCCTCATGATTGAAATCAAGAAACCAAATAGGACTATTCGAAAGGTAGATCCTCGGCCTAGTGTGCTTAACAAGTGGATATCATATGTAACCTTCGAGTGTGCACAAAAGCCATTAGTGCCCAATGAGCTTTTGACTTTCCAAGAGGATAATGAGCACCACAGGCGCAACGTTGCTCATGATAAGGCTGATTTCTTAACAAAGCAAATTGAACAATCATCTAACAGCAATGAACAAATCTTCCATCCGGTGCCAAGTCCATCTAGGAGTCCCAAATCTCCTATACCCTCTTTTCCTAAATGGATATAGGAAGCACAATAGCAATCGTCAAGTACAGTTGCTCAATCGCAATCTCTATCTCTATCTAAGCTTCCAAATGTCCAAGATGCAAGACATGATACCACCTCTGATTCTCAACCTAAGGATATGCTTATGCAATCCACTGTGACTAGCTCAACCAATGCGCAAAAAGGGAAACAAAAGACACGACCACTTCTGACTTGCCTAAGGACTTGACACTGCAGTCTACCCTCAATCTGCACAAGTGAATGCACAAAAAGGGCAAAAAAATACATGACCACTTCTGACTCGCCGAAGGACTTGACATGGCAGTCTATAAACAGTAGTAGCCAGTCCTTTGAACTAGGTGCTACTACTTCCAATTAGGAATCACAGTAGTCATCACAGCCTTTGGCCAACGAAGCCCCTTGCGGAACGTGTCCTTAGCAATTCACCTATGGAAGAGGTGTCACAACCTTCATCATTGACACCTCCAACACTTTCAAAGCACCTAAAGCCTAGGCTTAAGGAGAAATCTCTCAAAGATTTGGCCAAGGAGATGGTGCATCTGACTAATGAACCAAAGATGAAGTGCCTACTAATGAAGCTTGATCACAAGCTGACAGCCATCACACATGCATAGGTCCATGTGGACATTGGAAGGCCAACACCAAAACACAAAAAGCTCATAGCCAAAACCCTGGAGCAATAATATGTTTACTCCCACTATGTAATTGTTACTGAGGAATTCATAAAAGACATCCCGAAGGCCACAGCTAGAGAATTACACTTGATACCCTCACTCTATACTGCTCAATGTGAGACAAATAAGGAAAATCTCGAAGTAATCAAACAAAAAGGGAAAGGACAAGGTAACTTTGTGTAGAAATGATACTTCAACAAGAGTTTGGCGGCCAAAATCTAAAAGGTAAGAAGGATTGAAGCTTGCTTTGAAGAGCTATGGTGGGAGAGCAAGAGCAAGAAAGAGAGAGAGACCAAATGGGAACTCCAACTATCACAATGTGTGATTGGACCTTCATTTATTCAAACTGTCACTAAAAGAATAAAGAATAAAGTGACAGTGACAGGCGCCCACCACCTACAATGTGTAGTGGCATGTACTCTCAGTGTAGTAATACAAGGGCAGCTACGCAGAGACGCCTTTATCCCCAACAACCTCCCACTTAAAGGCAAAGCTGCCCCAATGAGGGGTGGGAAGAAAAAAGAAAAAAAAAGGCAGTACAATGTACACATGTACTGTTGAGATATCGAGCTCCACTCGTGATATGCCAGGGTGACCGTTGTGCATTTATGTCACTGACTTGTTAGCTGTAGATGCGGTTGGTACACCGCCCATGAATAATAGCTACATGATAGCTATCCTTATCTACTCTAGTTTGTGGCTCAGCTAGTATGCCACCTTAGTTAGTTGAGTTTGGTTTGAGACCCATATATAGGGGTCTTCTATTTCTTTGTACTAGAGTTCTTTTGGCTTACACAACTAAGAAGAGGAAAATTGTTTTCAGCCTCCACCTATGTGTGTATTCCCCCATTGTGCAAGCAAGAAAGCTACAAGTGAGACTCCTTCCTTCTCTCCCACAATCTTGACATGGTATCAGAGCCTTGTTCGTGGTAAGGAGCTTAAGAAAGCAAACCAAGTTCGCGGTGTTCTGGTAAGAGGACCAGTGTTAGCCCTCGATTGCTCTGTTTTTTTTATTTGAGGCCATTTCGGGGCCTGTTTTGGAGGCGGAAGTTTTCTGCACGCACTCAAGAAAAGGCCCAGTTTTATGCTGTGCGATCACTGTTCTACAGGTCGGTGAAAAGTTACTATAGAAATTGCATCGTATGCCTATGCGCAGAGACATTGGGAGTTACAGAATCATCCTTGTTGCCTGTTGATGCAAAATCGTCACTAGGAAGTGACTGTGTGGTCAAATACCACTTTCGTCAGTTTTGCAGATTTGCCCTTGTGAGGTTGAAGCTGTGCTCTTTGCAGTGACAGAATTTTTTGCAGTGTTCTGTAATGGCGTCTGATTCTCTTTCACAGATTGTCACTGAAAAGCTTGACAAGAACAACTTCCAAGCATGGAAGTTTAGAATGACGAATTTCCTTATGGGAAAAGGATATTGGGAGTTCTTTGCAGGAAATGAAGAAGAACCAGTTCTTCCTTATGTTCCCAATCAACAGCAAATGCAGGCATTTAAAGCATGGCATGAGAGAGCCAGGAAAGTTATGTACTGGCTGTCTATCAGCATTTCAGACTCTATGATTGTGCATATTCAAGATGCAAGTACGCCAAAGGAGGCATGGGATACTTTGTCAAAAATGTATAGCACAAATACGCAAGCTAGGAAAATGCAGCTCAAGCAAGAGTTGCACAATGTGCAAAGAGAAAGTATGAGCATCAATGACTACCACATGAAGGTGAAGAAGATTGCAGATGCACTTGCTTCCATTGGGTCGCTTTTCTATCCGTGAAAGATTTCCTGATTTTGAGTAGTTGATTGCTCTTCTAATCTCTGAGGAGCAAAGAAATGGTGGTGCATCTTCTTCAAGAGGAACTTCAAAAGAAGCTGTCTTCTACTCAAATGTTGGAAGAGGTAGAGGCAGAGGTAGAGGAGGCCGATCTGGAGGCCGTGGTAGAAATCAGAATATGCAGCAAACTCAAGAAAACCAGTCCTATGGAGGAGAACGTGGTAACTCTAGAGGCAGGGGGAGCCAAAGAGGTCGTGGTGGATGGCAAAGAGGCCAAAATGCAAACAGTAATGTTGAATGCTACTACTGTGGTAAAATGGATCATATAGCTAAAGACTGCTATAAAAAGCAGAATGACATCATGAATGGAAAATTGCAACAAGGGAATTATGCATCTTCTAGTAGACAGGGTGATGACAGAAATGAGCATTTGTTTATGGTGCAGCACATGAACAATTTTGTGACAAGTGCAGAAGAAAGCAACGATGTATGGTATGTTGATTCAGGTGCATCAAACCACATGACAGGTCATGCAGAATGGATGGAGGATGCAAGGAAAATGGAAAAACCAGGATTTGTGGAGAGTGGTGATGATACTGCACATCCTATTGTGCAGATTGGAAAAATTCCTTTGTCTATGCAGGATAGGAAAAAGAAATACCTGTCCGATGTATTTCATGTCCCGAATATCACCAAGAATCTGGTTTCTGTTGGTCAAATGGTTGAGCAGGGCTTGCAGGTCAGATTTAATCCTCATGGATGCTTTATTGAGGATATGAAAAATAAAGGTCGCTTGATAGCAAAAGGAAAGAAGAATGGTAGAATGTTTACGTTGGACTGACATGCCTAAATTGAGTGCAGCAATGTTTGCACATGGGACCGGTGTAGTTGCAGATATTGATATCTGGCATAAACGCATTGGTCATGTTAATGTACAGCAACTTAAATCAATGCAGGCTCAAAATATTGTTGCAGGATTGCCTAAATTCAAGGTTGCAGAAATGCATAAGGTATGTGAAGCCTATCAGTTTGGAAAACAGGCAAGGAAACCATTTCCTAGACATGTTGAAGAGAGTAAGAAGCCATTGGAATTAATCCACTCTGATGTGTGGACTACTAAAGGTGCATCTCTTGGAGGCTGTCATTATTTTGTCACTTTTATTGATGACTATAGCAGAAAAGTTTGGGTGTATTTTATGAAAAAGAAAGTGAAGTTTTTGGGCATTTCAAAACTCTTAAAGCTATGGTTGAAAAAGAAACAGGCCTGTAAATAAAATGCCTAAGGTCAGATGGAGGGGGAGAGTACCTCTCAAATGAGTTTGGAAGGTTCATGCAGGAGCATGGCATAAAGCAGCAATATTCATGCAATCATACCCCACAACAAAATGGAATTGCAGAAAGGAAAAATATGCATATTGGAGAGGTATCTCATGCCATGCTCAACGAAAAAGACTTGCCAGATTTTTACTGGGCTGAAGCAGTTGCTATAGCAGTCTACATAATGAACAGGACTCCCACTGCAGCAATACATGGGATGACTCCAGAGGAGAGGTATACTGGTAGGAAACCAGATATTTCTCATTTGAAGATTTTTGGTTGCATTGCCTATGTTCATGTGCCAGATGAGTTGAGATCCAAGTTGGATCCAAAAGTTGAGAAGTGCATCTTTATTGGTTACTCTTTGCAGTAGAAAGGGTATAGATGCTATAACCCTTCTACTCGTAAGTTTACAGTGAGCAGAGATGTTGTTTTTTATGAGATGAGTAGCTGGTATAAACCAGTAAATGTGATTGATAATGTAGATGCACAAAACGGTAATGCTGCACAGAATTCACAGCAGCAATCACAAGATATTAGTGGACCTAGAGCATCCTCTAGCAGTGGTTCACATTCTTCGCCATGGACAGGCAGATTGAGATCAGGAGAATCTTCTCAAAGCAATGCAGAAAGTGGTATGTAGGTATCATGAAAAGGAAAAGAGAAGGTAGATCAGCCCATGTTTGATGTGAATGCAGGTCACTCTTATGTGGATGGTGAATCCAGTGGCTCAAAACAGAGCATTGATGATGAGTTGGGTATTCCTTCTATTGTTACACGTGGAGTAAGGGAGACCAGGGATGTTTTGAGAGCACTTGGGAGTGAATCTACTTTGCGCAGGTCTACTAGAGCTAGGTATCATGTGGATTGGTTGAAATATGATGGATTTACAGCAATTCACTATGCATATATGGTCAAAGTGATACAGGAACCAGAACCCACTTCTTTTGAGCAAGCCATGGGAAAAGAAAAATAGAAGAAAGCCATGGATGCCTTGGAAGCAAATGCTACATGGGAATTGGTACCTTTGCCTAAAGATAAGAATGCAATTGGTTGTAAGTGGGTTTATAAGGTGAAGCACAATGCAGATGGGCCTGTGAACAGATACAAGGCAAGATTAGTAGTCAAGGGGTATGCACAAATATATGGCATTGATTATGAAGAAACGTTCAGTCCGGTTGCAAGGATGGCAACCGTAAGAGCAGTCATTGCTATGGTTGCATCAAAGGAATGGTCTTTACATCAGATGGATGTAAAGAATACCTTCTTGCATGGTGATTTGCAAGAAGAGATATATATAGAGCAGCCACCAGGTTATGTGCATGCTGTTCATCCTGAGTTTGTTTGTAGGTTGAAGAAAGCCTTGTATGGCTTGAAGCAAGCACCTAGAGCATGGTTTGACAAGATAGGACAGTATCTTGTCACTATTGGCTTTTAGATTTCCAAGGCAGATTTCTCACTTTATGTGAGAAAAACAGAGAAAGATATTATGCTACTTGTCATTTATGTTGATGATTTGATTATGACAGGTGACAGTGATGAAGATATCCTTCATGTGAGAATACTATTGAAGCAAAAGTTTGAGATGAAGGATTTGGGAGAGCTGCATTATTTCTTGGGCATTGAGGTGATTAGATCACCAAGTGGGATACGCCTCTTACAGAGGCAGTATGGATTGGACATGCTGTCCAAATATGGGATGACAGGCTGTAAGCCTATTTCAGTTCCTTTGGAGAAGAATGTGAAGCTAAGCGCAGATGCAGGTGAGCTTCTGGAAGACCCTACTATGTACAGAAGCATAGTAGGAAGTTTGATTTATATGACTATTACCAGGCCAGATTTGAGCTATGTTGTTGGATTGGTAAGTCAGTTTATGCAGGCTCCAAGGAAACTGCATTTGGATGCGGCTAGAGGCATACTCAGGTATGTGAAGTCCACATTGCAGTATGGACTACTTTATGAGACTGGGGTTCAGATACAGTTGCATGGATACACTGATGCTGATTGGGCTGGTAGTATTTCTGATAGACGATCTACCAGTGGATATGTGTTCTCTTTTGGAGTGCTGCAGTCACTTGGAGCAGAAAGAAATAGCCTACAGTTGCCTTATCGAGCACAGAGGCTGAGTACAGGGGTGCAGCAATGGCTGCATGTGAGGTAGCTTGGTTGCATAAGCTACTTTATGATATGCATCAGCCTACAGATGGGCCAGTTGTCACTTATTGTGACAACATGAGTAGTATACACTTGGCAAATAACCTAGTCTATCATGCTAGAACAAAGCACATTGAGGTCCATTATCACTATGTGCGGGAGAGGGTTTTACTAGGTCTTATTGATCTAGTTTATGTCAGTACAGAGGATCAGGTAGCTGACATATTTACGAAGGCATTGGGCGCAGAGAAGCTGCGCAAGTTCAAAGACCTGCTTGGTGTGTAGGAATTGGGATTGAGCTCGAGGGGGAGTGTTGAGATATTGAGCTCCACTCGTGATATGCCAGGGTGACCGTTGTGCATTTATGTCACCGACTTGTTAGCTGTAGATGCGGTTGGTACACCGCCCATGAATAATAGCTACATGACAGCTATCCTTATCTACTCTAGTTCGTGGCTCAGTTAGTATGCCACCTTAGTTAGTTGAGTTTGGTTTGAGACCCATATATAGGGTTTTTCTATTTCTTTGTACTAGAGTTCTTTTGGCTTACACAACTAAGAAGAGGAAAAATATTTTCAGCCTCCACCTGTGTGTGTATTCCCCCATTGTGCAAGTAAGAAAGCTACAAGTGAGACTCCTTCCTTCTCTCCCACAATCTTGACATGTATAATAGGATGAGGAAAAACATCATCTCATCCAACACCCATTAATCTCCTAAGGAAGGCAAAGCACTCAATAGTGAGGCTTTTTGTAAGAAAATATGCATGATTTTTGTTAGTGGAGATCTTGACAAGGTCAACATGCCTATCCTCCATGACCCCGCATATGAAGTGATACCTCACCTCAATGTGTTTCATCTTCACATGAAAGACTGGTTCTTGGCTAGCTGAATAACACTCATAGAATCCAAATGCAATGTAGGTATAGCAACTCCTGTATCCTAGCTACCATAGCAAATACACATATCTATTGTGCCCTTCAGGTATCCCATCATACCCTTCACGGCACCCCAATGCTTCTTTCCAAGGGTAGCCATATAGCATGCCACAACACCAACTATAAAGGCAATATCTAGACGAGTGGCTATCATGGCATACATCAAACTGCCCACAGTTGATGCATAAGCAATCTTGGCCATCTCGGCCCTCTGCTCATCTATCTACAAACAATCGTCCTTTGAGACCTTCACATAATAAGGTAATGGATAGCCAATAGGCTTCACGTCCTGCATGCGAAAATACTCAAGGACTTTATGAATGTACTCCCTCTATGAGACATAGAGTAGTCCCTGATGCATGTCGTGCTTAATGCGCATACCAAGAATGTGAGAGGCATGTCCCAAATCCTTCATCCCAAAGCTCTTCTTCAGCTGAGATTTAAGAGTATCCAACTCATCATGAGCTTTCCCTCCTATCAGTATATCATCCACATAAAGTACCAAAATAAGCAATGAGGCATCACAGGCTTTCTTCATGTTAAGACACAGATCCATAGCACTC
Source organism: Lygodium microphyllum (assembly GCF_053477565.2). NCBI lineage: Eukaryota > Viridiplantae > Streptophyta > Polypodiopsida > Schizaeales > Lygodiaceae > Lygodium > Lygodium microphyllum. Next base: position 71,251,554 of record NC_141142.1, read on the forward strand.
CTGTTGTAGCCTTGTGATTGCATAAAGGTATCAAACTTATGATACCACTCCCTAGGTGCCTGTGGAGCCCCAAGAGGAACACCAAGGAAAAGGGAATTCTCTTGCAAGAAAATCTATCTTGTAACATCAACAAGCTTTTATTTCATTCTTTTGATAGCCAAAACAAAGAAAATAGCAATTCTTCATGCAGCATCATAGTAGATATCTCCCACCGATTTGATAGAATCAACCATAATCTTCAACATCTTCATAAAATCCATCAATATAATAAAGAACACAAAAGAATACACCATATTTGAATGGAAATCAATCACATATTATCCTTCTTCAATGTCTTCATAGTTCTCTCTCTCAATCTCTCATATACAGTTACACTGTTTTGATAGAATTGACTATCTCTCTCTCTTTCTCTCTCTCTCTCTCTCTCTCTCTCTCTCTCAATAGTACATCATCTCCTCACTACAATGCTATCATAATAACCCTCAATACTCTTTCTTAGGTCGTGGATGCACCTCCCAAGAGGTATGTCTGATATGAAGAGTCACCAGAGCCACTAGAGTGTCTTTTCACATCTCACTACTGTCACTGTCACTTAGTCTCCTCTTTAGTCTTCAGTAGCTGTTTCTTCCACTTGTTTTAGCTCTTTTGAACTTAGATTCATCCTTTCCAAAGGTTAGAAAACTTTCTCAAAGTCACACATACATTCTATAGAACACTTATAGAAGGTCTACAAAACAGTTACAGTACAGCACTAGAACAGCTACAGTGCAGTTACAGTACAGAGACAGAGCAAAGACAGAGGCTCTACAGAGGGTCTACAAAAGGTCATTAGAACCTCATAACTCATACTCAAACCATTCAAGACTATCAAAAACTATTCAATAGGCTTTCAAAAGAACTCAATCTTCATCAATCATCAATCCATGCTTCATACAGAAGACAATCATAACAAAACAAAAGCTATACAGAAGGTATGAAAACCAATCAGAAGCTCAACAGGACCTACCAGAACATCACAAAGCTTCATATCTCTACTGAGAATCATCATGAACTTCCAAAACATAATCAATATCATCCAAAACACTCTCAAATACTTCCATTAACAACCATACATCACTCTAAATCCATCAAAAATCAATCATTCAGACCTCAAAAACAACAAAAATCGATCAAAAATTCAGTCATTTTCCACTCTCAACATATCCCCACACTTAGAAAGGAAGTGTCCTCGCGACCTAAGGAAAAGAAGAATATAAGGTCATTAAAGAGCTCAATTTTATCTTCCATAGAATCTTCAATAATCTCTTTAAACCACAACCCCAACTTATCACCTGTATCTTATAGAAAATACTACTAAAAGAAAACTTTTGTTAGTCATTAACTTATCTAATTAATCATTTTAAAGCCATAACAAATTTGTAAAGGATATAAGAGGTTCTCTTCAACTTTCCACCATAAGCTTTCCATCCACCATCAATCGGTTGAAAAGAGCTCTTGAACAAGTTATTCTCAATCAGCACGAATATATCACACACAATTATTACAACACGCGCAAACACTAACACAACCATCTGAATGACACCTCTAAAAAGAGATATATATCATTAAGGATCATCCAAGATACATTGCAAAGGCATCAATGAAGATGATCCCTTTTGAAGGCTTAGTGGTTTCGAAAGTGATCCATGGAGAAGGATTCATCTACAAATGTCTTTGGAGGATTTTGAAAGAACTGCAAGCAACACATCCTTTCTAGCAAAACAAGGTATCTGCTAGGGAGACCTATTGCATGAAAGTACAGGACATCCAACTGGTGGGGGTCAATGTTCACATTGACATTCATAGAAAGTTTTGGAATGGCCTTTTGATCATTATGGGAATGCCTATGCATGTATGCTAGATACCAAGAAAAATGAGTTGTCAATCTCACTGAAGGATCTAGAGATTGTGAATATTGGTGAGCAAAATGAAAGTAGTTCTGGTATGCTTGGCTGGCTGTTGTCCAATCCCCTGGAATTAGTGGCCAGTTTATCTGAGGTCCTATAAGAGAATCAGTCGAGCTCCATCCTCTTCTTCTTGGAATCTGCTAATCAAACCCTTCATATTCACTAACCAACTGAGGGGGTTGAGAGATAGAAGTGGCAAGAGATGGAAGTGGAATAAGTAAAAGAGGATGAAGAGATGGGTAGGCAAAATCATAAAAGGAGGGAGTGGCTGAAAATTTTAGGGAATCAGTTAGGAAAGGTGTCAATTGATCAATAGAAAAGGTAGAAGGTACATGGATAGATGGAGAAGGGCATGATGGAGAAGGGGAAAAAACTCTATCTTCGATAAAAGAGCAATATGTAAATATTGGAATTTGAGTAAAAGATTGAGGTTAGAAAAGAAGGGGTAAGATTGCTGTTGAATTGATTTGATAGAGGGAAAGATAGGTATCATAACGATGAGCCATTTATTGGTAGTACAGTAGGCTAGGAACAAAGGAACCTAAGATAGATCTTCTCTGATAGGCATAAAAAAAGGTTGAATAAAATGGATTATTTTTGAAAAGGTAAGCTAAAAGATCCACCCTTAGTTGGTTAGTGCTCTGTACGTAGGTAGAAGCTGTGTTCTGACGTTGATTCAGGACTACAGAATCAATCATGGAGTGCCAGGAATTATCAGGGAAAGTAGCCACTTTTGAGGAGTAACTCTAGAACATGTCATCTATTCGCAACTCCAAATAGTTGACATACAAAACAGCTTGTAAACCACATCTTCCACATACCAGGCCGTATCGACTTCATCTGGAATCAACAAGTCACCTCGTAGATACATATATGACAGTAACATGGTATCCGTCGTGACAGAATCTTCAAACACCATATGGACCACTTCTGTCAGCAACCTAGGAGACCAAGCCCCACTCCAACCATCCTCTGGAAGAGGAAGATCCATTGTTGAAAGCTTCATGTAAAAGGCCAACTTTTGCAAATTGATAGTGGACAAAGAAAGAATGGTCTGGAGGAACATATTCCTGGAAATATTCAAAGGTAGACCATAGCAAATCCATCCTGGACTGCAATCTTTCCACTTTATCTTGGAATAGAGGACACAAGGTAGTCTGTCTCTAGAGAACTGCCAAGTCCTGCTATGAGAGAGAAGGAATCAGGGGAACATTAGGGCTTGGAATAACAGACCGTGACTGTGCTAGTTGGTCTTGCAACTGCTTGATTTGGGAAGCTTTTGATGCAACTGTGCCATTAGCAGTCTGTAAGGCGAAGAGTTTTACATCTAAAAGAGTTTGAAACTCTTACGCTTCTTTGGACATCCTCTCCTTCTCCTCTGAGATTTTAGTGACCTCTGATTGAGCCTCTGTTAACTGAATCTTCAAAGAAGATATCTCTTCTCTTTGGGTCTCAATCAGTTGGGTTTGTTGCTCCATCTGCTTAAACAGATCTGCGAGTGTGTCTTTGGTAGAGACTAATTTTGATGTTGCCTGATGCAATTAGTCTTTGGACTGCATCAATTCTTCATAAAAGGAAGCATACAGCTGTTGAACACAGGCTGTCACACTGACAATTCAATTGAACTCTGGATGTCTTTACATAGAAATGGAATGGCATCTCCCGATACTAGACTGTTCAGTGAAGGGACTGATATGTCCAATGAACCCTCTTTATGTGCTCTGAACAGGTTGTTACATGTGAGATAAGCAGGGAGGTCACTGCCAGATGTAGCAGGAATTGTAACTGAAGGAGCTTTATCTGCTACCCGCTTTAAGCATTTGTGCTGTATGACGAGTGGAGGAGGAGAATCCAAATCCTCTATATCAATTGGTTCTGACTCTTCTGAAGGTAGAGGGGGAGGTACTGGATCAGATGGAGGAGGTGGAGGCACACCCTTCTTTAAACCTGCGTATGTCAAGAAAGCAGACAGGTAGGATCCATAGGTGACATTTGTGACATTGCCCTTGGTTACTTTAACGAAATGTTGATCCATCTTGGTAAGTAGGTAAGTGCTCCAATCAATAGCGACTCCTTTTAACACCATCCTTGAAGTTGTAAAGAGCTCTTTGGACAAGTAATTGGATGGTGTTTTTGCAGGCATAAACCTGTCTTGGAGGAACTGGCAGACCAACTTCCACACAGGATCAGTGATCATGGAAAAAGATACGCCTAAAGTGTCGATCACTTTCTTGACATCCAGGATTTCCTTGGTTTGCTTCTGTAATAGCTTGAAAATCTCATCGTTGGAGAATAATTGTCTAGCTGTAACAAAGGGCTCTCCTTTGTAGGGAAGAGACAGAGCCTTCCCTAACCCTCGAGGTGTCAATGTCATGGAAGTACCATGGACCAGTCCCGACTTCTTGCTGTAGGAGGCAAGGAACTCATCACACATGGATGGATCTTCTAGAATCAAGGGGAAGGAAGCAGCCACAAAAGCCGCGAGTCCTGCCTTCGCGATAGGCTCAAAAGTGAGTAGAGAAGAGTAATCCCGACTAACCAATGGGAATATTGGATAGGGGGAGGAGCGTGAGGCGCCATTCAGATGGTAAACACACAGACCACAACACAGACAGTCACAAAGAATGCCTGCAAAACAACCAAAGGGCTATCAAAAAGGAATCAATAAAAAAGAAGGACACTCATACAAACATAGGCGTAACTAACCCAGTTACCACCCCAGATAATACACATCCTAGAAAAATTTCGACATGTCCTCTACACATATGCGATCGAAAGCTTCATGCGATGCAACAAACAAGTACCCAAATCCCTGTATCAGGCAAGAAAGAAAGAACTACACACCGTACCTGTAATTGTAATACATAAACATATCAAACTACCAGAAATTTTCGTGACGGCTGGTTCAGTTTTATTACAAATTAAGGTGCCTCTTAAGTGCATGTAGCGCATGCAAAGTGAACTGTTGGTTGATTTTAAAATTATTAAATTGTGTGTTTAGCGCGAATGCGCGTGGAAAATGTGGGTGAATAGATAGTTCATTTTAACAATTAATTATGATTAAGGGGGTAATGAAAATAAACAAAGCTCACAAAATAAATACTTGGTAGGGGTGTGTATGCAATGGCCGGAAGCGCACGGAAGAGTCTCCCAAAAGCAATGAATCCAGTCAAATAAAATCAAAGACCACTAACTGAACAACAAAGACAACACCTTAGTGGGTTTCATAATTTTTAATGTATTTTTATTTTTATTATTTTTTAGTTTGGATTGTGTACATGTTATATTTTAGGTGTATTTGTTTTGGTTTTATAGTGTGGTTTGGTTAATTTATTTTATTATATGTGTTTGTTTGTTTTATGTGTTTTTTTCTTTGCCGTTTTTTTAAATAATTTTTTAATGGTTGTTTTGTTTGTTTTTGTTTTTCCAAAAGGAATAATAATTAAATCAAGATATATAGCACATGGATATGTGATGAAAGGAAAAAATAAAATTTCAGCCATTTAGGAAATATCCACAAGTTATGTTATGAAAATAAGAGTTTTATTTGTATGTTGTCAGGGGGTGGGTGGAAGTTTCTAGAAGTTTTTTGAAATTTTTTAATATTTTTTCACTAATTTTAAATTAATTTTATCCATTTTTAGGTAATTTTGAATGAATTTTCAAATTTTTAATTTTTTGTAATTGTGTTTGTTGAAATTTCCACTGAAAAATTTTCTAAAAAATTGCAAAAATACAGGAGAATTTTTAAAAAAATTGTAGTTTTTTTGAATTTAAATGATTTTTTAATTAACTAAATCAATTAAATGATGGAAATCAAGTTAGTTTGGTAAGTAAAGTCAAGTTAGTCTGGATAAGTCAGGTAAGTCAGGGCTGGTGTAGTCATGTTAATCAGGGTTGATTAGGTTAGTCTGAGTTAGTCTAGGGTTAATTAAGTTAATTAGGTTAGTCTAGGGTTAGTTAGGTCAAGTTAAGTTAGTCTAGGCAAATCTATACTAACCTAGGTGAGACTAACTAACCTAGGGTTAGTTAGTGGGGGGAGGACTAACCTGAGTTAGGTTAGTTGACTGACTACAGTTAGGTTAGTGAAATCCTAACCCTAGTTAGGTTAAGGTAGAACCTAACCCTAGTTAGGTTAGGTGTGACCTAACCCTAGGTGGGTTAATTTAACTAAAGGGGGTTTAGTTAGGTTAGTTTTTAACTTGAGTTAAGTTAGAGGTTAACTATAGTTAGGTTAGTTGGTAACCTAACCTAGGTTAGTTTTAACTTAACTTAGGTTAGTGGCTAACTTAACTTAGGTTAGTGGCTAATTTACTTAGGCTGGGTTTAACTTAGGTTAGTGTTAACTAAGGGTAGGTTAGTTTCTAACCTGACTGGGGTTAGAGGAGGAGGAGGTGGGTGGGAGGACGAGGAGGGGGAGGAGGGGGAAGAGGAGGAGGTGGTGGGGGGAGGAGGAGGAGAGGGAGGAGGGGGAATAGGAGGAGGTGGTGGGGGAGGTGGGGGAGGAGGGGGAATAGGTGGTGGGGGAGGTGGGGTAGCAGGGGGAGTAGGAGGAGGTGACCACGCAGGTGGCGGTAGCGGAGCGGCAAGCGGCAGCGGTGGTGGGCGGAGCAGAAGGCGATGGCGGCCGAGCGAGGGAGGCCGCTCGGGAGGAGAAACAGGCGGCGTCGAGGAGGGTGGGAGTTGCTGGAGAAGGCCGTCGGGAGGAGACGCAGGCGGCCTGGGAGGGGCGAGGGAGGCCGTGACGGCTCTGCGCGGGTGGAGGAAGGAGAGGCACGCCGAGGAGGGAGAGGAGGGGGGCCGTTTGTGGAGAAGGCCGTTGGGAGGAGATGCAGGTGGAGGAGAGGAAGGGGGAGAGGAGATGGAAGGAGAAGAAGAGGGAGAAGAAGAAGAAGTGGAAGGAGAAGAAGAAGTGGGAGGAGGAAAGAAGAAAGAAGAAGGGGAGGAAGGGGAAGAACAAGCAGGAGAGGAAGGAAGAAGGGGAGGAGGAAGGGAAGGGAAGAGGAGGAGGGAGGAGAACCGAAACGCAACGGCAGGTAGGTGGGGTTTTTTTTTTTCTTTTTTCTTTCTTTTTCCTTTTTTTGGGTTTTTTGGTTTTTTTTCTATTTCTGTAAAAATTTGGATTTTCCGTTGTGATTTAAGTGTGTGTGTTTTTTTCTTCTTCTTCTTCTTCTTTTTTAAGGGTTTTTTAAAAATTATTTTTAAATATGTGTATAGTTTATTTTTTCTCTCTTTTTATATTAAATAATGAAAAAAAAGAAATAATAAAAGAAAAGAACATATCCCCGGCCCGTGTGCATGTGCGGGCAGGGGTGAAAAAAATTTATAATGACGGGGTCAAATGGGCAGGGACGGAGATGCGCGAGCCACAGATGCCACGGGGCATCCCGAGGCGCGTAAAACCAAAAACAGGCGCGTTCATGCGCGAGGCGAGAAACACGGTTAACGGAAAAAATAAAGAAAAATTAATAAAAGCCAAACCGTATGTCGGATCAAAAATCCATAAAAAGGAAAAATGGGTCGAGAGACGAGGGGAAAATGTTGGAAACATGCAACACCTGTTCCGGGACAAAATCAGGGTGCTCACATGGGAAAAACACAAAAAATAAACCTAAAAACACATACGAGCATTAATATCGAAAAATCCACGTATCAGAATGAAGTATGAAAAGAAGAAAAAATGTGCAGAACAATGTGTTTGACAACCCTAGTACAAGAAAACACAGTTTCGATCGAGATAGGATGCGTTCATATGGGAAAAACCCCAAAAATGGGCCCGAAAATGGACTCAAAAATTAATACGAGGAAAACCGTGCGTTGGAACAACAGGTGGTAAAAATAAAAAATGTGAGTCATAGGACTGGCACATCAGAACTCAGTTTGGGGGAAATTAGGAAGGGTTCACATGGGAAAAACACAAAAAATCCATTTAAAAACGCTCAGAAAAATTAATAACTAAAAATCCGACAGTCAGAAAAGGGGAAGCGAAAAGGAAAAAGTGGAGAAAAGGCTGGCAGGACACGGCTGTCAAATCAAACTGGAATTCCGGTGAAAATTGGGCAGGTTCACATGGAAAAATGTGAAAAATAGGCACAAAAAAGGTCTGAAAACTCGCAAAAATTATAACGGATGAATCGTGCATCGAAATGACACGGAGTAAAAAGGAAAAATGTTAGGGGGAAGGGGTAGGACAGGCTTGACTCATCAGATAAGGGTTTTGAAGCAATCATGATGCGTTCACATGGAAAGTTGTCCCATTTATGGTAATTTCTTCAAAAATTAATAACTTGAGAATTGTCTGTCGGAACAGGGGTCGGTAAAAAGGAAAAATAGGCAATTCAAAGGGATGAATAGGGTTGTAAGGTTGGATTGAGTTTTTGGTGAACATAAGGTCCGTTCGTATGAAAGAAGCGCAAAACCAAGAATAAGGGCAAACAGTCAAGAAACAACCCCTAGAATAGGGTGAAATAGAATGTAAGGGTGGGGAAGGGACCCCATCAGGGTAAAATAAAGTCATGGCATAGATGATGATTAGAACAGGGTGTATACATGGGGGTATGCAACATAGACGCGCAGGGACACGTCCCCACACTTAAGACCTTAGCAAGAAGGTTAAACCAAACTTCAAAGACTTGGTACCTCACATCAGACCAACCACGATGTCCCCACACTTAAAACATGACCAGTACTGAGAATCAGAAGGCGTAGGGTTAGAAAAACTTGGCCCATATTGCCGAGAAGGAATGTCAACTATCGAGGTTGCATCTTGTATCGTTGTCGGCTGCAGGAGGTAACAAGGTGTCTTCACAGCACACATCCTTCGTCCTTCATGGCAGGGATCACGCGGCAGCACCCAGGGAGGTAGCTGGTTGAGGGAATCACAAGAAATTCGTCACTCAAATGGATTGAAAGAGCAGTCATTCACCCCATTACTAACATCACTCGAGAAAATAAGGATGAAAACCCAGAGCTTACACCTGGTTTAGAAATCGACAAAGGAATGGTGCAGAAAGAGTATGCCAAGGTGCACAATTGATGGTGCATCAGTGCGTCCAACCCCGTCTGGCATAGGTGCAAGGAGAAAGGCCAGGGAGCCTTGTAGTGCAGTGTATAGAACAGAGTGGTTTGTCCTGTGTTGATGGCAAAAACCCAGCCCGTGGTTGCATAGGAAAATGGAAACGTACCTGACTCCAAAGGTCGTAATGTCCCTCAATCCTCACCTCTCGATAATTGATTGAAGAAACACCAGTCATACTCAGCCCACCCTCTGTCTCATGCTCGGTTGAAAGATACAAAGGGCAGCCCTTTCCTGAAACCCGTTGATGTAATCCTCATTGTCACTTGTGCAGAGGTTGTATGCCTTGTGCACTTTTGATGGTGCAACTGTGCATCCCACCCTGTGCCGGTATACAATGCAAGAAGGAAGGCGAGGGAGCCTTATAGTGCAGTGCACAAAAGCAGATCGTGCTTTGTGCATTGAGAGGTCCATCCCGTGCGTACAACACTCTGTTCACACATCTCACCTCTCATTCGATTTGAAGGGAAAGACTGGTCACTCACCCCACCCTCTGTCTCACTCTCATTGATAGATACAGAGGGCAGCCCGGACTCACGTCCCCATCCTGTTAGGATGAAAGCTCGCATCACTCAAGGGGTTGGTGATGAAGATCATGTCGGCTGTTGTTGTCGTCAGGATCTTGAGGACGAGGCGTACCCAGCGAGGCAGCCTACAAATCTCATACTTCAATGATTTGTAAGAAAGGTCGTCTGTTAAGAAGGGCAGACGGACTGATATTGTAGAGACAGTGCACCAAGGGAGGTGGCTTCAAATTACTTGCTGTAGAGGTTCTGCTAGTGAGTCAGCTCTCCTGAACTGCAGGGTGTTACCACCTTTTCTTGGAACGATGCCTATTATGACAGGGAATTTCTTCCTTTTCTCCCATAACAGTTTTGTTTGTTTTTGTTTTTTTTTTCTTCTTTTCTTTTCTTTTCCCTTTTTCTTTTTTTTTTGTTTGTTTTTTTTTCATTAAGAAAGAGAATGGTAGAAATACCATATGTTAGGATCAACCTTGCCACCGTTATTGGATCAGATGAGAAGATAACAATGTCGGGTTGAGATGTTGCTACGAGGGGATAGTAGAATGAAATCGCCTCATGAGGAGAATCATAATGGCTATCAGAAGCACAAGAAGAAAGACAGTGCAACACCCAAAAGGGAAAGGGTAGGTCGACTGTGATTGTCAAGATCCCCAGAGAGGGAAGTACTTCTTCGGGCGATAGCCATTGATTAGGAAAGGATCATCAGAGGCATCAATGGTCTATACCTGAACAGAGCCGTTAGGATTGACGGCCAGTACCTTGTACGGGCCCATCCACCGTTGTTGAAGCTTGCCAAGAAACTTGCCAAATCTCAAATCATAGGCTAGGACAAGATCACCTTCTTTGAACTCCTTGTGCTTGATGAAACTGTCATGATAGGCCTTGCGTCGCGCTTGAGTGGTTTCCATGCACTGTAGGGCCATCCGCCGTATCTCGTCCAAGCATTCCAAGTGCAGGAGACGGCGTTGTAGTGACTCATTATCTCCCAAGCGTTCTTTAACTACCACTCACAAAGAGGGCAATTCCAGCTCAACAGGGAAGACAGCTTCTGTACCATACACTAGCTGGAAAGGGGTCTGTCCTGTTGCTGCCTTATGAGAGGTTTTGTACGCTAGAGGGCCTCTGTAATTCGATCGTCCCAGTCGCGATGATGTGTAGCAATCGTTCTTGTTAGAATCGATCAAAGGATGCGATTGGTGACTTCAAACTTGGCCATTGGCTTTGGGGTAATAGGGAGTGGACTTACGATGGCAGATCTTATACAGCTCCATCAACTCCTCCATGATTTTGTTAAGGAAATGAGTACCTTTGTCACTTACTAGCTCAAGGGGATTGCCAAAACGGGTGATAATATTCTCGTACATGAACAGGGCGATGCTATTACCATCATCGCGCTTCAGAGCTTTAGCTTCACACCACTTTGTGACATAATCCGTACATACTAAGATGTATCTGTTCTGCTTCCGTCTAGTAGGTGGATCAATGGGACCCACAAAATCAATCCCCCACTTCTCAAACAGCTTTAGAGGGAGAATGGGTTGAAGTGGCATGGCACTTGTTTTGGTGGGTTTTCCCATTCGCTGACAAGCATCACATCTCTTGCAGTAATCATATGCATCCTTATGGAGGGTCAGCCACCACTAGTATCCTGCTATAACAAAGCCTTCTTGGCTGTCGCTTCTCTTACGAAGTGTCCACCACATGGTTCGTCATGGCTTGCTTTCAATACTATGCCGATTTCATCCTCTGCAACACATCTTCGCAATACTTCATCTTGCCTCTCTTGTACAGTGCACCGCCTAGCAAGGTGTAGGGGGCTGATTCTAACAGAAGCTTCTTCTTTTCACAGCTTGAGATGCTAGGAGGTTGGCTATGCCTGTGTACCAGGGAGTAACTGTTTCAACTAGAAACAAGGAAGCGTTAGGAAGGTCTGGATCATCATGTTTCTCTTCTTCTGTTTGAGGGATCCATGATAGATGATCAGCTAAGACATAGGAACGGCCAGGCTTAGTGACTACTTCAAAGTCAAACTCCTGGAATAGTAGCAACCATCTCATCAGTCATCCTTTAACATCTGCTTTGTTCATCAGGAAGGACAGGGCCTCATGATCCACATAGAACTTGAAATGTGTTGACAATAAATAGTGTCAAAACTTCTCCAGTGCAAATACCATTGCCAAGCACTCAAGCTCTGTCACTGTGTAGTTCCATTCCCTATCAGTGACCTTTTGGCTTGCATAATATATCAGTTGATCTAATTTGGAGGGGCCCTTTTGACATAGGACAACACCTAGCCCTTCAACTGATGCATCGATGTGCACATGGAACTCCTTCGTCCAATCAAGAGGCTGTAAAATAGGTGCTTGGATCAGGCACGGTTTTAGGGTATTAAAGGCCTCTTCACAGTCATTAGTCCAAAGGAAATCAGCTTCTTTCCTTAGGAACTTGTGCAGAGGGGCTGCCTTAGTTGCAAAATGTGCAATAAATCTCCTGTAGTAGCCCACATGGCTAAGAAATCCTCTCAATTGCTTGAGGTTTGTCGGTGCTGTTAAGGCGGCAATCTTTTCAATCTTTGTCGGGTCTATTGCAATTCCTTGTGCAAAGACAATATGGCCTAACAGAACTCGTGAGGAGACGCCAAAGACACATTTGTTGGGGTTGAGAGAAATCCCATCTCGCGGCATCTGTCAAAACATTGCTCTAGGTGTCCCTAGTGCTCATGGATCAAGCTATAGACACAGAAGTCATCAAGATACACCTCAATGAAATCATGCAGATGATTCTGGAAGGCAGTCATCATTACTCGTTGGAAGGTGGTAGGAGCATTACAGAGCCCAAATGGCATCACTCTGTAGGCATAGGTCTCCCATTCTGTGGTGAAGGTTGTTTTGGATTGGTCCTCTTCTGCGATTTGGACTTGGTTATATCCGCTGAATCCATCCAAGAGGGAATAAAGCTCATGGCTTGCCACTGTGTCCAACAGTTGGTCTGTAAAAGGGATAGGGAAATGATCCTTCTTCGTCTTCGAATTGAGCTTCCGAAAGTCAACACATATTCGAAGTTTCCCGTTCTTCTTGGGTACTACCACAATGGGCAAAACCCATTCACTGTTAGCCACGGGATAAATGAACTCTGCTTCAAGAAGTTTCAATAATTTGGCATTCACAAGAGCAGAGTAATTAGGATTCATCCGTCTTTGTCTTTGCCTTACAGGTTTGGCATCGGTCTCTAGGTCAATGTGATGTTGACATATTGTGGAATCAATCCCTTTTAGATCTTTATATGACCAAGCAAACACATCTAAGTTCTCCTTTAGTAGATCTCGCAGGACCACTAATTCTTTTTCTGGAAGATTGAGGCCCACTTTCAAGTGGCGTTCAGTACCATCAGCATCCAAGAATGTTACTTGTCTTTCACCTTCCACTTCGCGGATAAATGTCCCACGGATTGCTTCTGGATAGAGGTCTGACTCTTTCAAGAGAGTAGTATCCTCGTCTGATGTCCTACTAGAACTAGTGTCCTCCTTCTGTATAGATGATTCATTCATCTATTTAGGTTGCTGGAAGGGGATCAGAGCTTTGTTTGCTTTTGTATGAGTAGTGATTTCTTCTGGACTTAGGGATTCATCTTCAAAAGATGCATCCAAGAATGTCACATAGCACGGACCTTCTAGGGGCCATGGCTCTGAGGGCTTTGGCTTCTGTTGGTAGGGGGCATCATCATCATATTTTCTTTGGGCTGAATGGTTAGGGCAACAGGAGCCACTGGTGAACTTAATTTTTATGCTTCCAATCCATTTCTTATACAGATTCTGCATACTTTGTGGTCCATTGATCAACCCAAACGGCACCATGGTCATTCCCTCCAGTACCCTGAGATATTCGGCCTCTAAGGTCTCTGTAGGGACATCAACCAGATCATCCTCTATTAGAGGGAATTCTTCATCTGCAGTTTCATAATCTGCTTCATTTTCTTCCTCATCATTTTCATCCTCTTTCTCTGGAGGCTCTATCTCTGCTTCTATAGAGGCTCTGTAGGAGAAGAAAAGATCTTCTGCCTTTGCATCTACTTCTGCTTCCATTACAGCTTCTGAATCTGGCTCTGTATCTGTTACTATCTCTGTACTTGCTCTGTCTCTGTTCTATAGCCGCTCTGTATCTGCTTTGCCTATGTACTGTCTCTGCTCTGTAACTGTACTGTCTCTATATTGTCTCTGCTCTATCTCTACGACTGTCATGTAACAGGGAGAATAGTACATCCATGCTTCTATTTCACTGTCAGAGGTGATTTCCGAAGTTAATTCTAGTTGAGGCAAGAGGTATTCTCCCATGGACAAGGATTTTACTTCCATTGACAGTTGGCTTACAGTGCCCACAGTTAGGGATTGTGCATCTGTTTTCTTAGGAAAGATTTTCTTAACAGTCTCTTCATCTCTTGATGTACCATCTGTTACCTCGTTAGAGGAGTCCGTTATGACTTCAATGGATGTGGATCCATTGCCTTTTTGCGATCCATACAGCTTTATTACTGCTTTATTGGGTCCTCTGCCTAGGGTTAGGGTTCCTTTGAACCAATCCATCCTGGCACTTGCTTCAAAAAGCCAAGGTCTTCCCAACAGCAGAGGGTATGAGGTCCCATAAGAATTTGGTTTGACCACCAAATATGTCAGTCAATAGTCTCTTCCTACAAGGGTTGTTTTTACGTGTGGGAGGATGTCTAACGGTTTGAGTTTGCTTTGGTCTGTCATTCTGATAAGCCACTGTGTAGGTTGAATTCCTTGCAACCCTAAGTCCTTCATTGTGACATATGTCATTATGTTGACTGATGAGCCTCTATCAATCAATGCATCTGAAATAAAGCATCCTTCTATCCATACACTAATCTCTGGGGTTCTAGGATCTAGGAAGGCATTAGCCACATCGACTTCCTTTATAGGCTCCGATGCCTTATTGGTCTTGGTCACTGTTGAAGGAGCGATCCTTAGTCCACGTCTTCTTGTCAAGATGCTTTTGAATCTCTTTCCGCAGAGTTGGGAGACAACATCAACAACTGTCGGAATGTTAAGTTTGGTTTAAAAGTGTCTAGGTCTTTTACCAAGTCATAATTTTTTATAGGATCCATAGGCTTTTCCAGCCTGCTGGGAAATGGGGTTACACCCATTTTCATATTTTCTTTTTCTTCTAGTAATTGTAGCATCGGCACTTCTTCTGTTTTTGAAAGTGCTTCTGTATCATCCATCTCCTGGGCCGCTGGTCCTGTTTCTGGGACTGTCTCTGTAACTCTCTGTGGCACTATAGTGCTCTGTACTACACTATTCTGTTCTGTACTGCTCTGTCTCTCTGTTGGCAGGTTGAACTTCACAGTCTTGGCAGGAGAGTTATTTTCATTCTGAACCACCGGTTCCTTCTTCTTGGTGCATGTAACAGCAGCAACTTTCAACTCTACCAAATTGGAAGCAGGCTCTTATACCTTCTATTGGCTATCAATGGCATTGGCCTTTACAGGGGCTTGGACTGGGACAGTCCTTTGCAGTGTGGCCTTCTCCTTTGCATCGGCTACATAAGGGCTTATAATCCACAGATCGTCTAGGGTTTGGACAATTTGGGGAGATATGTCCCTCTTCTCCACACCTGTAACATTCCACCTCTGATCACCACCGCCAAACTGTCGTCCTCTGCAACTTTGAGAGGGAAACCTCCTCGGACCGAAGTTAGGACCGAATTCCCTAGGCTTTGGTCCAATATCTTGTGTTGTCATTTTGGATTCCAGCAAGTTGAATCTTGCATTTTCACCCTTCTGTCTTCGTTCATGCATCTCTTTCAGAGAGCAAATATCCTTTGTATGGTTCTTTCGCAAACAGTAGGAACAGAAGGCCCCAGGAATGGTTGGTTTTTGGGTACATTCAGTGGCTAAATGTCTCACTTGATGACACTTTCCATACCATATATTAGAGCGCATAACATCTCTTTTAGCTCCGCAAGAGTGGACATATTGGCAGTATTCACCTTCAGCGTCTGTAACTGCTCTGTAAGCACATCCAGAAGCTCTTTCTTGATACTTGCACTAAATTGGATAAGTAGTCCTTCAGATTTTCACCTCCTGAAGTGCTTGTAGAAGGGTTTTGGAAAGCTTCTGTAATTACTGTATACACTGGTTGGGTTGATCCAGAAGGTCCTCTGTTCTGGCTCTGATTCAGAGCTCCTATTGAGACTTGGGGTTGTTGATTCCAGCTGGTAGGGTTCCAATGTTGTTAAGTCGCCATTGGAGGAACTGTTTGAGACCACTTTTATTGTGGTTGAACCATCATTTGAGGCACTGTCGTCTGCGGTGACCATAGTGGGTTAGGTGCATTATACTGCTGCACTGTTTGCATCTGGGGATAGGGGTAGGGAACTGTCCCCGGGACTGCATTTGGTGGGTATACCATTCCTGGCATGAGAGGAGGTAAAACTCCTCTTCGTGGAGTCATTGACAGCCTTGCTTCAACTTCGTCATACAATCTTGCACCTTCCACTGCAGCTTGCAGATTAACTTGTCTTCTCAATTCCACAAACTTTCGAACCTCTAGTTGTAGGCCCCTTAGAAACACTCCTTTTTGGATGCCTTTATCCAAATGATGGTTAGTCCATCTCTTCAGGATGGATTCCATTCGTGAGACATAAGCTTCTACTCTTTCTCCAGAGGACTGACTTAGGTTCATGAACTCCTCTCGCATCCGCTCTTCAAAACCATCACGCCTGAATTTAGTGAGGAAGGCCAACTTCAGGTCGTCCCATGCGCCAAAAGTTCCTATTGCTTGTCTCTCATACCAATGAAACACCGCGCCCTTGAAAGCAGCAGGGAATATTGCTAACCAATGCTCAGGGGTTCTGGCATTGTTAGCCACACATGCTACCATGAATTTTGCTACATGAAGATCAGGGTCTTCATTGTACTCTTCCTTAAAAATTGGCAATGGGACTACATTTGCTAGCCGGTCATCAATATTTCCAGGACGAATCTGACTAGGAAGGGGACCTTGAGTCGCCATGGGGACTTCTGTAAAGAGTGCTTTTAGGGCATCAAAGGAGGCTTCTGCTGTGAGATCATTCTTAGCTTTGATTTTTTCCTTCTCTCTTCTTACGTACCTCTAGACTCGTTCTAACACTTGCCTCTTGATTGCGTCATTCATCAGGGGGTTGGCTCCAACCAGTTGGTCTGTACTCAATAGGATAGTATCAGAGAGGGCTTCAGTCTCTGGGGGATTCTCTAGCCAACATCTCCTCTACTTCCTTCTTCTCAACATCTCTGAATTTGGCTTTCAAACCACTATAGAGGGGAAGATATTCTATTCTGAAAGGATCAAAACTCATTCTTCTTAGGATCGTTGTTGTGTCATTATAATAATGCCAGCTTCTGAGGGTTTCAACAGTGTATGTTGTGAAAAACACTCTGTCTACCAACTTCGAGTGGGTTGCTAATTGGACAAATAGAAGATTGTCAGTGCACCTTACTGTTGAGCATCCACAAACAAATTCCAACTCTTTTCCTTCTTGTCTTCGTGAACCTCTACCGACCAAGACTCCTGAAGCTTCTTCACAATCTCCCACTTGATGATGTCTGGAGACTTCTCAATGAATGCCCAATCTTCCATGGATGGTCATTCTCTCTTTTTCTGCTCTTTAATCGATTCCCAAATTGAAGTTTGTTCCATGGATGGTCATTCTTTCTTTTTCTGCTCTTCAGTTTGTTCCCAAATAGTTTGCCACCAAGATGCAAGTTTTTGCTGCTTCAACAGGAAGAGGAAACAGTCCACCACAGAGAGCATGCATCATGATGGTGATATGTTTCCGCCATTGTGGGATGAAATTCTTGTGGAAAGTGGCTTTGATAATGAGAAATTTCAACTCTTCAGTGGAAGAAGGAATTTTACAAACATCCATTGAATTCTCCTCTTCTTGGCAATGCCATTTTCTTCATTTTCAGCGTTAATGCAGGAAAAATAGAAAGGCTGGTTTAGACCAGCATATTATGCAAGCAAGTTCATGACAGGAGCAGAAAGAAATTATTCTGTTAACTGAAAGGGAGTGCTTGGGAGTTATCTTTGCACTGAAAAATTTCAGACATTATTTGTTGGGCAATTCAATAATAATTCATGTTGATCATCAGGCATTGATCTATTTGGTCAACAAACCATAACCAATAGGAAGATTGGCTAGATGGATTCTGCTATCACAGGAATTTGATTATTCCATCGTGTATAGACCTGGAAGAGAACACTTGCTGATTATTTAAGCAGATTGGAGTCAGGAGAACCTCCTGAAGGGATACCAGATGATTTACCTAATGCAGATTTATTTCAGATTTAGGGAACTAAGTCAGATGATTGTTATGAACAGATGCTTAATTACCTTACTGAAGAGGTATTCCTTGAGGGAATGACAAAGACCATAGGAGAAAGTTGGTATTAAGAAGTGCAACCTATTCAATAATTGGAGGATATATGTACAAGAGAGGAGTGGATCAAATTATCAAGAGATGTGTTCCTGACAGTCAGCAATGTTAACTGAAGCTCATACAAGAAGTTCTGGAGGTCACTTTTCAAGTGACATAACCCGTAGAAAAATATTTTAGAGTGGTTTATGGTGGCCAACAGTAAAATCAGAGACTCACATCAGTATGCTAAGGCCTGTGATAGATGTCAAAGGGGTGGATATCCAAGGAATCGAGACAAAATGAGGCAACATGCAGTTTTTCCATTAGGTCCTTTCGAGAAGTGGAGAATGGATTTTATGGGGCCATTCAAGCTAGCAGCAAAACTTTCAAGAAACAGATATATTTTGGTTGCTACAGATTATTGTACCAAATGGGTAGAATCTATTGCAGGAAAGGATAATAAGGCAAGGAGTGTGGCCTATTTCTTGTACAATAACACAATGACCAGATTTGGCTGCCCAGTGGAACTTGTATCAAATCAAGGAGTCCATTTTCTTAACAAGGTGATTAAAGTTATGATTGAAACTCATATGATTAACCATAAAATTTCCTCAGTATATCATCCACAAGCCAATGGATTAGCTGAGAGCAGTAACAAGATTTTGGTTAAAATTCTTAAAAGGTCCGTTTTAGAAAACAAGAAGGATTGGGATCTGAAATTGAATTCAGCACTGTGGGCATTTAGAACATCCTTTAAGGTCAGTATAGGTCTCACACCATTCAGGCTGGTCTATGGCATGGAAGGTGTGGTGCCAATGGATTTCATAGTACAATCTTTGAGGGTGGCAGTTTCAAATAGACTAACATAGGAGGATTCAGTTAAACAGAGATTAGAGCAGTTGATGTCTTTGGATGAAGACAAATTTTGCAATGCTTATGTGGCTACTGTGATTCAGAATAGAAGATCTACATGGCTGAATCAATACTTGAAGAACAAGAAATTCAAACTGTAGGGAAATTTGGTTTTAATGTATAACTCTAAATTGGGGAAGCATCCTAGCAAATTAAAACTTAGGTATGTGGGACCATACAGAATTTTTAAGGACTTAGGGCAAGGAACATTTCACTTGGCTGATTTGGAGGGTAAATTGTTGGCTAAACCTGTGAATGGTTTTAGACTAAAGTTATTTTTGCTCAATAAGTTCCAAGATGCTGATTTGAATTTGATGGGAGTGGACACAAATTCATTTTCACAAATATCCTTTCATGATGTCGTGGATATCGACCACAACCAGTATGCAATTATAAAAAGGAACATTAATGGTGTGAAATGTCAAATCTCCACATGTTCTGAAAAGTCAGAGGGTGGTGTATTGAGTGAAAATTGGGCAATTGTACCTATTGGGGAAGTGCAAACTTTTGTGCAAGAGGAGAATGTTATTTCAAATGTTCAATTTACAGAAGTGAATGTGATTGATACTCAGACATATGTCAATGGAGAAGATGTTCAAAAATTTGATGAAGTTGTTCCAAGAGGTGAGGAGGAAACAAAAAATGATGCAGAGATTGAAAAATCAATTCAATCAATTTTAACTTATATTTAGGCAAAGCAGGATCAACAATCAGGATTGTAGAAATGAAATTCTCAAGACTGAAATGAAAACAAGGGATTTTGTGGGTTCAGGTCCACTATTTTGGAAAAATAGTATCCACTGGGTGTGCCAATGTTAAAGGCAAGGTAAGGGCATAACCTAGGGGTCTATTGAGTAGTCTTTAAGTGTAGTTTTGAGCCTTTGTAATTGTTCAGATGTGAAAAGTCATGAGTAGACTATGAGTTTTTTTGGGGAAGTTAGAAGGAGGAGTCGTGAGATTTCTGTATGTCTATTCAAGTCAGAAAAACAGATAAGCCTATAAATTATATTGTGATTATGAAGGAACAGAATAGATTTCTCTGTATATATTTCTCTCTTTATTCAAAACTATTATTTATTTTGAGTAATCAACTATCTGAATTATGAAATGGAGTCTGTGTGGTCGAAATGAGCCTGTTGATGGAAGGAATGATTCAGAATCAATGTTCAGAACAAAACATATTAACCTTGTTGTGTCTCAATCTATCTTATACAATGTTTCCTATCTTGGTTTAAAGTGTATCTAAATTGTGAAATGAATTCTGTTTGGTGGAAAGCTAGTTTGTATATTGAAGTGATGTTCAATGGTGTGTTTTGACAAAGACAAAAAGGCCAATAATGGTCGCAATCTGAATCTGTTTTATATTAGAGAGATGTCTATTTTGGGTTAGTTTTTTAGGGGAAGCTGTTTGACCCCTAATGAAAGGGAAGTGGAACTTAGGAGGAAGAAGCTTGGCGGTGAGAGCTATGGCGGATGGAGAGCAAGAGCCAAGAGAGAGAGAGACTCAAAAGTGGGAACTCCAACAACCACAATGTGTGGTCGGGCCTTCCTTTATTCAAACGGTCACTAAAAGAATAAAGAATAAGTGACTGTGACGGGCGCTCGTCAACTGCAGTGTGCAGTGGCAGGTACTACCAATGTAGTAATACACAAGCGGCTAGGTGGAGGCATCTTTACCCCCCACAACATCCCACTTAAAGGCGAATCTACCCCAGTGAGAGAGAAAAAAGAAAAGACAGTACAACATGTGCTCATGTACAATAGGATGAAAAAAAAGATGTCATCTCATCCAATGCCCATCAATCTCCTGAGGAAGGCAAAGCGCTCGATAGTGAGGCTATTAGTAAGGAAGTTTGCAGGATTCTGCTCAGTTGAATCTTGACAAGGTCAATAGACATGTCCTCAACGACCTGGCGAATGAAGTGATACCTCACCTCAATATGTTTCGTCTTCGCATGGAAGACCGGATTCAACTCAATGGCACTCATAGAATCCGAATGCAGTGCAGGCGTAGCATCTATCATACCAAGTTCTTCAATCAAATGGCCTAACCAGATAACCTCCTTGCAAGCCTCTGTGGCTGCAATATACTCGGCCTTTGTAGTAAAAAGGGCCGGACACTTCTGCGCCCTGGACATTCAAGAGATAGCCCTTCCAGCATAAGTGAACACATAGCTAGAAGTGGACTTCCTACTATCTGCATGTCCAGCATAATCAGAGTCAGTGTACTCCATGACTCATGTATCCTGGCTGCCATAGCAAAGACACATATTTGCTATGCCCTTCGGGTACCTCATGATACCCTTCACGCCATCCCAATGTTTCTTGCTAGGTGTAGCCATATAACATACCACAACCTCAACTGCAAAAGCAATATCTAGACGGGTAGCTATCATGGCATACATAATATTGCCCACCACGACTGATGCATAGGGAATCTTGTCCATCTCGGCCCTGTGCTCATTTTTGTACAAGCAATCGGCTTGTGAAACCTTCACATGAGAAGGTAATGGACAGCCAATAAGCTTAACATCCTACATGCGGAAGCGCCCAAGGACTTTATGAATGTACTCTCTCTATGACAGATAGAGTAATCCCTAAGATCTATATTATGTAATGTGAATACCAAGTATATGAGAGGCCTATCCCAGATATTTCATCTCAAAGCTCTTCTTGAGATGATCCTTGAGAGTATGTAGCTCCTCATGAGCTGTCCCTGCTAAAAGCATGTCATCCAAATAGAGTACCAAAATGAGTAAAGAACCGTCACGGGCTTTCTTAGTGTACAAGCACGGATCCATAACACTGCAGCTGTAGCCCTGTGGCTGCATGAATGCATCAAACTTATGGTACCATTTCCTAGGTGCTTGCTTCAAGCCATATAGCTTGCACACTAGGTGTTCCCTGCCAGGGTCTGCAAAGCCCTTAGGTTGCTCCATATAAATCTCATCATGCAAGTCCCCATGTAGAAAAGCCGTCTTGACATCCATTTGGTACAAGTCTAAGTCAAGCTGTGCAACCAAAGCCAAGACTAAGCGTAGGGTGGTCATCTTGACCACAGGAGAAAAGACTTCATCAAATCAATACCATGCTCCTACTTAAAACCCTTAGCAACCAATCAAGCCTTGTATGCCGGCTTGGGATGTCTAGGGGTACTTTTCAGCTTATACACCCACTTGCATGGCAAATCCTTCTTACTCTGAGGCAAGGAAACCAAATCCCAAGTCTGATTCTTATGCAATGAGTCAAGCTTAGACCGCATAGCCCTCTCCCAAGAGTGATAATCACCCCTGCGCATAGCCTCATCATAAGTGAGAGGCTCTCCTGTATCTGTAACCAGTACATAATCCATAAAGGGCGCAAAATGGTCACGAGGTCATCTATCTCTAGTAGAACGCCTCAAGCCAGGCTTTGCTGCGTGACGGACATCCTGTCTAACATCAACATGTCTAACATCTGGGATATGAGCATCAAGTGATGCTGCACGCTGTCTAGCTGGTCGTGGAGTGGGCTGAACGGGAGCAGGTTGCTCCTCCTGAAAGATAACTCTGTGTACCTCAACCACTTTCTCAGGTTGCATATGCATTTTGTCCTCATGAAAGATGACATCACGACTGCGGATCACTTTCCGCGCCTGCGGATCCCATAGACGGTAACCCATCTCTTCTACATCTCCATAGCCAATGAAAATGCATTTGACACTTTTAGGATCCAGCTTATTGCATTTGTCCTTGGGCACATGGCAGAATGCCTCACATCCAAAGACACGCAAATGAACATAAGAGGGGGGCTTGCCTGCCCATACCTCCTCTGCAACCTAAAAGTCAATGCCATTGCTAGGCGACCTATTAATGAGATGCACTACAGTAGTGATTGCCTCAGCCCAAAAGTGTTGTGGTAAGCCATCCTGGCTAAGCATGCTACGGACCCTTTCCTGAATGGTCCTATTCATGCGTTCAACCATGCTATTTTTGGGAGGGGTGTAAGGGGCAGTCAACTAATGCTTAATACCCCACTCATCACAAAACTGCTCAAAAGCACGTGATACAAACTCACCCCCATTATCTGACCTTAGACATTTTAGCATTTTCCCAGACTGGAATGCAAGCCAACACTGAAATGTATCTAAGACATCGGATTTTCTCTTTATGGGATAAGCCCAAACCTTACGTGAGTAATCATCTATGAAAGTAACAAAGTACTTTGCCCCACCAAGTGACTAACAGGGCATGGGCCCACATACATCTGAGTGCACAAGAGCCAAGCGCTCACCCATACATTTCTTACTAGACTTTTTATGTGTATTTCTAGTCTACATGTCATACAAAAAATGATCACAAGAATCAAAATGCGAAGAGTCAAAAGGCGGAAGATACTACAAAGCACGGAGCATTTTCATTCCTTTAAGAGACATATGCCCCAAACAAGCATGCCAAAGGGATATATGGGGAATAGAACCCACATACAAAACATGATTCAATGTAGTTCCTATAAGAGACATATGCCCCAAATGAGCATGCCAAAGGGATATATGGGGAATAGAACCCACAAACAAAACATGATTCAATGTAGTTCCAGATACAAGGGATAGAGGCTACCAGACTTGGCACCTCTTGCAAGCACAAGCTTGCCACGAGTAATCTTCCATGCAGAGTGTCCAAAAGACACAAAATACCCTGCATCATCAAGCTATCCAATTGACATAAGGCTGCGAGTCAACGCAAGTACATGGTGTACATCATGCAAAAAAAAGAACTGCCAAAAGGAAACTGCAACCTAACATCTCTAATGCCCACAATGTTAAGAGACCTGTCATCACCAAGACACACAGAACCAGACATGGTACGATAGGTATGAAACCAATCTCGACAGGGTGTCACATGAAAGGATGCACCCGAATCCAAGAGCCAGCACTGTGTATACATAGAATGTATCTCAGAAGCCTGTAAGGCATTGCATGAAGAGGCTGCAAGTATGTAATCATCGTCTGAATCAGTGGCATGCATGACATTAACCTCTTCTATCTTCACACTGGACTTTGCAGGTACAATACTGCACTTAGAAGCCTTTTCCTACACTTTTTCTTTTCCCCTTTCCTTACGCTTGTCATCCGCATTTTATGGCACTACGGCCTAATATGTCCTGCTTTCCCACAATAATGATAGGTAAGATCAGACTTCTGTCCACGGAACTTACTGCGACCACGTGACTTAGACCTAAACTTCTGAGAGTCCCTGCCCTTATGATCGTTATCATGCCTACCATGTCTACCACCTCTAACGGTCAATGCATGTGAAGAGCAGGAAGTATCATTGTTTCTCCTGTTGATTTCCTCAGTCAATAAAGCACTCTCAACATCTTTGATTTTTAGCCCATCAAGCTTGTTCGTGCATATGGCAATACGGAGGACATCCCATGATTCAGGCAAGGTGCGAAGCAGAATCAATGGGTGCAAGTTGTCTTTGAGCTCAATACCCTGTGACAACAGACTCTTCATGATAGCATGAAATTGACTGAAATGAGATGATAGGGATGTCCCCTCCTTCATGCGAAGGTCCATTAACTGCTTCAGCCAATACATCTGTGATGCAGGACTCTACTGGGCATAAAGCTCCTGAATCTTCTCCCATAAGTCCTATGCAGTCTGATTCTCATCTTCAATAACATTATGATGGACCTCTTCTGAGAGTGAAAAAATAATGGTAGACTTGCATAGCTCATCAACTTCCATCCAAACATCATCATCCATATCCTTAGATTTAACACCCTTGAAATGCAAGGGTTTAATCTACAACTTCTACACCAAAACCTACCATATTTGGGACTTCCAATACCCATAGTTGGTACCATCCAACTTGGCAATGTTAAAGAGAGCTGTGTCTTTCAGATAACCAACCATACTGTCCCAAATCAAAGCAAAAAAGTAAAATTGCAGGTTTTTGTAATTAGCAAAAAATGCACTAAAACCACTGCTAAAACTGGCTGAAAGAGTGGATATCACCAAGAGAAGCACTTGTCCACCAAATATGACCAAGATAACATCAAATAGTAAGTATTACCCTCATAGAAGTGCTCAAAATCTGCAGATTTCAGCTTGCTGTAATAAATGACAGCAGTATGTAAAACTGTCCCAAAATGAAGTAATCACTGATACATATGTCACTGCAACTGCCAGGTAGCAAGATACATCCAATAGTGAGTGTCAAGGGGCAAGAAAGTACCAAGAACTGTCAAACCAATAACCTGTCAAGCAAGAGACATCTCATAGGACTAGAAGTCATGTATGTAATGGGACGGGATAAGAAAAGAGACCAAGCACAAGCACAATTGATAGAGCAAGAAGCTCAATACATAACCATCCAAGATGCATACAAAACTGACAAACCTGTGATGACAGAGATCGGTGCCTGCCCCAATAGGCATATCAAATTAGCCCACTACAGACTACTACAGACATAAATCTCTCAAGAGAGCAAATGCATGTAAATGTCTCAGAAGCTCAAGCTCAAGTGTAATTAAAATTGTGTGTACATCCAAATATGCCAAGAGGCTCCGACTGGAAGTAAAATCAGATGCAAAGAGAGCGAGCAATGCTTGAATACATCGAATACATAGCATCAGACATGCCAACTTTCAGTAGGGTACATCCGGAGCATAAATTCAAGCTATCTCAGACCCGTAAAGCATAAGCATGAAAGCATTCAAAGAGCATGTAATTGTCAACCAAATGTAATGCCCAGTAGGTCCAAAATGCTCAAGTACATTTGAAGATGTAGCTCCAAGTAATTGTCAAGCATGGGCTAACCAAGTGGCATCCATATCTGACGAAAGCATAAATCCAAGAAGCCTAAATGTCAAGTAGTGACAATAGGCATAAATCGGTCCAAAGCATGCCAAATGCCAGTGATGACGACCAAAGGCAGAGCTATTCCAAGCTCAAAAGCATTCTGAAACCAAGAAGAAGCATTTGACAACCTCCAAATACATCAGTATGATCATTTAAACCTCTAGTAAGCACCCCGTATCCATGAACCAATGCATACACCAAGTAAATTAGCTTCAGCCCACTGTATTACATCAAGCAATTTATTGTTAAATGAAGCGCAGGCGGTGCTCAAATTTGCTCCAAATCAGTCCCAAAGCATAGACATAGCATCCCATAACATCTGGGCATCACCGGGCATCAATAGGCATCAAACGGGCAATACCAAGAAGCATCAAATAGTAAATGTCAAGTGCTGCCCTGTTTTGACAATCCTAGGACTGTGTATATAGCAAAGGGCTGAAGGGGAAAGCACTCAAATCGATCACCGGGAGCCAAGTACTAATGCCGAGGAGTCAAATAATGATCGAGAAGGTTGCCAAGAGTGTCGGGAAGCCGAGGAAGAGCAGGGAAATGCCAGAAGCAGGTCAGCCCAGCCCCCTAAAAATACGTTGAAATTTGCTAAGGGATAAAGCGTCGAGTCCACCCACGAATGAACCCATTGCCATCTCTCCTAATAGTGGCAAAACCTTAGACACATCTATGTGTTCGAATGAATAACAGCAACCATTACCATCAACAGTTGCTTGCAATGCTAAATCCACCAACAACAGAACTTACATTTACCGATCAAGAGTGAATACAACACAGTCACAACAAATTGATAAAACTATACCAGTCACATCCGAGGAGAACCATAACACAATAGCATTAAAGCCTCAAGAGAAACATAAAATCCCTGAGGACATGAGCAATCCTAGCATTGACCAATCTTGCTTATCTAGGCATGATCCCCCAGCTATGCTAAAGCCTAGGGAAACTCCCAGAACCTTGCATGAGATAGCAACCAAGCAAGCCTTCATAGAACATAGAAGTGTCATAGAGTGCTTGAGCGAGTTGGAGGCTAAACTCAAATTATGCACATGTGCTTATCTCCTTGAGGACATGGGCACATTTCCTAGGGAGGAGCTTAACGAATATTTGTCATATCCACTATCTTGGGAAGAGTAAGAATAAATTAACGAGCACTATGATAAGCTCCTACATGAACGCATGCAACTCATCTCTAATGACAAGGAGGCTGACAAACTACACTTAATTGTGACATTCAACGAAGCACTATGCCAATCAAATCTCTTAGAGATAGAGTAGCTAAAGCAACAATCAAATGGTCGAAGTCAATTTGAAAAATTTTGGTTTGAAAACCGCGCTACAATGGCTGAAGTTGGAGCCTAGATTATGATAGTCTCAGAGGAGCGACTGGCCCAATGATGGTCTCAAAGAGACCCGACCTATGTGGTCCCAACTTCCTTTCGAGTACTAACTGCCGTTCAAGGTACGGACTTAGTCGAAACTAGCCAAGAGAACTCTCTGATTGATAAAATTCTCACTAAGGAGGAGCTGCATGTTGCGAGTAGACTTGGACAAGGCACCATACTACTCGATGTTGCAAAATATTTGTTGTTACTAAATGGACTACCACAATTATTGGATATGTATGCCCCGCTCCAATACAATCTTAAGTTCTACAAGTGGTTTTTATCCTCACGAAATGATATGGATTCATAAACGTGTATATAAATAAACAATGTGTTTTGCGACTAGGTATGAATAATACCAACATAAGTAAAGCTAGCGCACACACAAGTAATGATAATCAAGCACAGGTGATATGCATCGAAGCCAACACTATGGGATTCATATATATAAGTGATGTCTTTTTGAGCTGCACTCATTCATTATGGTTGAAGCATATGACTTGCATGTACTCTCAGGAGTTGCCAAGTGAATATACATACAAGACGGCACATGTCTCTGTATGAAAGCGTTCAATGTCCAAGTCACCACAAGACCACCAGTGCCACAAAGAACTATTATGGAAAAAGTTATAAAAATACCAAGAACAAAGAGCCATGACGGAAGCCCCGCTATTGGAAGAGAAAATCACCCATGTAGAAAGCACACATTGCATTTGAGCATGGCCCAAAGCATAGTCATTGGCTACTCTCTCTTTCTTGGTTAAACTCTACATTCAGGTAGGAGCCACGCTCTCAACAATGACAAACATTTCTTCATCAGCAAGGATTCAATTTGCCAAATTCTTTGTCCCTTGTCCATGCACATCTCACTCCACTTACTACCTCAATTGGTTTTATATCTCACATGTTACAAAGAGGTTTGAAAAATCTCAAGTGTATCTCTTCATCTCAACAACTGTTCCTCTAGCATCAAGGCTAGTAACACAATCATCTTTATAAAATCAATTTTTCACAACCTTTGGATCTCGACATTTCTCAATCCAAATGAAAGGCTGATAGTCTCAACGTATTGCATTGACTGTATTCATTTTATCCAAAAAAAAGAAAAAAAAACAAGAAGAAAATAAAAAACAAAAGGAAAAAAGGAAAAAAAAGAAGCACCCACGATCATAGTACAGCACCTAGGGGTCCTCAAATTAGGTACGTCCAGTGACCTTGGTCGGCTGGCTCCGTCCCTAGTCCCCTAGCCCTTTACACATCCCCCACAATTGTTCACGGCACATCAAGGGTGGGACATATCTAGGGAGCTTGTCTCGCCTATGGTTAGACTTGTCACCCTGAAATATTTACACAATTCTTTTTCGCACTCCACCTTAGTACCATCACAATCAATAGTGGTGAGCAAGGCATGAAAGACCATGGAAAGTACATCGTACTCTTCAAACAATACAATTAGCCACCAGCTACCAAAATCTAAGGCACCAATGAGCTCAATTATGCTACATTGTGTTTTCAAAATCACAAATGATGTCTCAAGAAGCCTTCAAGTGTACTTCTCCTCACCATTGATAAATTTTTCCACCCCATTCACCCTCGCTTCATCCACACATTGCTATGAGAAACCAGACCAGCAATCTCCTAACTACGTAATATCTAAGTGTGCACGTGCACTCACATAATATTTGCACCATAATATATACATTGTTTGGGTCCTCAAGTGCAAGACAATACTCTCATCTTGCTTAGAGTTAAACTTGTCTCCTAAACTAATCAGACTACGTCTTGTGCACGATAAGAAGACTAGCACTAACCCTTAGGAAGAGACCATAGGAGAGGTTTTCAATTTTGCATGTGTTGAAGACTCCAACAAAAGTACCGTAAGCTCCTCATTAATACTCAACTCTAATCTCTTCTCCTTTATCATCATGCAAGCCCACCACATAATCTTCATGCTAGAATCTGTAGAATACCAACACCTATGATAGCCATGAGTGCAACTCTAAAAAAAGAACAACCCTATCACCAGCCAATCATGCCAACAAAATACCATACCACCAACGACCTTCATCCGCACCACCACCAAAACTCCTCCACGGCAAACCACAATAGTCCCTTCCACCCACATCTTCGGTGCATGCCAAAGCATGCTACCTACGACGGAGAGTGCCATGGGACTGGCACTTGTCTAAGAGGAGTTAATGTTAACCCTTAGATGAACAAGGTGGAAAATTGGGAAAATCCAAAGCAGAAAGCAAGGCCAAGGAAAAAGTGAAACGGAAGACGAAGGTGCACAAAGAAAAATTTGGAAACACAAGAAGTGCAAAAAAGTCCTAAATGAAGGAGAGAGGCACACAAGAAAAAGTGGAGGTCAATACTTTTGTAAAAGAGCGCAAGGGGCACCATGATTTATTTTGTAAAAGAGTGTCGAGCTCTCACCTGTACAAATTGTAAATGGTTAAAGGCACAAGTTGAGGCCATGCCAATAGGGAAGAGGAGGATAAGGATTGGAGGAATGGGCCAAGCAGCTCGGACCAAAAAGGGGGATGATTGCCCAAAAGGGATTTAGGGTTTTGCATATAAAGTTGAAAAGTGAATGAAGAGCTCATTCTTTTGTTTGGCCAAAAGTGGCTCTCTTATTATTATTATTATTATTATTATTATTATGGGTGAGGTGTGAGGGAGTGAGTGTGTGAGGGTGAGGGACCGTGGTGGAGAAGCTCTCCACCTTCTCCTCTCTTCTTCTCTTCTCTTCTCTTGCTCGTAGAAATGGAGCTTAGAGCATGGAGCTTGAGGATCAAGCTCACTTGAAGCTTGCACTGAATCGTGGAGCTATTGGAGTGCTGAGGAGAGGAGGCTACTGGATCGGGCATGGAGATAAGCTCACTACACTCGTAGAGATAGATAGCGTATCGGCTATGTGAGAGGTAGCCATTAGTGGTCGGCTTGAAATGCTTGAAACAATAAGTAGTTTGTGGGTCTTGGTGGTTGACGCCTCTACAAAGAGAGATATGCAGGAGTTGGGAGGAGCTAGTTGCATAAAGGGGTACTAGGTGGGGGAAAGAGGGAAATGTGTAGCTAGAGAGGGCATTTGGGCAAGGGATAGGAGAAGGGGGAAGGGAGGTGGGAAAAAAGTGAGATGGATTGAGGTAAGTAAGGGAAGAAAGATAGAGGAAATGTAAAATAGAAGGAAAAGGATGGAGGAAGGTAGGAGGGGATAGAGAGGGGCAGGTGAGAATGGAGGGGAGAGTATGCTATTATCGAGCAAGGGGGAGGTAGGTAGATAGGGGATAGAGCAAGATGTAAGGAATTATGTAGGGGTAAGGAGGCATAAATGGGGGTGGGAATGAGTGGTGTGATATAGGTGGAAGTAGAGAGAGAGAGAGATCTCGGTGACATAGGTGGAGGTAGAAAAAAGGTGGTGGAGATGATTTAAGTGGAGATAGAGGGAGGGAGGAGGTTTGGGTAGCATAGATGGAAGTAGATGAAAGTAGGTGGAGATGATGCATGTGGAGGTAGAGGGGAGGAGTTGGGGATATAAAGATGTAGGGGGTGGTCGATTTAATTTTAGGAGTTAGAGAGGAGAAGGAGGTAAAGGAAGGTATTTTGGCATACAAAGAGGTGGAGGGTATGGAGAGTAGAGGGGTGAATGATGTATAGAGGGGATTGGAGAGAAGGGAAGAAACCTTAGATGCAAGAATGTGGTAGTAGAGAGATGCTCAAGGGATGTGTATAGATGGAGAGATATAGAGTGGTGAATAAAGGATAGCCATGGAGTACAAGGGGTTGGAGATGGTGGAGGGAGGTATGGGAATGTATGTAAAGTAGTCACAGAGGTAGAAGATGTTTGAGGGGATAGAAAGAAGTAGAGAGGGAGGTGGGTTGAGGTGGTGGGGCTCTCTGTGAGACTATTGAATCCATTTTTGGTTCACCTGCTATTGTGTACATGGTGTCTGATTCCCCTCATTTCATTTGAGAGAGGAATTCACATAATGCTCATTATTTACCAACATAGCTACAAAATATGCAACAATTTGGAAAACAAGGATTACATTCTTTACAATGTTAACAAGATTAAACTTGGTGGCTACATCTAGCTTCCAATTGTTCAAGATAGGTTCTATTGTCTACGTGGATGTCATTTGCTAACTTGAAACTCATTGTATGCGAGATTTACTTCATATGTGTGTGTATCAAGAGAGGTACCTTATAGCTCAACATGCAACATGCAATTGGGCTTTCAAGTACTTAGTGCATCTCTTCTAAGCTCTTTATTCACGAGTATTGCCAAACTACAAGCTTCAATGTAACAATGCCTTGATTGACTAGCTAGTAATCAATGTAGATCTCACGATCTTTTGCTATATTCCCATTTTTAGCACTCTAAAAGCTCAACTTGTTCTTTGAGAGTTGGTATAGGAAAGGCTTACCTTACAAGAAGCCATGCACCCCATAGGGTACACAACGTGGCTAGTACTATGAGGGCTAACATTTGGACATTGGACTCTTCAACAACATGTTTAGTATGTTCTTTCCAAACAATGAAAAATATCACAAGAATAAGCATTTGGAGCAAAATCATTGACCATAATCTCTTAAAATAAATTGTGGTAGTTTGAAACTCCCTATAGGCCAATCTTCAAGTCATTATCATGTAAGTAATAGTGAGATGGTGTAATAAATTCTAGGTTAAGCGTTGTATTCTCATAAGGAGTGTTGAAGGCACCTTTGTATAATGTAAAAATGAGAATACGGATCCAGTTATTTGATTATCGAGATGGATATTGTAATGGTGACCATGTGCTAGTGGGTTGAATCCACCCTCAACTAGCATGGTATAGGGCATGGCCTCTACTAAAAGAAGCTAGCTTCATCCCACATAGGGGCAACAGGGCAAACAAGGCTTGTGGGGATGTTGGTGTTGTGTAGTTGTCACATACAATCGACAAAATACAACATTTGGGAGAGACAATAGAAGCAATTGCACATTGCTTGTTAGAGGCATTGTTCTGATTAGCTATCAAGTTCTACAAATGTGCCATCGGCAATGAAATGTGATACCCCCACCATTGTACTATTAGCATTTCGTTTTTTGCAAGGGGTGTAAGTTAGGGCCCAATCGCACCAACAAAAAATAGGGATAAAAGGGCTACCTATAAATCAAACTTCTATTGCAGTTGCACCAAAATAGAATGAAGCAAAGATGTTGATTTTAAAAATAAGAAAAAAATAAATTTGATTAGTTTCACGTGTGCAACTAATGGGGAAAGATGACAAACAGTAACCTTTGAATGACAAATAAGAGCATAATGAGGGCCTTCACCCTACTACCACCGAGTTATAACCCTGCCGCCAGGGGGAAGGTGGGGATTCCCAACAACAAAACCCTACCCCAACCATGGATTGAGTGGCATTCCCAACAACCACCCCCTACTACTATCCCCACCCCCTCCAAAACAAAACAAAAAACTGCAAAACGTTGGGTGCAATTGGGTCCTTTGTAGGATAAAAGAAGGGGTAAGGAGGGAGTGGTGTTCCCAACAACGAAACCCTAACACCCCATCCCTTGCCCAAAGAAAGGATGGTTACAAGGAACCCCCCCCAACCTACTTCCATTGAATACAACTGTGGTAGTGGGGGGAGTGGTACTATAACAGTGTAACATGCCCGCCTATTGGCTGTCCAAGCATGTTTTAGCGGTCCATCGAGAAACAAATCTAAACATCGCAGCCGACACTCCCAGGGAATGTTTCAGGGTTTGTCGCCTAGGGTTTTCCGAGTTCGCCTCACAACAGAAAAATCACGGTCGAAACCACTAGGATTGGCCTGAAATCTGGGTTCCTAGGGCTAAGGTCTCCTAACAGCATTCTAGCGTCGGGTATTGGACATCCTACTTTACGTAGAGATACCCAATTCGAAGCAGATCCATACCGCACTTGGTTCAAAGAGAATGGGAAACGAGAGGGATGGGTTGCTCAACCTCTCTACCCATAGGGCATAGTCCCATTTTGACCCCCTGAAACGACATGAATCAAGTTCTAACTTAACAACACCTTATGGTCAAACGACGATAAAACCTTGTGAGAAGTCTCCTAGTTCTTTGGGACCACCCTGCCATAGGATAGACCTATCAGGGTTCTGTCCACCCGCTTCCCTTGATGGCTTTAGTTTTCTAATTAGGTCCTATCATATTTATGTGTGACATTTAAAATCAACTTCCTTAATTAGGCCTTTTAGGGAATAGGGTTTGTTTGCATAATTTATAGCACTGACACGAAAACAAAACAAGCACTCCTTCTTAAACAAGTTCCTTAACTTATTTTACATTTAATCTTTGTCTCCTACCCATACAGGAGAATTATGTATCCCTTCTGTTCAACAGAAGTACCCTGTCCAAATCACATGACACCATAATTTCCATCCAGTATTTAGAATAGGATCTTCCAACACCCTAGATGTTGGGCTCACGGCAGTCCACAACTCCATTCCGGACTCAAAAAAAGGTTTCCAGAGCTCCACTTACCCCAATCGACCTAGAAGTGAGACACACTTTCTGCAATTGACCTTTACACCACTCGACCTTCGGCCCATGAATTGACCAGTGCCCTCTTGGGGGTAATCTATAATGCGATCTTGGAGATAATCCATTGGTGCAAATATCCTTCCTTAATTAATCCAATTAAGAATCAAGCACAAACAAGACAATCATCTTAATATCATCTTCCAAGGAAACATTCCTTTATTTTCCATGGCAATTTGTCGTCTCACAGACCCCTGCCATGCATTTACCATCAAACATAAGCACTTGGAATAATCATCCAAATCATACCCCACAATCAGTTTAATGCAAAAGTATTTAGGGCATTATTTGATCAATCCACAAAACAATGGTATCCTTTTTCCAAACATTGCAAGAATAGAGTAGTCACGGTAACCTTCCATCGCGTGTTTATTCTCCCCCTTGAGATCAAGAGCGGTTTTACATAAAATTTTACTTAACATACCCTTCTTCTGGCTAAGGCATATGTTAAGGTTTCGAACACTGAGCGTGACGTAAGTTCTATTATTCGCTTTTATTGATCGATAACATAGCGTTCCTCCCAACAAATACAAAAACATTGGTCTTTCCTTCCACTTAGGGTTTCCTAATCCCTAGAGTTCTTGCTTAGAGATGTTGCTAGTCCAATTCCTGAATACATGGTCACTATCAGACGGCTCTCAAGGCATCGTAATTGTAATCCTAATGATTGTTGTTTGTACTAGTTACCCACAACTTCAAGATCCCAATGAATTTATATCCATGACATTAGCGAGACTTTCACGCAAGGTCAATATGTGTACCATTGATGCATGTTTCATATTATCTTTCCCGTGCATGCATCATCTACGTGCATAACCCTTAAGTAACCTTATATGTTCTTTATGCCACATATAAATTTGTCGTGTAGCGCTGGGATACAAGTTATTTTGAGTACATGTGTCTGTGTGAACCTCAATGCGCCATATGCATAAATATATGTGAGGTTATCTAAGGTTACAGAAATAATTAACCTATGAACCCCTATGAGTTCCTTAACTATCGAAAAATAAATTCAAGCTACTTGTTGAAATGAATTTATATGCATACCTATGCCTCAATGAGTAGTAGAAATGAAAATTTGTACCTGGATATTCAGAGATGAATTATCCATACCTGACGTTGTATTCATATTTGCAGAAACGCCTTGGCCGGTGGCTCCATTGTTGGATGCGGGATTACTGCTGATGAGTGTCTCTCTTCGTTTGGGGGCCATACTTCTAACTTATAAATCACTATTTTCTCTCGTCGGGGAGATGGTGCACCGGGGTGATTCTCCTTGAAAGGATTAGACTCGTGGGGAGATGAGGTTTAAACTTGCAGGAAGAGGAGGTTTAAACTTGCGGGGAAATGAAGGGAAAAACAACGCGTGTAGTCACCCTCTAAGGAGGGGAAGGGGGGAATCTTCGAGAACCTTCCCTCTCTCTCTCTCTCTTTCTCCTTCTTCTTCTCCTCTTTCTCTTCCTCTCTCTTCTTCGCCTTCTCTCTCTTGCTCTTCTTCTTCTTCTTCTTCTTCTTCTTCTTCTTCTTCTTCTTCTTCTTCTTCTTCTTCTTCTTCTTCTTCTCCTCTCTCCCTCCCTCTTTCTTCTTCTTCCTCTTCTCTTCTTCTTCTCCTCTGTCTCTCCCTCTTCTTCTTCTTCTTCTTCTTCTTCTTCTTCTTCTTCTTCTTCTTCTTCTTCTCCTTCTCTCTTTCTTCTTCTTCCTCTTCTCTTCTTCTTCTCCTCTCCCTCTCCCTCTCCCTCTCTCTCAACAGCAACTGGGGGTAAGGGGGTGGTATCTTCTTTGTTTGCTTGGGGGGGTTATAATTGGGGGAAAAATGTGGAGTGGTGGTGGTCTTTCCCCCCCCCCCCCCCCCACCCACCACTTGTTCTCTTCTTCTCCTCTCTTTCTCCCTCTCTCCTCTTCTCCCTCTCTCTCAACGGCAACAGGGGGTAAGGAGGTGGTATCTTCTTTGTTTGCTTGGGGGGGGGTTATAATTGGGGGGGAAAACATGGAGTGGTGGTGGTCTTTTCCCCCCCACCCACCACTTGTTCTACATGATTGGGGGGGCTTCTTGGCCCTCTAGGTGGCCGTGGAGTTGTCCAAGGGGGGGTGGTAGGCCCATGGACTTTCCCCCTCGTCATTATCGACTTCTCCATCTAACGGCTCCCTTCCACCCACCACGTTGTCCTCCTCGTTTTTTTTTCAGTGTCTTCCTCCTCCACGTTGACACGCTGTCTCGCCTTCATCCTTTCCCTTCCCCTGCCCCTCGCCACCTATTGTTAGCGATGACGGGGGAAAATTTTCAATTATTTTTAAGGGGGGTCGTATGTGGGAATGGCGGGATGCTACATCCTCTCCCCCTTAGAGAACGCAGGATGTCCTCATCTCAGAAAAACTGGGGAAGACAAGCATTAGTGGGGCTTAGGGCCTATGGTTTAGGACGATCCACCACGCTTTTGCTGCGCTACTCCGATCACTCATAGGCATGTGGTCCTTTGAAACAACTTATTATTGTGTTAGGTCTATCTGAATCTGGATTACAATAGAAAAGTTTATTGTAGTTACATCTCATGGATATCTTCTAGGTTTTTCCTAAGTATCTGATATATTCTTGATCATTAGAGCTTGTACAATTTCATTCCTTGTAAGTTCAGATTCTCCTTGAATCCTATTGGGATAATTGGCGTAGTTATGTCCAATGTTGTGGCACTTGGAGCATCGCTGTTTAGGGTGCTTTGGACATTCCCTTTTGAAATGACCTAACTCCCTACAATAGAAACAACGCGGATCTTTATCACTTGTGGTCACAAGGTTCTTGGTTGTCCTTGGCAGGAGTTTCTTCTTTAGACCAAATTGTCCTAGGATCCTTTTAGCAGATCGAAGTGGTCCTTTATCTTGGAAGCTATGTTCCTAGATTGTCCTGTTCTTAGTTCGGGATTGAGCTCCATGGACAATCGGCTTTGCTTGTAATACTAAAGAATACTTCCAAGCTTCGACATTCTGGTAAGACCCAACCTATATTAGTTGAGAAGGAACAACTTAAGAAAAATTCATTGCAAGTTATAACTATCATTCCTTGCCATAGTATCTCTAATCATTTACAAGTTCTAGGCTCAAAATATATGCAACTCATACTACTTAGGTTAAATGTAGTTACAAGTGTAAAGTTTATTCCAATACAAGTTGTCTTTCATGTCGACAAAATTACTAGGACTTCTAATCATCCTAAAGAGGTGTTGTAGATTCTAGGTCTTTGTCTTCATCTAATCCCTCTATATATTCGAAGACTGCACTTGTGTAGCTTCGTTTCCTTGGAGGCTCCATATCTTCTGGATTTAAGTCAAGGCAATTTACTTGGACGTGCCCTAGCTCATCGCAATGGAAGCATTGACGGTAGGGACATCTCCTATGGATGTGCCCTATCTCTCCGCATGTGTGGCATCTCTTGTCTTGATCTCGAGAACCATCTTTATGACAATTGCCCAATTTAAGTTCTTGGATGATAGGCTTTACTCAAGAAGTAATGCATCTTGTAAGTCCGTTGGGCACATTACTTCAAGACAATGATTCAGAGGAGTGTTCAAGCTATGGCAAAACTTGGATACTTGCTGCACAATATCCATAGGTGGTGCGTATTTTGGTAGGGTTACAAAATTTGAGTAGTAAGCTTCCAGGGTTAATTCCAGTTGCTTGAGCTTGAAGAATTCTTCATCTTCAAAGTCTGGTAGGTCGACGGAAGATATCGTCTGCGTACAACATCTTTCAACTAAGCCCAAGTGACAGTGGCTTCAGAAATACCTTGATTTGCACCATTGCTTCCATCATAACCGAGCCTAGCCAACTAACTTAAGTTTGGCTATCGTTGCTTGATAGAGGCAGTTCCCGAAGCAAAGAAATAGTCATCCATCAACTCAATCCATATCTCCGCCTCTGCGCTACGACGTCTATCCCTTCTCCATCAAACTCGAGTGCCTTAATTTGCTTGAGAATAAATTTCTTCTCTTGTATGTTAGCATTCGTGGGTGTAGAAGGTGCCTGACAATCAACCATACCATTTAGGTTATTCTGTTTAGGATATGTTTATGAACCATACATTAATCAGTCACGCAACATTATGAAGCTTCGCTCTGATACCAACTGTAACATGCCCTGTCCAAGCATGTTTTAGTAGTCCATCAAGAAACGAATCTAAGCATCGCCGTTGGCACTCCCAGGGAATGTTTTGGGGTTTGTCGCCTAGGGTTTCCCAAGTTTGCCTCGCAACGGAACTTTCATAGCTGAATCCACTAGGATCGACCTGAAATCTGGGTTCCTAGGGCTAAGGTCTCTTAACAGCATTCTAGCGTCGGGTATTGGACATCCTACTTTACGCAGAGATACCCAATCCAAGGCATATCCATACCACACTTGTTTTAAAGAGAATGAGAAACGAGAGGGATGGGTTGCTCAACCTATCTGCCCATAGGGCATAGTCCCATTTTGTCCCCCTAAAATGGCATGAATGGGGTAATAACTTAACAACACCTAAAGGTCAAACGACGGTAAAACCTTGTGAGAAGCCTCCCAGTTTTCTAGGATGACCCTGCTGTAGGACAGACCCATCGAGGTTCTGCCCACCCACTTTCCTTGCTGGCTTTAGTTTTTTAATTAGGTCCTATCACATTTATGTGTGACATTCAAAATCAACTTCCTTAATTAGGCCTTTTAGGGAACAAGGTTTGTTCGTGTACTTTACAGCACCAACACGAAAACAAAACAAGCAGTCCTTTTTACAACAAGTTCCTTTACTTATTTTCTAGTTAATCTTTGTCTCCTGCCTATACAAGAGAATTATGTATCCCTTTTTTCCCACAGAAGTACTCGGTCCAAATCACATGGCACCATAATTTCCATTCAGTATCTAGAATAGGATCTTTCAACACCCTAAACATTGGGCTCATGGCAGTCTACAACTTCGTTTCGGACTCGACAAGGGGTGTCCAAAGCTCCACCAAGCGACTTAGGAGTGAGACACACTTTCCATGGTTGGCCTTTACACCACTCGACCTTCAGCCGGTAAATCGAGCAATGCCCTCTCGAGGTAATCCACGATGCGATCTTGGAGATGATCCATTCATGCAATTATTCTTCCTTAATTAATCCAATTAAGAATCAAGCACAAACAAGGCAACGAGCTTAATATTATCTTCCAAGGAAACATTCCTTTATTTCCCATGGCAATTTGTCATCTCACAGACCCCTACCATGCATTTACCATCAAACACAAGCACTTAGAATAATCATCCAGATCACGCCCCACAATCAGTTTAATGCAAAAGCATTTAGGACGTTATTTGATCAATCCACAAAACAATGGTACCCTTTTTCCAAACATTGCAAGAATAGTCACGATAACCTTCTATCGCGTGTTTACTCTCCCCCTTGGGATTAGGAGTGGTTTTACATAAAATTTTACTTAACACACCATTCTTCCAGCTAAGGCATACGTTAAAGTTTCGAATACTGAGCATGACATAAGTTCTATTATTCACTTTTATTGATCAAATAACCTAGTCTTCTTCTCAACAAATACAAAAACATTGGTCTTTCCTTCGACTTAGGGTTTCCTAATCCCTAGAGTTCTTTCTTGGAGATGTTGCTAGCCCAATTCTTGAATACATAATCGCTATTGAATGGCTCTCAAGGCATCGTAAATATAATCCTAATGATTGTTGTTTGTACTAGTTACCCACAACTTCACGATCCCAATGAATTTATAGTTCATGACATTAGCGAGACTTTAACACAAGGTCAATTTGTGTATCATCGATGCATGTTTTATATAATCTTTCCTATACATGGATCGTCTATGTGCATAACCCTTAAGTAACCTTATATGTTCTTTATGCCACGTTTAACTTTTTCGCGTAGCATTGGATACAAGATATTTTGAGTACATGTGTTTGTGTGAACCTCAATGCGCCATATGCATAAATCTATGCGAGGTTATCTAAGGTTGTGGAAAGAATTAACCTATGAACCCCTATGAGTTCCTGGCCTCTACCTCTAGGGCTAGATCTCCCTCTACCTCTAAAGTTTCCACCACCTCTTGCATTCGATACATGCTGGTTGTTATTACCATAGGATGCATTTTACAAGCCTCCTCTGCCAGATCCATAGCCTCTACCACAGTTTCCACGGCCGCGTTGATTGGAATAGAAAACTGCATCCTTGTTTTTAAAACTGCTAGATCCTGTAGCCAAGCCAAGCTTAGCCTCTTCATGGATAAGCAATGCAACCAGTTCATTGAAATCAGGCATTTCAGTCCACACAGACACAAAAGTGTCAAAAGACTTATACTCAGGCCCCAAGCCATTCAAAGTCACAGCAACCATGTCTTACCACTGTAAAATGCCCCGAACAACGTAATATGCTTAATAATTATGATATTCGCTTGTTTTCGAGATTTAATATAAAAGAGAATGAACACTTAAAGCTGAAAATGAAAATTACTCACAAAATTATAGCCATGAAAATGTAAAAGTAATGGAGACAAGATTGAGGGTTGAAGATGGGCAACCCCCCAAGAAGGAATGTATTTCTGCTCAACCCAAGTCCCTTAGGGAAAAGCTCAGTTACAATCAACCTGAGAGTGAGAAGAAGTAATTCTCACTCTCACAAAATCATGCAAAGATGTACAAACACACATGCATTATCTATTATGCAATGATAAGAACTGATTTCTTTACAGTATGAGAGAAGAAAAAGGGAAAATAAACCTTTCTCCATCGTTGATCAGCAGTACATGGATAGGGCTTGCTTGTTATTGCTAAAATGGAAGAAAGAGCTCGAGAAGGAGGTGCTGTAATGAATTTACAAGCTTGCTGTCCTGTAAAATAACAGTGATAGAAGAGGGAATATGGAGGAATTTGATAATGGAGAAGTGGGGGATAATGATGGGGATGGATGGGGCCAGTTTCTGGCTATCTATGGGGTGTTGTACATGAGTTTACAGCAAAGAAAAATGATGTTGAATGAAGAAAAATGAGCTCTTATTTATAGGAGAGGGGAGAGCTAGTACAAAAGGGGAAAGTGGAGTAGCACAAGACAAGTGTCCAGCCACATGTCATGAGATGTGACAAGTGGTGGGACACTTGGAAACTTGTGTGACAAGTGTCTTGTCACTTGTCTCTTCTCTATGGCCTTCCTTTTTGGGTTGAATACTGTCAAGAATAGAAACAACCAAATTTAGTAAGCACAATCAGAGTACAGAACTTAATGACATCCCTATTTTTTAGGATATCTTCAACCTGTGAACCAACTGATGCCAACTGATCCGCAATGGTCTTAACCTCCGTGACATAATCCTGTATAGATCTGCTCTTTTTCTCCATGTTGTTGAACTTCTGCTTCAACTGTATCTTCTTGGCACTTAAGGTTGTGCCATAATACTTGACCAAATTGTCCCATGCATTCTTAGGAGAGCTGCAGTTCATTATCTGCATTACCATGGCATCTGAGATACATAAAGAGAGCTAGTGCAAGACTCTACGAGCTCTTTTTGTCCAAGCTTGATGTAATCGTCTCTGATCAACCGTAGGTCGATCTGGGAGCTCAGGTTCAGCTTGCGCTCTAGTCACCAACTCCCAATAGCCTTTCCCTATTAAGAAGTTCTCCATGCAAAACTTCCATTTGGCATAATTGTTATTGTCAAGCTTTCCCCCCACTATCTGGGTTATGTTGTCTGTCCTTTCTGCATTTGCCATGTTCTAGACTCTGCCTGACTACCTGCAAGCCAAAGTCTTCCAAACAGTTCAGTTTCAGCCTGCAACTTTTTATGATAGTTTCCAGCACTCTGTGTGCTCAGACAGTCAGTTCTTTAGCCTGAAAACAACAGTACAATCACCTCATGACAGTTGGCAATCACTTAGGTATTACAGCTTGCATATATGGACTGCATTCAATGCAAAACCAGCATGTATTTGAGCAACCTGTTCATGTACAGACAAGCAGTCTGTAGGCTGAAAATGACAGTAAACAACAGCTCCTTTTTGAGCTCAACATAGAGGGTACATGTCCCAAAAACACTTACAGCAGTTTAGAGATCTATCCCTGCATATGGGGTACCAAGCATGTCAATCTGACACTGAATACATCATGTACTGCAAGTACAAGTGCAGAGTATTCTACCTGCAAACTTTCAGTCAGCCAAGAACATGCCAAAGACAATGTATTTTAGTCCACAATACCCTCAAGGTATCATATCCATAGGCCACAACAAATGGAAGCCAATGCATAACCTTGCCAATACCCAAGAGTATCCTGTCTTCAGGAGTAAGTGGCATACAAAGTATTCACTGTTTATAAACTGCCTAGACAACTGTAGTACATCTAATTCCAGCTACAACCATTTGCATTCAACTCCCTTCTTAGTTCTCAAAGCATTTGTAAGAGATATACCATGTCATGAAGTACATAACCCTTCAGGGCCAAGTAGTGGACCAAGTAGTGCTTGTTGTCCACAAATTCTTGACAGTTTCCAGCCAAGATAAATGCTTCAGATCTGAGTATACTTGATCAGCAATCTTCAGCTTACAAGCAAAACATCCAAGACATATGTCTGCATTAGCATGTATGTACTTCAGTAGACCCTTTTTTGGGCATGTCTATGAGCTCAAGGCTCTTTCCAAAGTCATGTACCTGATGAATACTCTCTGTCTACAGCAGTTTGGGACAGATTTCAGATCTACAGTCAACTCTCACAGCTCATTAATGAGTCCATGATCAAGTACTGACATATCTAGAACTTCAATGACCTTCCAAGGAGCATAGACAAGCTGTGTGTCAGTCTATGGATGATGGAGATGATGATTTGCACGCCATGAAGGTATCAACACAAACAGGCGCAGTCACACTATTTTTAGATCTTGGAGCAGTAGCTAATGTTGATGATAATGATGATGATGAGCACTCAAATGTGCTCAAGGATTCTCCCAAAGAGTCCCAGACAAGTCTTCACCACTGCCATGAAGCATAGAATCTCACATGAACAAATGCATACCTTGGAGAAACAATGGCAGCATGTTTGGTCTTTGAGAAAATCCTAATCTTCAACTCCTGCAAGTCTTCTTGACTTCCTCCTGCTCTAGAGAGCCCGCCTATCATGGCTCTGATACCATGTAGAGATTGAGAGAGGCAGAGACAGAGTGAAGAGCAAACGTGCTCTCTTCTTCTTCCATTCATTAATCTCATAACCACACACATAACATAAGTGTATACAATAGTACTAAGGTCCGTAGGACCATTTACACTGGGTCTAAGGCCACTGACTTATTTAATGTCCCACACTTGTTGATACAGCTGGACAAGGCTAATGTCGATCATACATACTAACAGGAGATTAGGAGCTAATAGATCATCCAAAAAAGAGAGAGGAAGATTATTAGCACCAAGCGCATCTAGAAGGTAAAGTACAAGGCTAATGGCACCTTACAAAAGCACAAAGCTACCTTAGTTGCATAGGGATTTTCATATGTTGAAGGATTTGATTTTTAAGAATCATTTACTCTAACTACTAGAATGACCACTATTCACACAATACTTGTAGTGGCCGCTCATAAGAAGTGGAAAATTTACCAAATGGATGTTAAATTAGTGTTCTTGAATGGAGATCTCAAGGAGGAGATATACGTGGCTCAACCATTGGGCTTTGAGTCCCCCCATTTTGCGAATAAAGTTTGTAAGCTAAAGAAGGCATTATATGGGCCAAAACAAATCCCTAGAGCATGGTATCAATGAATAGATAAATTCTTTTTTGGCTTGAATTTCAAAAGATGTACCTCAACAACAAATGCTAACTTGTCTGCTTATAGGGGCGGTGAAAAGTCTATAGTAGTAATTATCCTATATATGGATGATCTTCTTATTACATGTGACTATGAATATATGATCCATCATACTTGAAAGGCTTGATCTCTAAGTTTAAAATGACAGACTTGGGCTTGTTGCATTACTATTTGAGGATTGAAGTTTGGCAAGTGCATGGAAAATTTATCTCTCAAAAGAAATATGCATGGGAGATCTTAAAAGCATTTGGCATGATCGAGTATAAGTAGATAGCTACACCTATGGAGGTCAATGTGAAGTTTTCCATTGAGAGGAACACTTGTAGACATTAGGAGGTATAAGAGGTTGGCTGGCAACCTTATCTACTTGTGTAATACCAGGGTAGATATCAATTTTGTTGTAAGTATTTTGAGCAGATTCTCAAACAAACCACGAGAAAGTAATTGGAAATTTGGGATGCGGGTGCTCAGATACTTGAAGGAAACTCTTCACTATGGTATCACATACAACTCTAGAAGTGCTCTTATGGAGAACTATGACTTAGATTGAATAGGTGATAAGGATTTTGGAAAATGTGTTTTTGGATCTTATTTCTCTTTAGGTTCAAGAGTCTTCTCTTGGATCAGTAATAAATAAGCAACCAACTATGGCATTATCTTCTATCGAAATGCAATGCAAGATAGCTTGTTTTGCTACATATGAAGTAGTTTGGTTAAGGAGGATCCTATGCCATATGGGATTATAGGATGAAGATTCAACAATGCTAAGATGTGGCAATCAGAGTTGCATCACCATTGTGAGAAATCTAGTTTTTAATG
Source organism: Lygodium microphyllum (assembly GCF_053477565.2). Taxonomy (NCBI): domain Eukaryota; kingdom Viridiplantae; phylum Streptophyta; class Polypodiopsida; order Schizaeales; family Lygodiaceae; genus Lygodium; species Lygodium microphyllum. The sequence continues at coordinate 71,295,866 of NC_141142.1, forward strand.
CACACACCAAACACATTGAGATCTAGTATCACTATGCATATGATGTGATTGAGGATGGGATAATAAAGCTTGTCTACTGGCTTAATGGAGGAGAATGGAGAAAACATCTTCACCAAAGCTCTTATTATGAAGGATCTGCTTCAAGTTCATCTCCAAAGACTTGGTGTTGGCCCAATATAGTTTACCTATGGGTGGACATTGAGGGGTGGTGTTAGATATGCTCAATGCTCCACCCTCATAAGGTGACACTAATGATCCATGGTGCTCTAAGTTGTAAGGCCCCCATTTAAAAGGAGAAGCCATGTGTGAGCACGAATATTGGTTGGGTCCTGACTTGTTAGATGAGGCCTATGTGATTGGTGGATGGCAAAAAGGTGACCTTTTTGGATCTAGCCTTTGGGCTAGATAGAGTAGTTATGTTGATAGCAACTCGAGGTAGAATACATAAAGTTGTGGGGTTTGGGGAGTTATCAAGGACTCCTACTTTGGGGTCCGGGGACAATGCCCAATGGTAAAGAGAATAGTCCTTGGTCAATTAGGGAAGGTTCACAATATGGTTGAAATAGGCTGACTAGACTACCTTCTCGCGCTATAAAAGGAAGAATCCTCAAAGACATCGTCAATCTATCTTTCACCTAGCCTTAAGCTCTTTACATATAATCTATTTGATCACCATCTAAGCTTCATAATGGAAGTACACTAGTGGACATAGCCATCTTTGTATCAGTTCGTTTGAAATTAAAGCACTTTCAATTATTCTCATTTTTGTTGTGTATTCTCTAATCCTTGCTTAGATTCTGTTCACTACACCAAGTAATTTTTGTAGGAGGAAAGCTGAAGCCACATATTTTGATTCATTCATGAACTTCTATGTAGCTCATCTTTGTTCTAAGATAGTCTTTAGTTGACTTTCAAATTTAGTCATCAAAGCTACTAGTGTACTAATCTTTGCAAAATAGACTTCATCTCTCTATTTTTCATTCTAGTTCTTCTAATTCCTTAATGGATTTTTACACTACATCATGAAATGTGGCAATCAAACAATGTTTCTCGTCTTTCTCCTCAAGGATGAGTTTCACAAGGTTTTTAAGTATTCGATGTATTGCTAACTAAGGTCTCCTTGCTCTTTGCATGCCACTGGCCACTCTAGGAACTGTATATGTTCCTCAACTCGGATTCTAATGTTGGCCCGAGCATAAACACAAGCAAGTAACATCAATTTACTATTCAATTTTTTGAGGCATTAAGCCATTTGATGTTCATTAAAAGCTTTTTCTTCTACATTTTGTTGATACTTTTGACTATCAAGTTAGGTTTCAATCTAGTTAGAAGCTTTGATCAGGTTGACCATGATGTGATAGTTATTGAGTCAATTGTTCTGATTGTTTGGAGCTAGTGTATGTTTCATTGAAGCACTAGGGGCTTGCTCCTTGGAAAAGACAACTAGGTTATTACTAGAGGGGGGTGTGACTATTGTGGTTCCACTTCATTTGGAAAGTAGTAACCATAGGGTCAATGGCTTTGATTGTGGAAACACTTTAGGGAAACTAGTTGATTGAATCCTAGACCTACTTGGAAGTATTCTTGAACTTAGAGGGTTCTATGTGCCTTCTTAGCACATTTGGTTTCTTGATAGTGTGCATTCAAAAGATCCTTTTTTTCCTCAATATGATCCATTTTGTTGGTTAGAGTAGTTCAATAAGTATTGGCTTTAGATTTGGATACTTATGCATATTGATATTTTTTCTATATCCTTGTTAGAAGAGGTTTTGCATAAATAGTTTTGCCTTGTAGCATTGGATGAGAATGGGAGTTGTGAGGACAAGTGGAATCAAAATATATATTAGGTTTAGTTCCACTCAAACTTATAAGCACAAGAAATTAAGATTATATTGAAGAGAAGTATATCTATCAAGAATTTGGAGATCTTGATGGATAAGGCAAAAAACATAGATACTAAGTACCATGCTTCCTTGTCCCAATTTAATAGCCACATGTAGCTTCTCCTCTAAAAGGAGAAGCACTGTGCTTCCTTGTCTCAACTTGATAGCCACATGTAGTTTCTTCTCTAAAAGGAGTTTATCACACCAAGGATGTTTTTGAGCAAGTGAAACACGTTTGACACTATGAAAAATTGCAAGCACCCTTAGAGATGTAGGGGCTCATACATTAGATCATCGATTCAATTTCAGAGATCTTGTCTTTGCTCAGCCGTGGTCATTAGTAAATTGTTGATTTGGGCTATTGAACCTACAATACCATTCCACTTTTTCCTTTTTCCTTTCATTCTAGTGCTTCTACTTTCATATTTATTATCTCATAATATTTAGTGTGAAATGATAATATCAAGTGCAGTCTCATAGATTTATGTTAAGATTATTATTAATTTATTTGATTGATTGATTATTGACTTAAAGTGACTTTATTTCTATATCTTACGTGAATTTTTATTTTCTGTTGATTTGTTGCACAATCAGGACTTGTTGCACATGTGAACATGTAGCACCGCTTGTCAAGAATCGCGTGGTGGGGGGACTTGCTTGAGCTGCAGTGCCAAACACACACTGTATACACAAGAGAAAGCTCACTCAAGAACACAAGAAGAGAGATGGAGGCCAAAACATTTTTGCTGATTTCTTCTTCTTCTTCCACACACAATACAATGCACACAAAGTATAGATAAGATACAACTCAAAGGAAAATGGCCTACTAAGTCAAACAGTGCATAATCGACTACACTAATCGACTGGTGCTATGTCTTTGCCAGCTATAGGTAGGTGTAACAAACTAAAGATAATAAGTGATAAGTTAGTGGCCATGTGAGTATCATAATGACCACCAATGTGCTAAGTGTAGACATGCAGACCCATCTAGCCAGGTGGCCCATCATCAATGTCTGCACATGTTGAGCTTGCCATCTCAACACCACTCACATTGTGTAAGGTGGATATCAAGAGGATATATGCATTTTGTGTTATTGGTGGAAATATATCTAGATAGATGATTTAGCAAAAGTCATGGAATTTATGAACCAATGAATGGAGCATGAATAGCTAGTCTTGGCATTTTTATAACAATATATTTGTGCACTTGAAGTGCTAAACATTTTTATTGTATACTTCTAAGGCTTAACATTATATGAACCCAATGATATTGTGTAAGGTTTTAGATATTATTTAAGTATTAGGAAAGGGATTTGTTCACAAAATTACACCCAATTCGTGCCATGTCTAACTTTTGGCATTTCCTTCTATTTTCTTCTCCTCTTGTGTGTGTGAAATTTCAATTTTGTGCAAGAGAGAGATATCAATTTGTGGTTCATGGTGTAATATCAATAGAAATTTAGATTTTGGCATGTTCTTCTTGACTTCATTGACAATGGCCATATAATAAGATCAAACGTGTTGTTGTTCATACTATGGCATTGGCTTTTTTGAGAGTTTTATATGTTCTTCAATCATTGGGTTTCCAATTGTGACGTAGATGTAAGCACATGTTAGTGATGTTAGCATGATTGAAAACTACATCAAGTGGTTGCATCTCAATCAAGGTAGACTTTGGTGTCTTTGTCTAGTAGACAAGGTTTGGCTTTTTGGGTTTAACCTAGTTGGTTTGGTCTCCTTAGTTGTCTTGGTCCTTGATCTTGATCTAGGTTTCAATCTTCTCCTTCTTTTCCTTATTTTGGGTAAAACTTGTGTTGTAATAATTGATGGTGGTTGTGCAAGTGTTCTTGGTAATCATATCCATCAATTTCTCACATAGTATCCTTGATCACATAGTAGTGCTTTGGAGACCCATCATAGCATTGTGCTCACCTCTATCAAACTTTACGATAGTATTCCCAATAATGTTTATTTCTTTTGTATGGCAATCTTTTCCTAACAGCTTTAGAAGTACTATGCGGCTCTTAGCAGCCAATATCTTCTTTTCCATGCCAATAGGATTTCAAATAAAAAATTATCTTTTTTCCGCTTGTGCCTTGATTAGTTTGTTAAGAACTCCTTATTATCCCTTCCTAGGACTTTGTTTGACTTAGAGTCTTGGCCTTCCCTTGAGGCAAGGTTTCCTTTGCTAAAAACAATGATTATCTTGCTAATGTCCACTTTGCATTTGGTGGCACGCTTGAAAATTATTCCAAGCACGACTTTCTTGCCTGCATATTCCTAATTGAGAAGGACATTAAACATGATCTCGGGGTATGCTTTCAATTTCTATGATCATGAGGATCTTGCACTTCCTAGGAGGGAATATGGATATCCTCCATAAGGTTTGATAGTCACATTAGTCAATATGAATTGTGGTTGTTTGATCTTAGTCCTTGTCTTATGGGTTTGAATCTATGATAGGCAGATGGTATAAGCTCAATGTCATCAAGGTCAATGCTAGTGGCTTCAACTTTGTGGATTAAAATATCACGCCCCATAAATCTAGTAGGACCATTAGGGGTCACTTGATATTGAGGGTAGTCATGGTACATGTTTATAATGCCACAATAGCTGAAAACTTTGGTTCTAAGTCTCTAGCACTCTTATATGTAGTGGACACCGCATTTATATTGGTCGCACTCACATAGTTGATGGGTTCCCCTAGTGGCACTATTCCCATTGCATTTCTTGATCTTTCTACATGTGTAAGAGGCTAAAGAGATCATTGTGGTGGAAGTTAGCCCATTTCTAGTTCGGATTATCTAGCAATTATTCGAAGTTTGATTAATTTCAAATTTTTCCTTAAACTATAGATTCCATTATGTAAGTATTCCTTAGAGTTCTAGTTTATCTCGAGTGTGAAACTTTCCCAATTCACATTTTCTCAGTGAGCAAGAGGTGATTTTTCCTCTTTTTTGCATTGCATGGTTTGGTTTGAGAATGCCATTAGCTTGAGTATAAAGGATTATGAACATGTCTAGCATTGCTTCCTTGGTCATTGGACTAATATCAAGCTTAATAGCCTCTCCAATTTTTTGAGGGACTATTGAGTGTTGTGGGGAGTGTCTCTTTAAAAATTTCACATTGCCATCTCATCAACTAGTCTTGTCTTGGAAATCAAGAGGTCCTTGAGACTTTCAAGGGTGGATCCCTTGGAGGTTTCAAGGTTGGTAAAAATCATGTTTTTGACTTCTTGCATGAGTAGAGCCCTAGGATTTAACCTTGCTTCATTTGAGTGGTAAGGTTATTTTCCTTGCTCACTTGCTCAAGCAGCCTCATAGACCTTGGCCTAATACCCATTCTTGTGAGTGGCATGCTAGTAGCAAGTGTTATGAGATCTGAGATACACGCTCGACTTTCTTATATACTTAAAAGATATATGGTGAATATTATGCTGGTGCAGAGAGAGAACATATGAGAGAAAAGAAAATCCACACATATACGAAGCTTGCCATTCTTCTTGGGTACAACCACAATGGGTGAAACCCATTCACTATTTGCCACTGGATAGATGAACTCGGCTTCCAGAAGCTTTAGCAGCTCTACTTTCACCAATGTGGAATAATTCGGGCTCATTCGCTTCTGTCGTTGCCGTACTGGCTTGGCATCAAGCTCCAAATCAATATGATACTGACATATTGTGGGATCAATCCCCTTTAGGTCTTTGTAGGACCATGCAAACACGTCCAAATTCTCTTTCAACAAGTTGTACAAGGTTGATAGCTCCTCTTCTAGTAGGCTGCTACCCACCTTCAAATGGCATTCAGTGCCATCTACATCCACAAAAGTTAACTGCCTTTCACTTTCTACTTCATGGATGAAGGTCCCATGGACTACTTCTGGGTACAGATCTGACTCCTTCAAGGGGGTGGTGTCCTCTTCTGATGTCCCACTAGACCCAACTTCTTCTTTTGGTGGAGACTTAGGTTGCTCCTTGAGATGTTGAAATGGGATTAGAGCCGTTTCGGGTTTGGTTTCAAGATTAGTTACCTCTTGGCTTGAAGACTCATCTTCTGATGACACGTCCAAGAACATCATATAACAGGGACCCTCTGATTTCTGTTGGGTTTGTGGGACTGGTGCTTGTTGGCACGGTGCATCATCATCATCTTTCTTTGGCAAGGATGGTTGAGGACGGTAAGAGCCACTACTGAAAGACGGCTTGTTCTTCTTTAACCATTTCTTGTAAAGATTTTGCATATGAGAAGATCCATTTACCAGACCAAATGGTACCATCGTCATTCTGTCCCATAGCATGAGCTCGTCTACTTCTGATGCTTCTGGAGCTTCTTCTTCATATGTATCCTCTTCAGGTGGGATAGACTCTTCCGTCTCGCTTTCATAACCTTCTTCTTCAATATCATCTCCATCCTCTTCTGTCTCTGTCTCTTTCTCTATCTCTGTCTCTGTCTCTGTAGGAGCTCTGTAAGAGAAGATCAGGTTCTCTGTTTCATCTTCTGCCTCTGCCTCTGGCTCTGCTATGGCCATGTAACAGGGAGAGCAATACATCATGCTTCTATCTCACTGTCAGAAGTGATTTCAAAAATCATTCCTGGTTCAGGCAGGAAGTATTCACCCATTGATAGGGAGTTTGCATCTTTTGGGAATTGGCTTATAGTATCCACTGTTAAGGAACGTGCCACTGTTTTCTTGGGAAGGATCTGTTTGACAGCATCTTCGTCTGCTGATGTTCCATCTGTAGTCTCATTAGGGGAGTCAGAAGATAATTCCAAGGAGGTGGATCCATGTCCTTTTTGAGCACCATATAACTTCAGCACCACTTTATTAGGTCCTCTACCCAAGGTCAAGGTTCCTTTGAACCAATCCGTCCTTGCTCTGGCTTCAAAAAGCCATGGTCTGCCTAGTAACAGAGGGTAGGATGTACCATAAGAGTTTGGCTTCACCACCGGATAGGTTAGCCAATAATCTTTTCCAGCCACTATAGTCTTCACATACGGGAGAATGCCCAAAGGCTTGATTCTGCTCTGATTTGCCAGTCTGATGAGCCATTGGGTTGATTACACACATTGTAGGCCTAGATCCTTCATTGTCACATCCATCATAATGTTCACTGATGAACCTCCATCAATTAGTGCATTTGCAATGAAGCAACCTTCAATCCACACGCCAGTCTCTAGGGTACCCGGATCTAGGAAGGCGTTAGCCACATCCACTTTTTTTACAGGCTCTGGAGCTTTGTTGGACTTTTTTGCTATTGAGGGAGCAATCCTTAAGCCATGTCTTCTTGTCAGTATACTTTTGAACCTTTTTCAGCAATTGGAAGGCAACTTCAACAATTGTCGGAATGTGAGGTTTGGTTTAAAGGTATCTAGATCTCTGACCAGATCGTATTCCTTAATAGGATCCACTGGATTCTCTAACCGGTTAGGGAATGGGGCAACACCCATTTTCATTTTCCTTTTTTCTTCCAACAGGTGTATCATGGGAACTTCTTCTGCCACTTGTGGCACTTCCTCCTTTTCTATCTCCTGGACCTCTGGTCCTGTCTCTGGAATTGTCTCTGTGACTCTCTGTGGCACTGTGGTGCTCTGTACGGCACTGTAAGGCTCTGTTCTGTTTTGTTCTTCTGTTGGAAGATTGAACTTCACTGTTCTGGCAGGAGGATTATTTTCTTTCTGGATAGGCGGTTCCTTCTTCTTTGCATGCGTGATGGCAGCAACTTCCAATTCCACTAAATTGGAGGTAGGCTCTTAGGCCTTGGCCGGATTATCAGTAGCACAGTTTTTCACTGGGGCTGGGCTTGGACAATCTTTTGCAGTGTGGCCTTCTCCTTTACATCGACTGCATAAGGGCTTGTAATCCACTGACCTTCTGGGATTTGGACAATTTGGTGAAATGTGTCCCTTTTCTCCGCATCTGTAACACTCCATTTCTGATCTCTGACCACCACCAGACTGTCTTCCTCTGTAACTTTGAGAGGGAAACCTCCTTGGACCGAAATTAGGACCAAACTCTCTAGGCTTGGGTCCAATATCCTGTGTTGTCATTTTGGATTCCAACAAGTTGAATCTTGCGTCTTCTTCCTTCCTTCTCCTATCATGCATCTCCTTCAGAGAGCAAATATCCTTTGTATGGTTCTTCTGTAAACAGTAGGAACAGAAGGCTCTAGGAATGGTTGGTTTTCGTGTACATTCAGTGGCTAAATGGCCTGCTTGATAACACTTACCACACCAAGTATTTGACCGCATCACATCTATTCCTGCTCCTGCCACATTGGATATGCTAGCGGTATTCACTTTCAGTGTCTGTAGCTGCTCTGTAATCACATCCATCAACTCCTTCTTGATATTTGCAACTGAGTTGGATAAATAATCCTTCAAGCTTTCTCATCCTGAGGCACTGGCAGTAGGGTTTTGAGGAGTCTCTGTAATCACTACATAAACAGGTTGGGCTGGTGCAGAGGGGTCTTTGTTCTGATTCTGATTCAGAGCTCCTGTTTGAATTGTTGGCTATTGACTCTAGTTGGTAGGGTTCCACTGTTGCTGCTGATTTGGCATTGGGGAAATTGGTTGGGACCATTGTTGTTGTGGTTGAACCATCATTTGAGACATTGATTGTGGCCACTGTGGATTTGGTGCACTGTACTGTGATATTGGGGGCATCTGTTAGTAGGGGTAGGGGACTGTCCTTGGGACTGCATTTGGTGGGTATATCATTCCTGGCATCAGAGGAGATAGGACGCCTCTTCCTGGATTCATCGCCAATCTAGCTTCCACTTCATCGTACAGTCTTGCACCTCGATTGCAGCTTGCAGTGTGGCTCGTCTTTGCAGCTCCACAAACTTACAGACTTCTGGTTGTAATCCTTTGAGAAATACCCCCTTCTGAATGCCATCATCTAGATTATGATTAGTCCATCTCTTTAGGATGGATTCCATTCGTGAGACATAAGCTTCTACTCTTTCTCCAGAGGACTGACATAGATTCATAAATTCCTCTCGCATCCTCTCTTCAAAACCTTCACACCTGAATTTAGTGAGGAAGGCCAACTTCAGGTCGTCCCATGTGCCAAAAGTTCCTGCTGCTTGTCTCTCATACCACTGAAACGCCGCGCCCTTGAAAGTGGCGGGGAATATTGCTAATCAATGCTCAGGGGTTCTAGCATTGTTAGCCACATATGCTACCATAAACTCTGCTACATGAAGATCAGAGTCTTCATTGTACTCTCCCTTAAAAATTGGCAACGGGACTACATTCGCTGGCCTGTCATCAATATTTCCAGGACGGATCTGGCTTGGAAGTGGACCTCCAGTAGGAGAAGGAAGGGCTTGATGTGCCATTGGGACTTTTGTAAATAGTTCCGCAAGGGCGTCAAAGGCGGCTTCTCCTGCGAGCTCGTTCTCAGCTTTGATTTTTGCTTTCTCTCTTCTCACGTACCTCTGGACTTGTTCTAACGCTTGCCTTTTTATTGCGTCATTCATCAGAGGGTTGGCTCCACCATGTTATTAGTGCTCCACAGAGGGATAACAGAAGACTTCAGTCTCTGGAGGACTCTCTTGCCAACATTTCTTCTACTTCTTCCTTTTCAACGTCTCTGAATTCTGCTTTCATGCCACTGCACAGAGGAAGGTATTCGGTTCTAAAGGTGTCAAAATGCATACGTCTAAGCATTGTGGTGGTGCCATTATCGTAGTAATGCCAGCTTCTAATGGTTTCAACAGTGTATGTTGTGAAAAACACTCTGTCTACCAACTTCCAGTGGGTTGCCAACAATTGAACAAATAGAAGATTATCAGTACACCAAGCATCCCATGTATCTTGCTGTTGAGCATCCACGAACAAATTCCAACTTTTTTCCTTCTTGTCTTCGTGAACCTCTACAGACCAAGACTCCTGAAGCTTCTTCACAATCTCCCACTTGATGATGTCTGGAAACTTCTCAATGAATGCCAAACCTTCCATATATGGTCATTCTCTCTGTTTCTACTCTTCAGTTTGTTCCCAAACAGTTTGCCACCAAGATGCAAGTTTCTGCTGCTTTAACATGAAGAGGGAACTGTCCACCACATAGAGCATGCATCATGATGGTGATATGTTTCCGCCATTGTGGGTTGAAATTATTGTGGAAAGTGGCTATGAGAAATTCCAACTCTTCAGTGGAAGAAGGAACTTTACAAACATCCATTGATATCTCCTCTTCTTGGCAATGCCATTTCCTTCATTTTCAGCCTCTTCTGGTGCTTGTTGATGGCAAGTTTTCCCCGACTGCGCACCAAAAACATGGAGCCCCAAGAGGAACACCAAGGAAAAGGGAATTCTCTTGCAAGAAAATCTATCTTGTAACATCAACAAGCTTTTTTATTAGGGTTTATATGATCACAATGAAGAAAAGAACACCAGGCACAACAAATCTTCATGTAGCATCATGTAGATATCTCCCACGGATTTGATAGAATCAATTCTTCAATATCTTCACAAAATCCATCAATATAACAAATAAATCAAAGGAATACACCATCTTTGAATGGAAATACATCACATAGTATTCATCTTCAATGTCTTCATAGTCTTCTCTCTCAATCTCTCATATACAATCACACAGTTTTGATAGATTTGACTATCTCTGAATCTCTCTCTCTCTCTCTCTCTCTCTCTCTCTCTCTATCAATAGTACATCATATCCTCACTACAATCACTCAATAATAACCCTCAATAATCCTTCTTAGGTCGTGGATGCACCTCCCAAGAGGTATGTCTGATATGAAGAGGCACCAGAGCCACTATAGTGACTTTTCATAGCTCACCATTGTCACTTCACTCCAGTCTTTACTTGAGTCTTCAGTAGCTACTTCTTTGACTTCTTTTAGATCTTTTGCACTTGTATTCACCTCTTTCCAAGGCTAGAAAACTTTCCCAAGCTACACTCTCATCCAAAAAAACACATACAAAAGCATACAGAAGGTCTACAGAGACTCACAGAAGCTCAACAGAAAGTTACAGAAGGTCAACAGAAAGCATCAGAACCAATATAACTCATACCAAACCATCAAAAATCACTCAATAAGCTTTCAAACAATCTCAAACCCTATCAATCAATACTCCATCATTCCTTACAGAGAGAAAACTGAACAAAACAGAAGCTCAGCAGAAGCTATCAGGACCAAACAGAACATATCAGAACATCAACAGAACTTCACATCTCTACTAATAAACATCATGAGCTTAATAAAACCATTCCAACCTATCCAAAACACTCTCAAACCACTTCCAAACCAATCCATCATCTCATAAAATCAACCATTCAGCTCCCAAAAACAACAAAAATCAACCAAAAAATAGGTCATTTCAACACTCAACACTTGCCTTGTTGTTTCTACTTCAACTAAATTTGTGGATGAGGTTGAGGGTTCATTAGAAACTTGTTTACCCTTGTTATTAGTTTTGTTATCCTCTCGCTTAGGGCAATTCTCTTCATGATGTCCTTCACCACTACACCTCCTACAAAGAAGAGTATAGGCTTGATTTTTACGTGCATTTGGACAATATGTAGCTATATGACCTTCCTGTTGGCATCGATAACAAATTACTGATCCTCTAGGCCTTTGTTGTCCACTTTGCCCCATTGGATTACAAAAGTTACCATTGTTTCTCCTAAAAGGAGAATTTTTTCCTTGGTTTCCATCACTATTGTAATTGTTTCGTGGCACTGGAGGTTTGCCTTGGGTAGGCAATCCACGGGGCCTAAAAGGTTGATTGGGTGGCCCAATCTCGTAAGTAGTATTATTATGATCCATGTAATTGTAATTTGTTTGGATCATATGATCTTGTTGTTGTTATTGGCCGATCTTGTGCCAACAATTTGTTTCTAAATGCCATGTTTTTAGGCAAAAAGTGCAAAATGGAGGATGATTGGGCATTAATCGTGAAGGCATTGGGCATTGAGTAGCCACATGACCATAACCATGACACTTATCACACCACATATTTGATCTAGGTGGGTTTAAGGTCCAGCTGCTCGAAGGCTGTTGCGCATTAGAACCTTGTGTTGTTATTGAATAAATTTCTTTCAAGGGTGCTTGTATTGCACCCATGATTTCCTCTTTCAACTTTCCTAAGGATTTTGTAATAATATCTGCTACTTTTGCTTCATCAAGAGGGGATTGAGGTTGAGGCATAGAGGGCATTCCTGTCTGCATCATATAGGCTGGAATTGAAGTGTCCGGATTTAAAGGTACACTTGATACATTGGAACTTGCAGTTGCCGATGGATTTAAGGGAACGGTCACATAAGACACATTCTTAGGTAACCCGCTTGAAGTGCTTGGATATTCCATTCGAGGTTCTTTGAATAAATCCCTCCATCGTTGTTGACTAAGCTGCACTTCTTCCCACCATCTAGCATGTGTTTTAGCATCTGCTAGTGTAGCTAGCCATTGTAAACTAACATGCTAATGAACTTGAGGATTAAACCCATCAATAAATTTAGACTTTTGCGTGGGATCGTTAGGAGCTGGATTCATTTTTCGAATAATTGTCTCCATACGCTCAATGTAATGTTTGACACTTTTGGTTGCCCCTTGGGATAAATAGTCCAATTGAAAAGCTAACCTATCTTGGAAACCTTGCTGTCAAAACTTTTCTAAGAACACTCTTGATAAGGTAGCATAGCTCCCTTTATTTTGAGCATTGAGGTTACCGTACCATCTAGCTGCTTCATCTTTTAGCGTCACTGGACATATATGCAACTTTTGATCATCATCTACTATCTCATTCGTTGCGCAAGTCACCTCAAACTATTGCATGTGAGCATCAGGATCTTCACCCCACAGTCCCCCAAACTGAGTAAAATCAGCTAGCCTTACGGGACTACGAGCCATTGTCTCTTTAAATAATGCCCCTAGCCCAAAATCTTGAATATAATCAACCCACATGATTTCATTAGACTCCTTGAATAGGGATCTCAACCCTAGATCACCTATGTCTTGAAATGAATCTCCTTGGCGAGGAATCCTAACTAAGAACCGTAATCCAAAATCTGCTACTCACTCTAGCCACGAAGCCTCCACTGGCTCTCTAAATAATTGGTGAAATCCAAAATCTGACTCTAAGTCCCAATCAATGGATGGTTCGTTACTTCCTACTGTAGCATTAGCTTCACTTTTTATACTTTCGCCACTTTGTCCTCTCTTTAGTGGGACTACTAGTACTCGGAACTCTCGAGCTTCCACTTGTTGTCTTCGTCTCTCCTTAGAACTCATCCACCACTAATTTATTACCCACTAATGTCATTCTCTGGAAATTTCTTGTGACTCATACGTTTTCCCCTAAAGCTACAAAGTTAGGGTTTTTGTGGTTGTGTATGTGCTCAATAATTTGAGAATAGTCGGCAATTTTGGATCTTCTTCTCCATAGGGTAGTTTCTCCTTCTGCTCAAGAATTAAACCTAAAATTTCAGCTACCTCTCTCACGTCTTTTGTGTCGAATTAAATTTTTATACCTCTAGATACACGTATCCAAGGCAATACATCACTCCACTCAGTCCTTCTAAACGTCCGATAAGCTGTGCGATAATACCAATCATAGTGGTATGACACACCAATTGTATTTATTTCAATTTCGTTTATCAGCCCAAAATGTGCCGCTAAGAGAACAATGGTTTGCACGCATTCATTATACCCCTAACTCCAAGAGGATAACTGTTCAACATCTACCGTTAATTGCGGACCAAGATATTTGCCACCCTCTACTAATTCTGTGTCTCTTGCCCAATCTAACACTTGCCTTTGGCAATCCTAGGGCAAATTCGAAAAATAGTCTCTTAAGAAAGAGACTTCAAAATCACTCATTAACTTCACAAAAAAATGTGCCTAGGATTCGAATATCTTAGGGAGATTCACCACCTATCTGAATGCACTTAACTCTCGGCAAACGCACCAAAAAATGACCAAGCCACTTTTAACTGGGTTCTCAAGTCAACTCCTAAGAGTTGTTGCACTAGACAAGTGATTTTTGCCACTAACTGCAATAACTGTGCCTAGCCTTCCAGATATTTATGATAACCCTTCACTATAGTAGTCCAACTAGTATTCTCTCAATGGCTACAAATTAAGCAAGTTTACTTAGTTCTTCTACTTTCCTTTTTAATAATTACTCACAGATAGGTCTCTAACTTGGAGACTAGCATTCTAAACCTAGGAAAACTATGGCTTCCCCCCATCTTTCAGGGGCGGCTCCTCATAAATTGCTCCTACCATAGGAAGCTATAGAAATCCCAAATCTATTTTGTGCTAGGGTGCACAAACAGCGACGCAAATGCTCTAGCAGCTGAAAATTTGAAAGAGGTAATGGTGGGCATCATTGCAATAAAGGTTCCCTTTTTTCAGGGTAATTTTCAACTACAAGATGTGTTTTATTTTCTTGAGCATGGTGAGGCACCTACACATATGAATAAGGGTGAGAAAAGGTGGTTGGCTACTAAGGCCACTAAATACCACTTGATAAATTATGTGTTTTATTGCAAAGGAAAGGATGCATTCTTAGAAGGGTGCCAACAACAAAGGAGATTATGGATGTGATTAAGAGTTGCTATGAGGGGGTTTGTGGCAGACATTTTTCTCAAGAAATAACCAATAGAAAGATTCTCCAAGCTGGTTTTGTGTGGCCTAGTCTACATGGAGATGTGCAACATTGGTGCCGCACTTGTGGTGCTTGCCAGAAGGCTGAACCAAGGAAGCTAGTGCATGAGGAACAAAATCCCATAACTACATATTCCCCATTTGAGAAATGGGGGATTGATGCAATAGGGCCACTCCCACAAACTCAGTTTGGCAAGGAATACATCATAATGGGTGTGGACTACATGACAAGGTGGATTGAGGCTTCAACAACTAGTAGGATCATAGCCCAAGAAGTGGAAAATTTTGTATTTGAAAACATTTATTGCAGGTTTGGCATACCTTTAGAAATTATCTCTAACCAAGGTCTTGGTTTTAGGGCTAATCTAGTGGGGGAGCTAATGGAAAGGCTAAAAATCAAGCGCAAGCATTCTACTCCCTACTACCCACAATGTAATGGTTTGGTCAAAAAGGTGAATGGGCTAATTTGTAAGATAATTACCAAGCAAGTACACATGCACCCTAAACACTGGGATAAAAAATTGAGTGTAGCTCTTTGGGCCTATAGGACTTTATTCAGAACCTCAGTTGGCTATACTCCATTTCACCTCGTTTATGGCCAAGAGGCTTTGCTTTCTATAGAGGTAGAACTAGCTAGCTTACGTGTTTTAGTAGCCAGTCGAGAGAAGAATCAAGATAAGAAGTTAGAGGAAAAGATCTTGGATCTAGAGAGGCTAGAGTTAGACAGAGAAGCATTAGTCCAACACTATTCTATGCAGGCTGAAGAGAGGAGGAAGACATTTAATAAGAAGCTGGCTAGCAAGCACATAAGGGAAGGATCACTTGTGCTATGCTATGATAACTGCTTTGATAATAGAAAGGATGCTAAACTTTTGTTCAAGTGGGAAGGGTCATTCATGGTCATAAGGAGATATCCAAATGGCAGCTATAAGCTAGGTAACATGGATGGGAGGGTTCACAAGACTAGGGTAAATGGATAGCAACTCAAGCCTTATTTTCAAAGAATTAGGGATACTTTAGAGTAGTCATTTGACAAAGAGACACCAATGAGGGGGTGCAGTCCTCCTTGCTTTATTGGACCATCATTAGCAAGTTAGAGGCATGAATGCCTCTAGCCTAAGGGGAGAGCTAATGATCTGGGTTTTTTATAAATCGGATTTCTACCACAAAATTTGGCCAAAACCCCTATCAAGAGCCTTACCCATAGCTTAAACCCTACATCTTATCACTTTAAGTTTACTTTTCAAGTACTAGGTATGCTATATTGCTTCTTTGTTATGATAACTCTAGCAAGTGGGGAAACAAGTTCTTAGGAGGGATGCCAATGTAAAGGGTAAAAGGGATGCCAATGTAAAGGGTAAAAGGGATGGATTATCTTAGTGAAGATGGAAATGGATTACACCTAGCGGTTGAGTGAGTGCATAGATTTTTTTTCAAAGGAATAACCTCCAACTACACTTGGGTTCAACCGTGGGGGGTCCACTAGGGTTTACCGTATGGTACCACATGAGTGTAAGGGAGGGGGTTATTTAAGGGAAGGAAGGTACATTTTATAAGGTAAGGTCCCATAAATGGGATAGATAAGGGGTATTTTCATATATTTCTTGCACGCAAGCAACGTCTCCTTATTACTAATAGTGAATCCCCCGTGGGTTCCACTTGCATCACCAAGATTTGTGATCTATCACCACATCATTAGAGGACACCTCACCCTTGTACACAAGTCAATATCCACATCATGGTGTCATTTGGATCTTACACAAAAGCTTATAAGCATGGACCCCCTCTGTCACATGCTTATATGTATATATATATATATATATATATATATATATATATATATATAAGAAATTAAAGTCAAAGAAACTTTTGGAAGTTATTTTTTATAATTTTAATAAATCCCAGGGAAAATCAAATTTCAAGAAAATTTCCGCATTGCCCGACCAGTTTCGACCTAGTCTACAAAGTTGCAGAAGAAACATTTTCAAAATCTTCACTGATTTGAAGTTACAAAGGCGCAAACTGCTAGCTGCAGGTGATTTTCTTCTCTCTTTCACCCTTATCACACCAAATTTTTATTTTATCCTTATTGTAAATATATTATAATAATGTGCTTCAAGCACCCACCTCTTGTAATCTAGCTCCCTTTCTCTAGCTTGTCTACCACCACTCTTGGCTTCTTGCATGATGACCAAGGTGGGGACTTGTCCCATCCACTATTCTCCATATTATCAAAGATTCCATATATAATCTAAGATTATGTTAATCAAGAAGATTAGCTTAATATAATCCCTCATGGAGGCTATATAATGTGCCCATGGAGATGTAAAGATATACACAATCACAAGCACATGAGAGCACTCTAGATCACTAAGCCCAAAGGGGAGCCACTAAGAGCATATTATGCAACACCCTCATGCTAGTCCATCTCTTTGAGGTAAGCTATGAGTGAGTCTCTTTTTTTATATAGCATTCCATAAATACATAATGGCAAGCTTCCTCTACCTCTTCTCCTCTTGTCTCCCTCTATTCTCATCTCTCTCCCTCTCTCTCATATTCTAATATGACGTCTAGATCATATGATGTCCAGATAATATGTACTATCTTTTAATTCTCTCTCTACATTCATACTTAAACTTATTAAGTAAGACTTTCCATATGCTCTATTGGTGGGAAATCCTTATTTTCTCATATTATATATATGTTCATGGGAGAAATTAGGAGCCATCACCTCTCTTAACATTCCATAATCTTTATTTCCCTTAAGATTCTCTCTTGTGAAGTTGTGTTTTGGTTCTTTCCATTCACTTAAGGAAAGGAATGTCCTAGCCCATCCTCCCTTTGGCTTGGTGTGCCATTCTTTAGCTCTCTTAGTGATGATTAGAGGCTGGGTGGCTAAAAGGCAACCCACTCATCTTTTTAGCTCTCAATGTTAGCGCATATGTCTTCTGCCTCACTCAAGATCCTGCAATTCTAGATCTCTATGCTTTTCATCAACACAACCCTGACTTCTTCAGTTGGTTTTGTCCAAGCTTACATGACAGGAACCCAAAACCATCTCTTGGTTCTACACTAGAGTTACCCAAACCTCGTGAGCAAGAGAAAAAAAACTCTAAACACAAGATGTGCTCTGATAAGAAGAAATGGAGGCATGTTCCAATGGATAAGAACAAGAGTCTAGAGCAAATGCCCAACTAGGAGCAACTACCAATACAATCGGATGAACAGCTAAGCAGAGGGGAATTAGCTGAAGAGATAGACTCTCCAAAAAGAGAGGTAGTTGTATCCTCACAATCTAGTGAGGCTATTTTGCAGGCCACAGCTATGTTCGATGAGGTTACACTAGAGAAAGAGAATGTTGAGGCCCAACTAAGCACATCAACGACTGACCTAGTTCAGGGTCTTGAGTCTTTAAAGGATACACCTCAAATTTTCAAGAAAAAGAGGAGAAAACATTGGTAGTTGTAAGTGGCTATAGATGCCAAGAAGATTGAGACCAAGAGTGATGAAGAGCTAAGGAATAAAGCATCGAGTCCATTCACAAATAAACCCATTGCCATCTCTCCTAACAACACTGAACCTCAGACACATCCGTGTGTTTTGAAAAATCAAAGCAACCATTAACATTAATTGTTTCTTGCAATGCTCAATCCATCGATAGTAGAACTTACATTGACCAATCAAGAGTGGATACAGCACTATCACAACAGGTTGACAAAACTATACTAGTCACATCTGAGGGAAACCATGACACAATAGCAGCAAAGCCTCAGGAGGTGAAACATGAAACCTTGAGGACATAAGAAATTCTAGCATTTACCAATCTTTCTCATCTAGGCTTGAGCCCTGAGCTATGCTAAAGCCTAGGGAGACTCCCAAAACCTTGCATGAGATATCAACCGAGGAAGCCCTCATTGAACATAGAAGTGTCACAGAATACTTGATTGAATTGGAGGCTAAACTCAAATTATTCGCATGTGTCTACGTCCTTGCAAACATGGGCACATTCCCTAGGGAGTAGCTTGAGGAATACTTGCCATATCTGTTGTCTTGGGAAGAGCAAGAATATCTTAACGAGCAGTATGACAAGCTTCTACATGAACGCATGCAACTCATCTCTAATGAGGAGGCCGACAAACTACACTTAGTTGTGACATTCAACGAAGCACTTTGCCAACCAAATCTCTTAGAGATAGAGCAACTAAAGCAACAATTAGAGGGCCGAAGTTAATTTGAAAAACATTGGTTTGAAAACCACACTACAATGGCCGAACTTGGAGCTCAGATTATGACAGTCTCAGAGGAGCGATTGGCCAAATGGCGGTATGTGGCACCAACTTTCTTTCAAGTACTAACTCCTGTTTGGGGTACATACTTAGTCAAAGCTAGCCAAGAGAACTCTCTGCTTGATAAAATTCTCACTGAGGAGGAGCTACATGTTGTCATCAGTAGGCTCGAACAAGGTACCATACTACTCAATGTTGCAAAATATCTATTGTTATTAAGTAGGCTGCCACGAGTACTAGATGGGTGTGCCACACTCCAATACAATCCTGAGTTCTACCATTGGTTTTTATCCTCATGAAGTGATATGGATTTATAAACGTGTATATAAATAAAGAATGTGTTTTGTGACTTTGTATAGATAATACCCAAAAAAAAAAGACAACATACACACAAGCAATGATAATCAAGCGTAGGTGTGATACACATCGAAGTCAACACCAGGGGATTCGGATAAGCGATTTCTCTTTGAGCTGCACCTATTCATTATGGTTAAAGCATACGACTTGCATGTACTCTCACGAGTTGCCAAGTGAATGCAGGATGACATAGGTCTTTGTACAAAAGCATTCAATGTCCAAGTCACCACAAGACCACCAATTCCACAAAGAATCATTATGGAGAAAGTGACATAGATAATAAGAACAAAGAGCCATGATGAAAGCCCCGCTATTGGAAGATAAAGTCACCCCTACAGTAAGCAGACATTGCATTTGAGCATGGCCCAAAGCCTAGTGTGTTAACTCTCAGACAAACAAGGTGGAAAATCCAAAAAATCTAAAGTAGAAGACAAGGCCAAGGCAAAAGTGGAATGGAAGACGAAGGTGTGGCAAGAAAAAAATTGGGAAACACAAGAAGTGTGAAAAAGTCCTAAATCAAGGAGAGAGGCGCACAATAAAAAAGTGCAAGTCAATAATTTTGTAAAAGAGCGCAAGGCGCACCATGATTTATTTTAAGAGCATCGAGCTCTCACCCACAAATTGTAAAGGTAGACGAGCAGTAGGAAGGAAGCTAGGAAGATAGGAGAACGATAGGAAAAAGGGCCTAGGCCACTGTTGGCCATGTAAAAAAGGGGAATAAGGGGATAATCGCCCAAAAGGGATTTAGGGTTTTGTATATAAAGTTCAAAAAGTGAATGAGAGCTCATTCTTTGGTGTGTAGCAAGCTGGTGTCTTCTTCTTCTCTTATTCTCTTCTCTTCTCTTGCTTGCTTGTGAGTGCTTGAGGGAGGAAGTGTGAGTGAGTGAGGGAGTGAGTGTGTGAGGTGAGGGACCTTGGAGGTGAAGCCCTGCTCCTTCTCCTCTCTTCTTCTTCTCTTCTCTTCTCTCATCTCACGCGTGGCTATGGAGGATGGAGTTTGGAGGTGGAGGTTTGAGGATGCTTGGGCTTGCATCAAGAATCATGGAGCTATCAGAGTGCTTGAAAGAGGAAACTCAATCAGTCATCAAGGTAATCTCACTAAATTTATAGAGAGGTATGGCGTGTCAACTATGTGAGAGGTAGCCATTAGTGCTCGCTTGAAACACTTGAAAAATAAGCGGTTCGTGGGTCTTGGTGGTTGAGCTTGTGCTTGCCTCTACATTTTGGTTCTATTTTCAGGACCGATGGATTCAAGCTTGGGTGCTTGCACGCTTCAAATCGAGCATTGAAGTAAGGATTTCATTCCCAAATCGGAGCTTGATATAGATAGGAGGTTTTGGGTTTTAATCCGTGCTATAAGTAAGTATTTTTGGTTTTTGATGATTATTGAGTAGGAGAAATCAATTCAATACTTTACTTTTGATTTTTGTCGCATTTAGAGTAGGATAGGAAGGAGAAATCAAAGTGGGAAGCTTGAAGTTCACTGTTGTAAAATAGCCCTGAACAAGGTAATAATAGGGAAAAATGGGAAAAGAAGAGGACTCAGCTGTCTTGGAATCGCAGTATGGAGTGATCAGGACGGTTGATGGGCTGGCCAACAAAGGTTTAAGGTCCTGAGTGACCAGAGAAAAGCTCATTTACAGGTCTTTCTTTGTGTGTGTGTGTGTGTAAGATACTTCCTCACTCAAAAGAAGCTCTCAAAGAAACAGATGTGTTAGGAAAATTTATTATCTATGTTTTACTTCCAAATCCTTCACACATCTAGAACTAAGAATGTGGTAGCAGATGCTCTATCATGATGACCTCGAGTGAATGCAAAAACAACTATTTACTATAACGAGTTCATGGATTTACCCAAAATGTATGCAACTGATTCCGACTTCTCAACCATATGGGATCATCTTAACTCAAGTTAGTCTATTACACCTTACTCGATTCGAGATGGTTATTTGTATCATCATCAAGCAATTTTTGTAACATTACCATTGTGACACAAGGTAATGGATGAAGCACATGCATCTCCATATTCTGGACATAGGGGTATCCTACCCACTACTAAAGCATTGAAAAGATATTTCTTTTTGTCCACTCTTAGAGCTGACATTGAAAGATATGTCCGCAAGTGCAAGGTATGCCAAGAAGTAAAGTATGACAGGCATAAACCACCTGGTCTACTGAAGCCATTATCTATTCCCAATGAGCCTTGGGAAAGTATAGCCATGGACTTTATCATAGAGCTTCCTTGCACACAAGCAGGCAATGATGCAATCTTGACTATCATTGATAGATTCAGTAAGAAAGCTCACTTTATAGATGTGAGAGAAAGACAATCAAAGCCAATCATATGGCTAAGCTATTCATTGCTCATATTTTCAAGCATCATGGCATGTCTAAGTCCATTATAAGTGATCAAGATCCCCGCATGACCAGCCTCTTTTGGCAAGCTCTCTTCGAGAACCTCGGGACTCAGTTAAAGTTTTCATCCTCTTATCATCCTCAAATGGATGGGCAGAGTGAAAGTGCTAATTCTACTATTCTGGACCTTTTGAAATCCTATGTCTCTAATAATCAAAGAGAATGGGAAAAGTATTTTCCTTTAGTAGATTTTGTATACAATAACACGGTGCACTCTAATACTGGTAAGGCACCCTTTGAGATCATCTATGGTAAGCCTCATTTGCCACCCATTCTTCTTATGAAGGATAAGATCTTTGTAGTAGATGAGTTTGTTAGAGACATTGATACAACTTTCACTCAAGTAAAAGCTACTATCCAAAGGACACAAGAGAAGCATAAATGGGAAGCTGATTGCATAAATTGGGACAACATGTTCTGCTTAAGTTTGAGAAGGCTCACTTAAAGAAGTAGAAATGTCAAAAGGGTAAAGTGGTTAAGCTTTCTAATCACTATTATGGCCCTTTCAAGATCACAGATAAGATAAACGATGTGACTTTTTGTTTGGATCTACCAAGTCATTGGAACATTCATAATGCTTTCCATATAAGTTTGCTACATCCCTTTATTGGAGAACCTCCAATGGAACAAATCAATGAAGATTTACATGACATAAAAGAAACAGAAGAGTTCCTTATGCCTAAAAGAATTTTACACCATCAGGACAATACTCTAAGATCAGGTAAGGTATTACTGAAGTACCTGGTTAAGTTTAAGAATTATCCCCCATTGGACGCTCAGTTTATGACTAAGAGAGAACTAAAAGACTTTTCAGATCTTCTTAAGGACCATGTATCCCCTCTACAGTTGAGGTCAACTGTTTAGAAGCTAGAGGGATTGTTGAGATATTTACAATCACACCTACTTCAGTCCCTTTTTTGTGAGGAGTAGTGAGGGCTTAGGACCAGAATCCCATATGCACAGTAGGAGAAAGTACCACCACTCAAATCCTATAAAGCATTGTACTTGCACTCTTTTTCTAATGCAATGATAGTACTCTTTTCTTTCTAGTAAAGTGTCATGTCACTATCAATACACAAGATTGTGTTTATGAGTCCAAGTCCCAATCTTGGAACCTAATTCACTTGTGTAACAATTTGTCCTAGTCAAGGTCAATGTCTTCATGAGTTTCTTTTTCCTCTTTCAACCTCCATAGCTTCTGCATCTACCATGCTCTAGATCTCGCGTATTTCACAAGGATGTCACTAAATTGATTGCTTATTCTGTATTCTCTATCTAGTAAATTTATATCAATAAACTAATGACTCACTTTTCCTTAAGTATTGATGATGATCTAGCATGGCCATGAAACCATTTAGAGATTAGTATCCCTAGTGCATCACTTAATGGGGTGATCAGAGCACTGTGACGAGGATATCTGGTACATGCATTACAAGTTATGAAGGGGGAAGGAAGTGTTTCCTAAGTGTAAGAGTGTACACAAGAACCAATGAGTTACACATAAATGAAGATGGATTGAGTTCTAAGAAGAGGAAGTGCATTATCATTGTGTATATGTACTTATGTGTGCATCCAAGGACGCCTGGGAACGTTTACTTGTGTGTAATGAGCATTGCATTCATTTGGGATCATCCTCTCCCTTACAATTCAAGGTTTAAGGTATTTTCCCTCTTAATGAATTAAGAAGAGAAGTAATTCTTTCACTAAGAAAAACAAGAGAGGTAATTCTCTCACTAAGAAAGACAAGAGGCGTGATCATCTGGAAGTGAGGACAGAACTGATGTTCTCTTTCTAAGGTCTAAGATGACACAAGATTTTGTAGGAAGACAATATTAAGGTTGAGGCCCAAGGAAATTTAATGAGCTCTCCTTATCTATGGCTCAAGGTGGTTACATGGACCATAAGTTAAGAGTAGAGTTTAAAAAACTGATTTTCTTAAAATGGACATGGTAAATCCATTTTAAAAATATCTCGTGATAGAAAGCCAATATCTAAAAATGGCCCATAGGAGTTATTGGAAACGGAAATATCTACAACTTTTGCATTGAACGTTTTTCCATCTGAGCAATACATAGAGAGATATTTCAAAATTAGTATTGCATAGTAGGTCCTGGAATAGCCACATCTTGCATGAAGATCAACCCTTCCAATCTTGGCACACTCAAGTCTCTCTCCAAGAAGAGAAGCTATTGAAGCCTATAAAATAAGAGGCTCTCCTTGTGTGTGGGAGAGGTAAAGGAAGCATCACTTTGCATGCATCCAAGGGGAGAAGAGAAGGAGAAAGTGTTGTGGAAGCTCTATGAAATCAAGTTCCAAGAGGAGAAGAGAAGATGCAAGTGTTGTGAAAGCTCTGCTGAAATCAAGCTCCAAGAGAAGATCCCTACACATATTGTGTAGGAGAGAAAGTGCAAGTGCTGCTAAAGCTCTACTGAAATCAAGCTCCAAGAGGAGAGCCCTACACATATTGTGTAGGAGAGAAGGAGAGACTCAAGAAGGATCAAAAGGTGCCAAATTCCAAGTTGTGCAAGTGTTAGCCGGTTGTATATCGTGAAAGGAACTGTGATCTTGTTCCCAAGATCTACAAGTCAAGAACTGGTTTATGTGTAACGGAGGAGCTTGCTCCTTGTCAATAATATAACTCCACAAGGGGGGGTGTTAACCCTCAGACAAACAAGGTGGAGAATTTAGAAAATCAAAAGGAGAAGGCAAGGCCAAGGCAAAAGTGGAATGGAAGGTAAACACAAGAAGTGCAGAAAAATCCTAAATCAAGGAGAAAGGCGCACAAGAAAAAGTGCAAGTCAATACTTTTGTAAAAGAGTGCAAGGCACACTGTAATTTATTTTAAGAGCATCGGGCTCTCACCCGTTTAAATTGTAAAGGTAGATGGGCGGTAGGAAGGAAGCTAAGAAGATAGGAGGACAATGGGAAAAGGGCCGCGGCCATATAAAAAAGGGGATAAGGGGATAACCGCCCAAAAGGGATTTGGGACTTTGTATATAAAGTTTAAAAAGTGAATGAGAGCTCATTCTTTGATATGTGGCAAAGTGGATTCATCTCCCCCTTCTCTTCTTCTCCTCTCTTGCTTGCTTGTGAGTGCTTGAGGGAGGGAGTGAGCTTGTGAGAGTGAGGAATCTTGGAGGTGAAGCTCTCCACCATCCTCTCTCTTCCTCCCCTTTTCTCTTCTCTCATCTCGCATGTGGCTATGGAGGATGGAGCTTCGAGGAAGAGGCATGAGAATGCTTGAGCTTGCATCATGAATCATGGAGCTATCGGAGTGCTCGAGAGAGAAAGCAACTCAATCGGGCATCAAGATAATCTCACAACACTTTTAGAGAGGGATAGCGTGTTGACTATGTGAGAGGTAGCCATTAGTGCTTTCTTGGAACACTTGAACAATAAGCAGTCCGTGCATCTTGGCGGTTGAGCTTGAGCTTGCCTCTAAATTTTGGTTCTGTTGCCGGGACCAACGGATTCAAGCTTGAGCACTTGTGCGCTTCAAATTGAGCATCAAAGTAAGGGTTTCATCCCTGAACCAGAGCTTGAGGTAGGTAGGAGATTTAGGCATGTTAATCATTGAAAACAAGTAAGTATCTTTGGGATTGGATGTGTAGATAAGTAGGCTAAAGAAGCATGAGTGCTATCTTGTGATTTTTACTTACATTAGGTAGGATAGGATCAAAACAATGTGAGCATATAGTAGGGTTTTTTGCTATTGTATAATAGGTTGAAACATGGAAAAGAAGGGAAAAAAATGAAATCTTCAGTTAAAATTCTGGTAAGAGGAGCAAGATTAAGGTGAATGCAGACCTGGGCAGGGCAATAAGAGGCCAGGAGACTATAAGGCTCAGAGGTAAACTCTAGGAGCCCGGCGTAGCCAACTAGATGTGTAGCCCAAAGGTTGGCCTCTAGACTATAACCCGTTTGCGTACCAACTAGATGTGTAGCCCAAAGGTTGGCCTCTAAACTATAACCCATCCCTAATAAAACATAGAGGGAGCAGCATAGACCTCGAATAATCCTTAGGAACAACCAGAGACCGCAATTAGAGCCATATTAGGTCATAGAGAAGAAGGGGGGCTAGCTAGAATTGCATAATCATTTTGCAGGTGCACCCCACACATTGATTTCTTCCACATAAGTGCACTAGAAAAGGACAAAATCTTGATTTTGCACCATGCATAATAGAGCACCTAGCATTGAACATACGTAAGTTGAGGACTATTTTTTATAACAAGGAATACGTGCAAACTTAATAACTCAAAGGAACCCACTAGTAGGAGGAGACCCCAGCACATAGCCGGGTGTCTCAAAGCCCCATTAATACAACTCGCGAAGATGGAAAGGGGACTGAAAGGATAGAAAGATTGAGGGCAAAGCGCTACAAGAGCTCCTCAGATTGATCAATAACCTCATGGAGCAGGAAGTAGGAACAATGTTAGGTGCAAACGCAAACCAGGGAGATGACCAGGTGGACTGGGGGGACTTGGGTGAATTCCTAGTCACGGTCCAAGACATGGTCAATGAGTATGACATGCTAATCAGGATAGTGGTCCACGGAAGGCAAGTGGAGGAGGTAGTGGCAAGCCTAGAGGAAGAGAGGAAAGCAGTTAGGAGAGCACTGCAGGGCATAACTGCCTACAAACGTGAGTAGAGAACTAGAAAGTTGCAACAAGACATATGTGCATGAGGCTCATCGCGTGCTAGCCTTAGCCGAAAAAATCAAGGTAGGACCAACCACAGAGAGAGCGAAAGCACTAGAGATAGACCTCATGCTGAGCGAGTTGGTGACTAAGCGCCTCATCGATAACATAGCTGCTAAACAGAGTGTGGCAGCACTAGCGACCTTGCTACTCTCAAGCCTAGGAATTACTCAAGGGGAAAAGAACCAATAAAAAATCCTTGCGGTAGCTAAGCAGCTGGACAAGTACTAGCCTAGTAGCGACCCGTACAATTTCGTAGAGCAGTACAAGCAAGTTTGTGAGGCCAACGGTCTCACAGACCTTGCACAATGCTCCCAAGCTTTTGGACTTTGCTTAGGAAATAAGGGTAGGACATGGTACACTAGCTTAGACATGGCAGAGCGGGAAAACTTTGCCCGACTAAAAGATCTCTTCATTAAGAGATTCTCAAAAGCAGGATACTCTGATAACCTCATAGTCCGACTGATGAATGTCAAGTCAAAATGACAATGAGGACATAAGAGACTATGCCACTCATGTGCGCAGCCTCTTCAAGAGAATCCCCACAAATGGGCTACCAAATGAATGAACATTCTCCACTATGTTCATGAATGGAATTCGCAGTGAGGAGTTGTACAAGGCTTTGGCAGGTAACTCTAGCTTGCAACAAGATGTGTTAGCTAGGGTCTTCAACGAATCAATTAGGATGGATGACCAGTTGAGAGAGAGAAGCACTTGAAGTTCAAACAAGGACAACTCCAATCAAAGGACCTTAGAGAGGACCACCACCTCCAGCAAGGAATCAACTCCTAGCATGCAGGACAGGAGGAAAAGTGGAGATCAAGGCTAGGAGCTAGCCGAGGTGAGGATGGAGTTAGCATGACTACAGGAATTGGTGAGGAAACCAACATGACCGCACATCCAATGTGTGATTGTGGCGACAATCACCTCTTGGCTGAGTGCAAGGATCCTAGGTCTAGGCCTTGCGCAAACTGTGGTAGATTTGGCCATGATGCCATGCATTGTAGGTTGCCTAGGAGATTCCCCTATGTCCAACAGTACAACCCATCGTACCTGGGGAACATGTCAGTGAATTTCCTTGGAAGAGGAGCCCAACTGGCACTTCTAACACCAAATGATGCAAAGCCCCTCATCCCTAGGATGGAGATCAACCCAATGGGCATACCCTGGCCACCAGGACCTTATATGACCCATCCACCAAGTCATGCTCCACCAGTCCATTACTACGTGGAGCAGCCTAACAAAGACAAGGCCTACGTAAACCCTTATGTCTTGTACGACGAAGAGGCAAGCTAGTCCTAATGGACTATTGACCAGTCCCAATGATGGTATTAGGTAGAGGTAGGGGAAGAGGATTTGTAGGGCTGACCCAAGATCCAATCTTGTGTTGGACTTGCGGTCAGCCAGGCCACATCTCATCACGCTGTCCAAAGAGAGAACAAGTGAATAAGGAAAAAACCAACCTCAGATGTGTTGAGGGCAGCATTAGTCACCTCTTTGTTGATTGCCCTAGACGGAAGCCATCACTTGGCCCAGAAAATGTGCCCTCAACGCCCTTGGGGCTATTTGGAGTCGAGACATTTGACAGTGAGGACACACCCATCCCGCTGCATGTCATGACCAGAGCATAGACAAAGCAGGCATGCATATCACTGTCAGGACCCAGCAATGTAGATGCAGCATCAATAGAAAAAAAGGGCCAACAGAGAAGGAAGAGAAAGAATGATGCAAAGGTCACTCTTAAGACTAAGGGTGCGACAATGCTAGTGATTGGCAAGAAGGTCACAGATGTAGAGGCACAAACTACCGCTTCAAAGACGATAGAGAAAGGGAGTGAAAAGGTAGGGGAGTAACCCCACGCTAGGCGCCAACTCAAGGCAATAGTCAAAGTCAAGGAGTGGGTAAAAGAAGCCCAGGAGCACCTCAAGGATGCTGAGCCTATCTTAGAGGATGAGATCGAGGATCTCTCTAATGTAGGCATACTAGTCTCACCTACATGACCAAGGTCGAGGAGATGCACCCATGCCACAAGTGGTGCCACCTAGGCCAAGTTTAGATGCCACGAGCCAGCCGGTCAGTCAAGACCAGTCGCCAAGGAGCACAAACCTAGGAGAGAGGCAAACAACCAACAATCTCCTCGTGATATTAGTGACCACCCTAGTGACCCTAAGTTTAGGAGACCTTCTCAGATAGCACCCCATGCTATGGCAAGAATTGAAACATTGGGTAGAAGAACCGATGGAGCATGCTGCCCGCTGACTTGTAGGATCATGATGTAGTCACGCAGATGCCCAGCTTGACACTGCACTTAGTAGTTCTGAAGTCACTACACATCAATGCCTTTTGGGAAGGTAGTGAGACTCACGTAGTTTTGCCTATCCTAGCCCTAGGAGACATCACACAAAAGGGAATTGTAGATACCGAGGTGGGAGTGAGTGTGTTGAGCCATATTGCACTCCAAGCTTGGGGAAACCCACCTATCGAAATCGCTAGGTTCAACGTCACTCTAGCTAACGGAATCAAAGTAAGGCCATTTGGAGTCCTAAAAAATTGGCCAGTGAAGATCGCGGGTGTCTAGTTCTCTATGAGCTTCATTGTCATGAAGAGAGTGGACTACGATATTCTGGATGACCCTGGATGAGGAACGCTCGAAGTCATTGAAGACTAGGGCAATGGTCTAATGTTCCTAGGGAACTGAACTGAAGCGGTAAAGGTTGAGATGGACACTGACATATGATTTTTGATGACGAGAAGTGCTTAAAAATAGCCAAAAATTACGAATATCCAGGAAAAAATAGACTTTGTCGAAGGCGACGGTGGCAATCAGTACGATTTTAAGCGGCAATGCCCGAAAAGTACTTAAAAGAGCCATTGGACGGCGGCCGGAGAATTTTCATAATTTTTTGGCATGACAGACAAGACCCTGGGAGATGCTTGACAGTGGAAGACTTCAAGACGGACGCCCATGATTTTTCAAGCCGAGAATCGGACACCGGACGTGGAAAAGGGAGTGCTCGGAAGGCCAAAGGCCAAAATGGCAAGTGTGACAATGGACTTTAGGAGAGCCCAAAGGGTGTGACCCTTTAGGGAGCCCAAAATCCAAAAATGTGGGGGGGGGGGGTTGCATTTTTTTCGCCGCCTACATGGATGGAGGCGCCATCATTCCATTTGTGGAGGAGGGGGGCTATGGCACCTACAAGCAACCCCCCCAACTGATCTCATGGCTGTTCTTCTTCCTATCTTTGCTCTCCATTGCTAGTCTCCGCTCCTCAATTGGCTGCCTGGTTGTGGAGAACAAAAACCATTCTTTCTCTCTCCTCCCTCTCTCTCCTGCATAGAGGCAATTCATGTGCAAGAAATCAAGAAGAAGAGGGGCTGAAGAATGCTTGTCCGGTTGTGGATCGGATTGCTTCAAGATAAAGAGGAGGCTGAGGAAAGAGGTTCAGCACTGAAGGATGGTTGTTGGTTGGTCTGTGGGCTGCCCATAATAATAATTAAAAAACCCACAACATGCAAGACACACGGTATGCTCCAATTTTATGAAGAAATAGGCTTATTTTTGTTGTTTCATGGTCCAAATGTTATTCATATGCAATGAATTTTTGTTTGAACCTTGTTTGCATCATGTTTGAGGGCTGTATCTACAAAAATACAGAACCCGTAATGATTTAGAGCTGTTATTAATTCTTTAAAACCCATAAAATATCAATTTAATGAAAATTAGTGGTTTTTTTTAATTTTAAGTCAGAGAAAAGGGGTGGAAATGGGATAAAATCAAAGAAAATGTTAAGTGTCAGTCAAAATATTAAGCCAATACAAATAAATTAGAAAATACATATTTTTTATGAATAATAAATAGGAAAAAATAGCAAAAATAGAGAAAATTGGGGTTTTCGCGCTCAAAAAATATGAAAAAAAAAGATTTATGTGTGTGAATGTTTGGCAAGGTTAAAGCATGAGGTCAAGCCTTAGTTTGGCCCCATCCTTTGTCTTATAGTACGTGTTTATTGCTTTTTACATACAAAAATGATACAAAACAACCATTTACACCTATGCACCGCAGCAACACCTAAACGGTGAGGAGAGGAGGAAGTTTGTGCGACGATCTAATTGCTGGAAAGATACAAATTCTGATTTCACTCTTTATGCATAGCATTTAGGGATCATTTCATAATTAAATATAGGCAATTAGTAGCACGGAAGTTCCTGTACTAGTCCCTAAAGCAGCGCATCATGTAACGCTTAGTTAAAATTTATGAAAGGGCTGTTTTCCGTAGCTCACATGGCTAGTTTTGTAACCATAAAATGGTTGTGCACAATCTTCATACACCTTGCATCAAGCATGCCACGTGGTGTCTCCTGGAATGCATTGCAATTGATTGATAAACTTTGACCAACGCTGAGAGGATAGGAAACCCAAGATGTAGGATTAGACGAGTGTTTCTGTTGGGGAAAGTTTTGTGAGGCAAATCAAAATCTCCTGGAACACTGAATTATGAAAGAGTAGAGTTTGTGAAAATGTTATATATGTTAGCGACGCATCTTGGGGCTAATCCCCGAGGTGTAGGAGAGGCGTAGTGGAGCCGCAGCAATTAGCTAAGAGGTGCTTCCCTATGTGTGTATTAGGAGGCATTATGCCTATATGTTATGGTATCTCCCTCTGAGGAGAAGGGAAGGTGAATGTTGGACTATATATTGGATACAAATGCAAAATCATCATAAGAATTTAGTTCAAAGTTAGTTTTAGACACTCTTGGCTCGCGAGCTCGTGTGGTGGGGTTGTCTATCGTATGCGTGAGGTCCGGCTAGTGCCATAGCCAATGCCAGCCCATTTTAGGTCCCATCAGTTGTGCGTTTGTCGGGAGCCACCAAACAAGTGGTGGTTCTCGAATCTAGGGTTTTTAGGGACCAAATAGTTGGTTTATGTCCTCTGACAAGGACCGTCAAGCCGAAATACAAAAAGCAAAACATGCTAAGAGGGCTAGACGGCAGTTGGAGATTGTAAGATGCTATTCTCCTCAAAGGAGTAGCCCGTTATGCATAAGTGGTAGTGGTTCTAGTAACCTAGGTGTTATGAGTAGCTCTTTGAGTGCAAGTGGAAGTCTTGGTACTTCCCTATTTCCAGTTAATCAACCCACAACAAGTGGGGGTATAGTGTTTCCTACACAAACTCCTGTTGTCAATCCGGTTGTAGCCATGGCACAACCTATTGCAATTCCAGCAAGTACACATGATTTACCGGCATTAGGAGCACCGTTGCCCATTTTCCATGGGTTAGCAGAAGAAGATGGAGAACTCCACATTAAGGAGTTTCAAACGCTTATGTTCAACTATCAAATCCAAGACGAAGGACACCTAATGATGTTCTTCAACATGACGTTAAAAGGAAGAGCGACAGTGTGGTATCACGGTCTAGAAGCCAGAACCATAACTAGTAGTGCCCAATTCTTTACAATTTTCTGTAGAGAGTTTGCCCTTGAGAAGGGTGGGCAATGTTGGTTGCGTGTTCTGAATGTAACACACCAAGAGCCAAATGAGAATGTCCAGGCATATGCCAAGAAACTAAAGCAAGTTCTTCGCAAACTTAATGCTTATATTCATATTCCAGCGGCTGCACAGTTGCAATATTTTCTACATCGATTAGATTTTAATATTCAGGTGCAGGTGAGTAGTGTTGCTTTGGCCGATATTGACACTACCATTACCCAAGCAGAAGGAGTAGAGTCGTGTTTGCAAGCGGCTTATGTAGCAAGGATAAATTGGAATGGTAATAATCTGGCCTTGGCCAATGGGAGTCAAGGGGACCCCATGTTAAATACGAGTGGTAGAGGGAGTATTGTGTCAAATCTGCCTATGTTACCAGCTCCTCCTAGCAAGACTATGCCTATGGCTAGTCAGGTGGCCTCGCTAAATAGTGGTGGAAACCAAACAATGAATCCTAATGTTGTCCCAGTTGGTCAGCGCGGCCGATTCACAATCAAGTGGTTAGGCCCATGGGACGACACATTGACGATCGCGGCTATGAGTCGAGTGCTTCTAATGTCCTTGGTGAAGTTAAGGACATGATGAAGCACTACACCGATATGATCTCTGAACAGTATCGACAAATAGATATGGATGTCAATTTCCTTAAGAAGCGATAGAATTTGATAGGGAACCGACACCTTGATGAGGGTGGCCCCTCAAGATTCAGATGTAAGTGGTGTGGGGGACCAACATTTCCCTAGGAATTGCCTAAATGTCAAATGTGATATTTGTGGGAAGTTTGGCTACTTCGCCGCTACCTATTGGAGTAAGATCAGTTCTCTCCAACAAGGGAGTAAACAACCAGGTCCAGTTAACCATCGTGCACAATGGAATAATCTCCAGCAAGACGATGGACCAAGGCAAATATTGCAAAGAGGAAAGGCTGTTGTAGAGGAGTTACCTCATGGCAGTGGAGTCAGCCTTATTGAGGCTGTACGTGTCAATGATACTGAAACTTCTAATCTACGAGCCGTAACAAGAGGTCAAAAGATTAAAGAGGGTGACAAAGGAATTGTAAAACCTATCGAGGGAAGCCCTAAACAAGATGCTAGGGAAAAGCGAGTCCTGAATCCTGATATGGAAGGTGGATCATTAAGACCTGTTGGCAGTAAAGTCGATCCCGAGGAGGATAAATGATTGCCAAGAAAGAAGGCAAAGGCTAAAAAAGAGGCACCAAAGCCAATTGAAAGACCAAAGGAGAGAATGGTTTGGCATGAGAAGAGAACTTTGGCTAATTATCACAACTTTGATCTAGCAAGTTCCCTTTGCGAAGTCAAACCAGACGTGAATCTCCTGCAATTGATTAAAGTTTCTCCAAGAGTACGCAAGGAATTCAAGAAAATCCTGCGTATAGGGTATATATAGTAGAACCTTTGGGCATAGCTAGAGTGGGGGAAGATTGGTTTGATCATGTTGAAAAGCATTGCCCTAGGGTTCCAGCATACATGGATGGAATATTAGTGGAGCACACTATCGTTGGACACTGGATCCTCCATCAATATCACAAGTTCAGAATTGATGGAGAGGTTAGGTCTAGAGATCCAAAAAGACGGCTCCACACTTCTTAGAATGTCTAATGATAGTCTAAGACAACCAGAAGGTTGCATTACTAAGGTCCACGTTATAGTTGCGAGCGTGGAATGCTATCTGGACTTTAGGGTGATAAGGTTTGTAGGACGTCCTAGCTATCGGGTTTTGCTAGGCAGGCCATGGATTCTACGGACAGACTGTCAAGTAAATATACCCGTTGGTCGAGTGATTCTAGGTCGAGGTGGCCATCGTGTAATAGTGGATGCTTACCCTGAGTCTCCTTAGAGTGAGAGAGCTCTACTATCCTCCACTGAACTAGAAATAGTAGATGATCCATCTGGTAGTGAGACGTCATCGAGCGATGGATCTAAGGAAGGATCCACTATAGAGGATATTTATCAGATAACCTTGAATGAGCCGATAGAGCCTCATGATCGATAAGAGACGCGGACATTATTGAGCTGGATCTTGGTGTGCTAAATGATTCGCGGCCAATTAAATTAGGGTTCATGCTCAGTTTGGAAGAAAGAGAGGATTATGTGTCCTTAATTCAAGAGTTCTGTGATATCTTTGCTTGGAGCTATGACGAACTTCAGGGTATTCCTCCCAATCTAGCTGTGCATACTATTCATGTAAAGGAAGGTACCTGTCCTGTATGTCAGAAAGTAAGGCGTATGCCTTTTGAATTAAGGGATGGGTTGTACGAGGAACTAAAGAAGTTGCGGAAAGCGGGTTTGATCTTCCCTATTCAACATACTGAATGGTGCTCACCAGTTGTGATCAAGAAGAAGAAGAATAATCAAATCCATCTTTGTGTAGACTTTAGAGAGCTGAATAAGAAGACTGTTAAAGATTACTACCCGTTGTCATTTATTGACCAAATTTTGGATCAATTAGTGGGTAGAAAAATATATTGATCAATTTTGGATCAATTATTGGGTAGGAAAATATATTCCTTCATGAACTGCTTTGCAGGGTATAACCAAATGGCGATTACTGAGCAAGACAAGCTAAAAACGACGTTTATTACAGTCTCTGGTACCTTTGCATACCATGTGATGGCATTTGGGTTGTGTAATGCACCTGGTTCACGGCAAAGAACAGCCGACAAGACCTTTGGTCACATCTCCCCAGAGGAGTTGAAAGTATTCATTGATGATCTGGGGGCAGCCACTGTAAGGGATAGACAGTTGATCATTTTGCGGAAGTGTTTTGAGCGTTGTTGACAATTTTGCATAGCTCTTAACCCACGAAAGTGCATTTTCGGAGTCCCTTATGGGCTCTTGTTAGGCCATGTGGTTAGTTCTGTAGGGATTGCGACTGATCCTGAAAAGATCAAGATCATTGCTTTCTGTCATCAATAGGGTATTATCAGAGGTTTATCAATGCCTTTGCAGAGAGAACGTTGCCACTGACAAACCTATTGTTTTTTAATTGTTAGTTTTCATGGAGTGATGCTTGCAAAGTGTCTTTTGATGATGTGAAGTAGGAGCTTGCCAAAGCACCTGTTTTAAAAGCACTAAAAAGGGGCGAAATGTTTTATAGATTTTCAGTAGCAACCATGTATAGTATCAGCTGCTGTTTGGCCCAAATTTGGGAGGAAAAGTGGTATCATCCGATAGCTTTTGCTAGTCGAAAGTTGGGCATATCATAAATTAACTACACCTATATGGAGAAGTTGTGCCTTGCGATGGTATTTGCGACCAAGAAGTTCAGGCACTACATTCTTTATGAGAGGTTGAATTCCAAGACCAAGAAGGATCACTTTCCGATTCCTTTCACAGACCAACTGTTGGACACAGTGGCAGGACATGAGCTTTATTCCCTTCTGGATGGATTCAGTGGTTATAACCAAGTGCAAATAACAGAAGAAGACCAATCCAAAACAACCTTCACCACAGAATGGGGGACCTACGCTTACCGAGTGATGCCGTTTGGACTCTGCAATGCCCTTGCTACTTTCCAGCGAGTCATGATGGCCGCATTCCAAAATCATCTACACGACTTTATTGAGGTATATTTGGATGACTTTTGTGTCTATAGTTTGATCCGTGAACACTGGGGACATTTGGAGCAATGCTTTGACCGATGCCAGGAGTATGGGATTTCCCTCAACCCCGACAAATGCATCTTTGGGGTCTCTTCTAGAGTTCTATTGGGCCACATTGTCTCTGCACAAGGGATATCAACAGACCCTGCAAAGATCGAAAAGATCGCAGCTCTGACAACACCCACCAACCTCAAACAGTTGAGGGGATTCCTAGGCCACGTGGGTTACTACAGAAGGTTCATAGCCCATTTTGCAACAAAGGCAACCTCCTTGCACAAGCTTCTGAGGAAAGATGCAGAGTTTATTTGGACGGAAGAATGTGACAAAGCCTTCAACACTCTGAAGCAGTGTTTGATTGAGGCACCCATTCTGCAACCTCCTGATTGGACGAAGGAGTTCCATGTGCACACTGATGCATCCATTGAAGGCTTAGGCGCAGTTCTATGCCAGAAGGGCTCCTTGAAGCTGGATCAGCCTATCTACTATGCAAGCCGAAAAGTCACTGATAGAGAGCGGAACTATATAGTGACAGAGTTGGAGTGCTTGACAATGGTGTTTGCCCTAGAGAAGTTTCGCCACTACCTATTGTCTACCCACTTTAAATTTTATGTGGATCATGAGGCCCTGTCCTTCCTGATGAACAAAGCAGACGTGAAAGGACGAATGATGAGATGGCTTCTTCTATTCCAGGAGTTCGACTTTGAGGTGATTACCAAACCTGGTCGTTCCCATGTTCTGGCCGATCATCTATCGCATATCCCACAGACTGCAGACGAGGAGCAGGATGATCCAGACCTCCCTAAGGCTTCCCTATTCCTGGTAGAAACTGTAACCCCCTGGTATGCAGACATCGCCAATCTTCTGGCAACCCAACAGTACCCTCCTGGTATTTCTAGTCGAGAAAGGAAGAAGCTTATGTTAGAATCAGCCCCCTACACCATGTTAGGCGGCGCATTATACAAGAAAGGCAAAGATGACAGGAGATGAGATTGGGATTGTTCTGAAGGCTTGCCATGACGAGCCATGTGGGGGCCACTTTGCAGGAGAAGCCACAGCCAGGACGGCTCTACTAGCAGGATACTGGTGGCCGACCATCCACAAGGATGCTTATGATTACTGCAAGCGATGTGATGCTTGTCAGAGAATGGGGAAACCCATGAAGACAAGTGCTATGCCACTGCAACCTATCCTTCCTTTGAAGCCATTTGAGAAGTGGGGCATCGACTTCGTAGGCCCAATCGATCCTCCCACTCGAAGGAAACAGAACAGATACATCTTGGTACGTACGGATTATGTCACAAAGTGGTGTGAAGCTAAAGCTCTGAAGCGGGACGATGGTAACAGTGTGGCCATGTTCATGTACGAGAATATCATCACCCGTTTTGACAGTCCCCTCGAGCTGGTAAGTGACAGAGGCACTCATTTCATTAATAAAGTCATGGAAGAGTTGACAAAGCTGTATAAGATCCGCCATCGGAAGTCCACTCCTTATTACCCCAGAGACAACGGCCAAGTCGAAGTCACCAATCGCATCCTCTGCTCGATTCAGACAAGAACAATTACCGCACATCGTTGTGATTGGGATGATCGACTTACAGAGGCCCTCTAGGCGTACAAAACCTCCCATAAAGCAGCAATAGGACAAACACCCTTCCAGTTGGTGTATGGTACAAAAGTTATTTTTCCTGTTGAATTGGAATTGCCCTCTTTGCGAGTGGCCATCAAAGAGCGTTTGGGGGACGATGATTCACTGCAACACCATCTCCTGCACTTGGAATGTTTGGACGAAACTTGCAGGATGGCTCTACAGTGCATGGAAGCCACGCAAGCTCGACGTAAGGCTTACCATGACCACTTCATCAAGCTCAAGGAGTTCAAAGAAGGTGATTTGGTCCTCGCCTATGATTCACAATTTGGCAAGTTTCCTGGCAAGCTCCAATAGCGGTGGATGGGCCCATATAAGGTACTTGCTGTTAACCCTAATGGCTTTGTCCAAGTGCAGACCGTTGATGCCTCTGATGATCCCTTCCTGATCAATGGATATCGCCTGAAGAAGTACTTCCCTCCTTGGGGATCTTGACAATCACGGTCACCTGATCCTTTCCCCCTTTGGCATGGCACTGTACTTCTTATGATGCTACTTCTGATAGCCGTTCTTCAGCCACTCCTAATGAGATGGACGCAACCCTCTGTCCCCTCAGCCCCACCTTCCAGCCCTGTTCTCTTATCCTCTAGTTTCCACCAGCGGCAGTGGCGAGGTGGGTTCTGACAAAAGATAATCTTTTTTACAACCAATTGAAGTACCAGATTTGATGGCTACCTCCCTGGGTACGCCTCTTCAACAAACTGACGATGCGATCTTCATCGACAAACAATTGAGTGACGCGAGCTTTCATCCTAACCGGATGGGGAAGTGAGTATGGTTGCCCTCTGTATCTATCAGAGAGTGAGACAGAGGGTGGGGCGAGAGACCAGTCTTTTTTCTTTCAAATCAAATGAGAGGTGAGAAGTGTGAATGAAGTGTTGCACGCACGTGACGGGCCTCTCAATGCACAAAGCACGATCTG
Organism: Lygodium microphyllum; assembly: GCF_053477565.2. Classification (NCBI taxonomy): domain Eukaryota; kingdom Viridiplantae; phylum Streptophyta; class Polypodiopsida; order Schizaeales; family Lygodiaceae; genus Lygodium; species Lygodium microphyllum. The sequence continues at coordinate 71,333,817 of NC_141142.1, forward strand.
TTTCTGTGCACTGCACCATAAGGATCCTTGCCCTTCCTTCTCGCATCATATGCCGGCACAGGGCGGGATGCACAGTTGCACCATCAAATGCGCACAAGGCATACAACCTTTGCACAAGTGACCGTGAGGATTACATCAATGGGTTTCAGGACATGGTTGCCCTCTGTATCTTTCAACAGAGTGTGAGACAGAGGGTGGGTTGAGTGTGACTGGAGTTTCTTCAATCAATTACCGAGAGGTGAGATTGAGGGACGTTACGACACTTGGAGTCAGGTACATTCCCGTTTCCCTATGCACCCACAGGGTGGGTCTCTACCGTCATCACAGGACACGCCACCCTATTCTGTACACTGCACTATAAGGCTCCCTTGCCTTCCTGCTTGCACCTATGCCAGACGGGTTGGACGCACTGATTCACCATCAACTGTGCACCCTAGCATACTCCCTCTACACCATTCCCTTATCGATTCCTAAACCGGGTATGAGATATGGGTTTTAATCATTATTTCTCGAGTGATATTAGTCATGGGGTGAGTGATAGCTCTTTCATTCCATTTGAGTGATTGTGAGTTGAATGCAACATTCCTCGCCATCGATAAATTTCCTACGATTCCTTCAACCAGCTACCTCCCTGGGTGCTGCTCTGTAGTCCCTGCTGCCATGACGGACGTGTGCTGGAGAGAACCTTGGTACCTCCTGTCAACAACAACACAGGACGTGACATCGACAATCAACCTTGATTCTCTACAATATGGGCCAAGTTTTTTTAACCCTACACCTTCTGTTTCTCAGTGACGATCATGTTTTAAGTGTGGGGACATTCGCAGTTGGTTTGTTGAGTAGTCCTAGGTCCCTGTTGCTCGGTTAACCCTGTCCGTTAAGGTTTTAAGTATGGGGACGCGTCCCTGCGCGTCTACATTGCATACCCCTCTGCATATGCCTCAACCTGCTAATGCCTCTATGCCATGAATTGCTTTTACCTTGATGAGGTCCCTTCCCCACCCATCCGTTCATTTTTCACCCACCCTCGAGGCTGTTCCCTTGCAGTTTTCCTTCATTTCCTGATTTTGTTGTCCTGCCAAGTGCACGCACCCTACGTTCCCCAACATTCACATCCAACCTTATAGCCTTGTTCATCCCTTTGAACTGACCATTTTTCCTTTTTACCCACCCCTGTTCCGGTGCACGGTTCTCGAGTTATTACTTTTTGAAGCATTTTGCGTACATTAGTCGGTTTTCCATGTGAATGCACTTTTCTTGCTTCGAAACCGTGACCTGACGTCATAGCCCTCACAACAACTTTTCCCCTGACATTTTTCCTTTTTACTCCATGCCCTTCTGATGCATGATTTGTCCAATATTAATTTTTGCTGTTTCTCGAGACTTTTTCGTGCGTCTTTTTGACATTTTTCCATGTGAACCTACCCTGTTTGCATCGGAATTTCAATTTTATTTGCCATCCGTGTCCATCGTGCCTTCCCCCACCTTTTTCCTTTTTTCTCTATCCTCTTTCAACTTTTGGATTTTTAATTATTAATTTTTAAATGTGTTTTCGAGTGTATTTTTGGAGTTTTTCGCATGTGCACCCCTCCTACTTCAACCGAAACTGTGTTCTAACATGACAACCCTGTGCCACCCTTTCCTGTGGACATTTTTTCTTTTTTGTGCATGTCATTCCGGCAAGTGGTTCGTCCAATATTAATTTCCGATTCCATTTTTGCGTCTGTTTTTTGGGGTTTTTCCCATGTGAACGCATCTTATCTCAGTCGGAACCATGTTTTGACGTGATAGGATTGTCAGGCACGTGCTTTTGCCCATTTTTCCTTTTTCCCGCACCTCGTTCCGATGCACGGAACTTTCGATATTAATTTTCGTTTGCGTTTTTTCACCCGTTTTTTGTGTTTTTTGCATGTGCACGCCTTGTCTTTCCCCCGAAACCCCCGTTGCACGTTTCCTTTGTCTTCCCCCTGCCGTCCTGCACAATTTTTGTTTTTACGACATTTCGTTTCGATGCCCGGATTGGGAGATATTAAATTTTTATTATTTTTTCGTGTCTCGCACTGGTGCGCAGGTCGGATGCTGTACGCTCGCGTAGTGAATGCCGGAAGGTCCCCAAGAAAAATGGAACTCTACTTTTTGCACAAATTACAAGGTAAAAAGCATGAACGACAACATCAAGAGACCAATTGGGTGCAATCTCCCCCCATGCCTTGTGTGAGCGCTCCACAAAGCATGTATTTTTTGTATTATTCATCTTCAAGCTCAAATAATAGCCCAAATTACAAAATAGCAAGCTTTTAGCTTTTGAGTTTGCTTTAACACAAAATAGGAATAAAGCCGATGGACGGTGCCCAAAGAGTCTGGCACGCCCAATACAATGTCCAAATAGAAATAACATAATCGTGCGCCCATGCGTATACAAAATAATAATAAATAATCGATGCCTCAATAAATAGGCATGACAAAATATAGGCGTGGCGCCTATCAAAATATAATCCATAAATCGAATACTCGCTATCCTCCAATGCTTTCCTCCACCGCCACTGCTGCTATCTCTACACATCAACTGAAGCATTCACAATCGTTAGTAAAATAATACAATTAAACCGACCAAAGTGAAAAATCAACTGGTTAGAAATAAATCCTAACCTTAATTTATTACGAGTGCGCACTCAAAACTCATAAACGTTTATTAATTTAATATGCATTTTGCAGAATCACCCGCTATGGAATCACCCATGTACACACTAAATTAATGAAACGCCCGAAAAGGACAGGCGTCCCCATCAACTTCTCGCACAAAGAATCCACTTTGTGTATGAGCCCCGGTTATCAAAGTTTATGGAATCCACCGTAAAACCTCACAGAATCCACCGTGGCACGGAATCCACCGTGAAATATGCCTCCTGGCATCATACCCCCGGGGTGGGATAGCAATTGACCTCAATTGCTATTAGCTCAATGTGGAGCTAACAGAGTGGGGAAAGCATTTAAGTCTCTAGCGTGCATCCATTGTGCTTCCTCTACAGGATGGTTCTTAAATTTAACTAGATATCTAGCATATCTTCGGCCAGTTCTAGTGGTCATAAAGTCAGTATCTATGATAGCTTCTGGTTCAAGTATTTCAGTCTCTTCCTCTAACAAAGGTGGGTTTTCATAAACAGGGTGTACAGGTAATTGGCCTCTAAAAGGTCGCAATAAACTAATATGAAATGTATTGTGAATTTTCCAGTGAGGTGGTAATTCTAACTTGAATGCATTATCGTTAATTTTATGAATGATCCTAAATGGTCCATAGAATCTAGGGGCTAATTTCACTACTGGGTGTCTATCTACACTTTGTAGTCTACGTTTTTCTATTCTCAACCAAACATAGTCATCAACTTTGAAATTCATTGCTTGTCTTTTCTTATTCGCTTGTTTGGTATATGATTGCTGGGCTTTAGCAATCATATCTTTAACCTCATCAAAAATAGTATTATTCATACTAGCAATATCATCAGCACTCTGAATTCTATTTGACAAAGATGCAACAGGTGTAGATAATCTATATCCATAAATCACTTCAAACGGTGCTTTCTTTGTAGATAAGATCTAGAATAGTGCTATTAGTGGCTTCTGTTTGTCCATTAGTTTCTGGATGAAATGCAGATGAGAAATCAATCTTGGTGCCTAGGTTAGCAAACAGAGTAATCCAAAAGTTGTTACAAAATCTAGAATCACGATCTGAAATAATAACTTTTGGCAATCCATGGTTAGTGAAAACAGTTTTCAAAAACAATTGTGCTGCTTGTGATGCTGTTAAAGTTTTCTTACATGGAATGAAATATGCTTGTTTACTAAATCTATCTACTATTGTCCAAATCATATCATGGTTAGATTTAGTATTAGGTAAACCAGTAATAAAATCCATAGAAATTTGTTCCCAAGGTTTAGATGGAATAGACAAAGGCATAAGTAATCCATACTGTTTACCATGATGTCTCTTAACTCTTTGACAAATCAAACATTCAGAAACAAAGTTAGATGCATCAGTGTCCATATGCGGCCAATAAAAATCTTCGGTTAATGTACGTAAAGTAGATATGATACCTCTGTGACCTTGATATGGGGGACAATGAATTTCATTCAAAACAAGAGATCGGAATGGAATTGTAACACACAATCTCTTTTCATAAAACATAAATCCATCATTATATGACAATGAATCAATAGGAATGAAGTTATTTTGAACTAATTTATTCCAATCAGTATGAAAAGTAATATCCCGATGATAAGTATCTTTCATAGCAATCAAAGAATTAAAAGATATGACAGAAATATTATGAATGGCAGGTCTTCTACTTAATGCATCAGCCACTACATTTTCTTTACCGGGTTGGTATTGAATGATAGGATGAAAACTTTGAATAAAGGATGCCCATTTGATATGTCGGTCAGAGATTTGGGGTTGGCTAAGTAAATGTCTAATACTTTGCTGATCAGTCTTAAGCATAAATTCTGAACCCATTAAGT